>NC_058101.1:134972727-135275757 GCF_020171115.1 Neogale vison
CGAGCAGAGAGCCCAATGTGGGACTCGATCCCAGGACCCTGAGATCATGACCTGAGCCGAAGGCAGCGGCTTAACCCACTGAGCCACCCAGGCGCCCCCGCATTTTATTTTATTTTAAAGATTTTATTTGTTTATTTGACAGAGAGCAGAAGGAATAGCCGGTGCAAATACTTTAGGAGAGATTGTAACTGGCCTGTAGGAATAGCGAGGAATTCAGGATGACTAGAGCACAGTAAATACGTGGGAGAATAATAAGAAATAAGATCAAGAAGCAGCATGGGCCTGAATAGTGTGGGACATGATTCTAAGGCCACTAAATGAGATAGGAAGTCAATGGTGGGTTTGGAACAGAAAAGCGGCACATTATGTTTTAAGAATCACTCCGGCTGCTGTGTTGAGGGTAGCCTGGAGGGAACAAGTTTAGAACCAAGAAGAGAAATGAGGAGGTTGTTGGGATAATCCAGGAAAGAAGAAATGGTGCTTGGACCAGTGATGGAGGTGGTTAGTAGTAGTCTCATTCTAGCTTTAGTGAGTAAGTTCTTCATTATGAATAAAGCATTGATGTTTCATTCCAAGCAGAAAAGACAAAAACCAAAAACTGTCTTGCTTTGCGTTTCAGTGGTACACCTCTCAAATGGCCGCTTTTGAACTACCATTAAGTCTTTGCCATTAACAATAATTGCAGTGAGCAATCGGGGGAGTCCCATACCCCGCAGCCAGTCACAGCTCAGTCTTTCCCCCTTTACCCTTCTCGAAAGCTCAGCTCACTGCTTCCTTAACCAAGAAAACCAGCCCCAATTCAAAAGCATAGAATCATTTCTGTGAGAAAAGAATTTATTGTTTGAAAAATCAGTAGTGTACTCCCAGCATCCTTGCCCTGCTCTGTCCCTGCCAGTTCCTGGTTCCTTAATATTCCTCCACCAACATGGTCACCCAGGAAACCAACTCTATAATATTCTTTTGCCCATTTTCATGACATCATCATGCTTGTTCCTGATTGTCCCTTTTCTAAACCTTCCCCATCACTCAAAATAAGGCAGTGGAATAGTGGAAAGAGCATACATTTAAATCCCAAGCTAAGTTGATCTATTTGTACTCATTACCAATTTATTGCCCCTTGATTTTTATCTTTTCAAAAAATCAGCTTTAGGTTTGTGGATGGTCTTCCACTGTTTCTAATTTTCACTTTAATTAGTCCCTTTCAGCTTTATTGATCTATTATTCAAAATAGTTTTTATTTTTATTTTTATTTTTTTTAAAGATTTGGGGCACCTGGGTGTCTCAGTGGCTTAAGCCTCTGCCTTCAGCTCTGGTCATGATCTCAGGGTCCTGGGATGGAGTCCTGCATCAGGCTCTCTGCTCAGCAGGGAGCCTGCTTCTCCTTCTCTCTCTGCCTGCCTCTCTGCCTACTTGTGATCTCTCTCTCTCTCTCTGTCAAATAAATAAATAAATAAATAAAAATCTTCTTAAAATTTAAAATTTTTAAATAAAGATTTTTTTTATTTACTTAAAAGAGAGCACAGAGGGAGACAGAAGTGGACTCTCCGCTGAGCAGATATCCTGATGTGGGGCTTGATCCCAGAACCCTGAGATCATGACCGGAGCCAAAGGCAAATGCTAAAACGACTTAAGTCACCCAGGTGCCTTATTCCCAGGCCTGCAGGCCCCACATCACTGAAGGGTTCCCACAGCCCCTTAAGAAGAGCCTCTCTTGCCCATGATGAAAGAGGACGATTAGGGTTTCATTCATAACTGTAAAGTTTTTGTTTTTTTTTTTAAGTTGGGGGTTACTAATTTGTTTCACTAGAATGGCAGAGGAGATGTAAACAAATTTTATTACATAGGCTTTTTATTCAGTTACGTAAAAACCACAAATCAGGTACTGTATTTTAGTTAAAAATTGCTTTAATTCAACAGAACAACTTTTGTGGCTATTTAATGAAATCTGTAAATAGGAGGTGGAGTTTAAGAAATCCTGGCTGAGCAGTTTTTAACTGCAGGCTCTAAAGTATGTCAAATACAGAGAATATTCTGGAATATAGGTGTTTATTCATATTTGAAGATGAAACTAAATGTAGATGTGCCTTGGAATGTTAGTTACGTAATAATTTGGTTAAGAGAGCATTCTGGGTCTGTGCTTCTGCGTTCTGCTTTTACGTGGTTGACTCACGCAGAGGCCCCAACCGTGACCATGAGCCCCCAGACACATGCTGTCCAGCCCACCGCACACGAGGAGCCTGTTCACAGTCCTGCCGAGTGCGCCCCCAGCCTCGGACCTGCTATCTCCACACGAGGAAGCTATCTTTTGAAATTTGTGCACTGACCCCACTGACCCCAATTTGATCAAATTATGTATAAAATTCTTTTTAGAAGAGATGGCTCATTAACAGGGAGGAAATCGTTATATTACAGTTTCAAGAATAGCCTTAGGCATTCAGATTCTTTTCTCTTAATATATATAATAGGGAAGATTCAGCCATCAATGGAGTGTTTTAAAATTCAAGAACAGGTCAATGATGAACTGGCATGTATTCTGAATCCAAAGCTGATTATTACTGCTTTAAGATGCTGGTGAGGATGTGGAGAAAGGGTAACCCTCCTACACTGTTGGTGGGAATGCAAGCTGGTACAACCGCTCTGGAAAACAGCATGGAGGGTCCTCAAAATGTTGAAAACAGAGCTACCCTATTACCCAGCAATTGCACTACTGGGTATTTACCCTAAAGATACAAACGTAGTGATCCGAAGGGGCACGTGCACCCGAATGTTTATAGCAGCAATGTCTACAATAGCCAAACTATGGAAAGAACCTAGATGTCCATCAACAGATGAATGGATCAAGAAGATGTGGTATATATACACAATGGAATACTATGCAGCCATCAAAAGAAATGAAATCTTGCCATTGCGATGAGGTGGATGGAACTAGAGAGTATCATGCTTAGTGAAATAAGTCAACTGGAGAAAGACAACTATCATATGATCTCCCTGATATGAGGAAGTGGAGATGTAGCATGCGGGAGTTTGGGGGGTAGGAAAAGAATAAATGAAACAAGATGGGATCGGGAGGGAGACAAACCATAAGTGACTCTTAATCTCACAAAACAAACTGAGGGGTGCTGGGGGGAGGGGCATCGGGAGAGGCAGGTGGGGTTATGGACATTGGGGAGGGTATGTGCTATGGTGAGTGCTGCGAAGTGTGTAAACCTGGCAGTTCACAGACCTGTACCCCTGGGGATAAAAATATATGTTTATAAAAAATAAAAAAATTTTTTAAAAAATACATTATATGTTTATAAAAAAATTTAAAAATTAAAAAAAAAATTCAAGAACAGCAGAAGGAAGCATCAGTTGGCATTCTTCTAACAATGACCTGTCTTCAGAATTTTTGCTTCAACATCAAGGAAAAGGTTCATTTTCTTACTTTCAACCAATGAAATATTCTGGATGAAACAAGTCACTCATTTGCCATGACCTTTTAGAAAAGTTATTTTGGTTTTGTTTTTGTTTTTAAAGTACCTATTATTAATCTGTATTTGCATTGACTATGTTTTAGTGTAATTATAAATGGTGAACTCAGTTTCTGAACTTAAACCTTTGATTTGCAATTTCTAAAAAAATAATAGTTTTTATTATATTCTTCTGCTTGCTTTTGATTTGTTCCCCCTGTGGTTTATAGTGTACATGTGGCTCAGTGGGTTAAAGCCTCTGCTTTCAGCTCAGGTCTTGATCTCAGGGTCCTGGGATCAAGCCCTGCATTGGGCTCTCTGCTCAGCGGGGAGCCTGCTTCTCCCTCTCTCTCTGCCTGCCTCTCTCTGTCTACTTGTGATCTCTGTATGTCAAATAAATAAACAAAATCTTTTAAAATTTTTTAAAAATAAAATAAAATAATCTGAGGTCATCTTCAAATAATATTAACATTTCCTTTTCAGGAAGGGAAAGGGATAGCCCCTATAAAAGTGTATTATCAGCTTCTCTCGTTAATCCTTTATGCTTTTAGGGTCATACATATATGCTAGAAACAGGCTAATACATTTGTTAGTATTATTGCTGTAAGCAGCAGTCATCTTTTAGAGCTAATACCTTCATTGATTCCATTTTTTATGTACTTCGTTTCTTTGTATAAATACACATTTCTGGCTTGTTCTGAAGAACTTTGATTACCATTCCTTGTAGTATAAGAATAGCAATGAATTCCCTCAGTTTTACTTTTGTAGGCATTTCATTATCACTTTTGAGAAGTATTTTCATTAAGTATAAAACTACGAATTCACATGTTTTTTTCTTTCTACACCTTAAAGATGTCACTTTAAAAAAATCACACACACAAAAATCTTTCTTCCACTTACAAGTGGTAAACACAATTCAGAATTTTAAAGACGGCACACTGGTTGAGTTATACTACATGTACTTACTCTCCTATATATGTAAAATAAGAAAATAAAGCAGAATGCACAATAGTTTTTAAATAGTTCATTGTTCATAATCTATTACTTATACAGATTGTAAGAGATTAGGAATCATACCCAGTATGACATGAGGTATAAGTATTTTGGTAAAATATCACTTGAATAGATATAAGACTAGGCATTCAAATTATAAAATTAAACTGTGCAAATTTCATAGTTCAGAAGAATGCCAGTCCTACTGAATTTTACTTTTGTGGAAAAAGAATTGCTCCTGTAACTACTAGAAGCCCTGCAGCAAAGCTATCCCTGTTCTGTAACTGAATTCTATAGCCTGAATCTTGTCACAATGGCATCTTCCTCCTTTTCCTGGGATTCTTAGCAACATTTATATCCTGTTTGGTTTTGTCTTTCATCTCTTCCACCTAGTAATGCCATCGTGACAGGATCTATTTTGGACTGTAATTCTGTGGTGTCTTTTGAAATCCCAATATCTCCTCTCTCCTTAAAAATAGTAAGATCAGATTGTACTGTTATAGGATCTAGAATCAGATTTATCTTAAATTGATAATGTTTTCTGAGCCATATGTTGTGATGAAAGTCTGTAATCATCATTCTTTAATTAAAATGAAAAAGCCTTGGAATTTGTATCATTTAATATCTGTTGTGAATGTGTGTGTGTGTGTGTGTGTGTGTGTGTCCTAATCTTCAAAGAGGGGCAGGATGCTGGGGAACTACACAGAAAATAGAACGCTTCATGAATTTACCTGTCATCCTTGCATGGGGGCCATGCTAATCTCCATATCCTCCTAGTTTTAGTGTATGTGCTGCCAAAATGTGCACCCTGTTGTGGATACTTTCAATATTAATTAATTAGTAATTGCAAATCTGCTATCTCAATATATTAGAGATGTGAGTATGAAAGCATGGTCTGACAGTTTTGTTATCAATTAATGTGTGTCTAGTATCTTCTTCTTTGTACTTTAAGACTTTCTAGGCTGTAGCTAGTTACTTTCCGATAAGAGCCTCCATTGCTCAAAACCAGAATCTAATCTCTCCCTCTAATATTCAGCTATCTTCTCTAGCTATAAAGTTTTTCTCCTTTACATGGCTATTGCTTTTTCTTTGAGGCATCTTGTTCTATGGAACATGTGAGCCCAGTGGGAGACTACAGTGCAGACATAAATGCTCTAGGTCCTTCACAAAAAAGGGGTGGGAACCTGATAGTATCTCTCTTCCTGTCTTTTCCTTGTGCTACTTCTGATTTGCACTTGTTTGGCTGCTCCCTGGGTTGGCAGAGTGAGGGGCAGATAAGCCAGGAAGAGGAAGCATTTAGTTTCTACAACTGATGGGTGCAAGAGCGACAGCGGTTGGACAGGACAGTCATCATCAGGTCTGTGAGGAAACAGGAACAGCGAAGGTAGTGTATCTCAGTGAGAGCTCTGCAGGACAACCGACACGCCCTCTCGGGGAACCCCGTGCTCACTCAGATGACCCTACACAGCCAGGTCCCTAGGCGCTGGGTCTTGGGAGAAGAGGACAGCTTCTCTGTTCACACATGATGTCTTTCCCTCTTTCTGGCACCTCTTCTTGCTGGTGGTCTCCAAAACCAAGATTGACCTCCTCCTCCTGTCACATTGGGAGCCGAGGCCCGGAAGCCCCCGATGACCATTGCCAATCACAACTTGGCTGGCCACCCCTTGCCTTCCAGACTCTTAAGAGCTGATGCCCCCTGTAGCACCTGAGGCAGTAGGAGCTGGAGGGGGTTTGAGGCGCAGAGTTGTCCTATGGACTAGATGTCTTTGCATTCTTAAGAGACCAGATGTTTGGTTGGTTTGTTAGTTTTCTGCCACCCATCCCCAATCTGGCCAGACTGAGTGCACTTCATATGAGGAACTCCCCACAAACTATTTGCTTCCTTCCTTTCCTTTTTCTTTCTCTTTTTCTTCCACAGGGTGTGATAGCCTACCTCCAAGATGACTCCCAGTGATCCCAACCGCTTTGCAAATAAGTGGGGCTGTGTTACTAGTTCTAATCAACAAAGTAAGTGCAGACATGATGAGTGCTACTTTCTGCCTGGCATGAAGAGCCACAGGCCATCACAATGCTCTCTCCTTCATATATTTAAGTAATTTTTTTGTTTTTGCATAATTTTAGATGTTAAGCAAGGTTGCACGGATACTTCAGAGAGTACTCGTGTACTCCATACTCCGTTTCCCTACATTACTCTAGTACCTTTGTCACAATAAATGAACCAGTATTGATACATTATTAATTAAACTCCACATTTTATGCAGATTTTATGAGTTTTTCCCTGCTGCCCTTTTTCTGTTCCAGGATCCCATCTATGATACCACATTATTTAATCATCTGTAACCTTAGGTTCCTCTGGTCTGTGAGCTTCCTAGACTTTCTTGGACAGTTTTGAGGAATATTATATCAGGTATTTGGGGGAAATGTACCTCAGTTTCAGTTCATTTTCTATTCTTATAGTTGGACTAGAGCAGTGAATTTAGGAAAGACCATAGTGCTGACATGCCATTCTTATCACATCATATCAAGGGCACTTGGTATCAACATGGCACATCACTGATGATAGGAACCTTGATCATCTTCCTAGTGTTTGTAAGCATCTCTACTCTGTATAGTTATATCTCCTCCCTTACTTTTCCATGCTGTAATCTTGGGAGCAAGTCATCATCCTCCTTGGAAACAGGTCATAGTGCTCTCCTGACTTCTCTAAGACAACTCTCCAATGGTGCTGCCACAAGTCAGAGCATAAGGGTGCCTGGGTGATGCGGTTGGTTGACTGCCTGCCTCCGACTCAGTTCATGATCCCAGGATTCTGGGATCAAGCCCCACATCAGGCTCCCTGCTCAGCAGAGAGCCTGCTTCTCCCTCTCCCTCTGCCTGCAGCTCTGTCTACTTGTGCTCTCTGTCAAATAAATAAATAAACTTAAAAAAAAAAAAAAAAAAACAAGGTCAGAAAGTATGGATCTTGGACTCACTCAGTGGAGCCACAGTTTCAGTCCTGGACATCATAAGAACCAGACATAAACTTTGTGGTGCAATGTCATTGAGAGGTCAGGGTTTACATATTATAGAAGCATAGCCTGGTCAAATTTGACAAACAACATCTTTACCTTGTATTTTGCTTTCTATTTTGTTCTTTTTCAATATTATTTTGGCAATATATTAGGGGGCTCTTGCAATACCATATAAAGTGTAAGATTTTTCATTTCAGCGAAAAGCCATTGGGGTTTTAACAAGGATTGCATTGAATCCATATATTGCTTTGGACAGTATTACTATCTTAACAACATTCAGGCTTCCGATCTTGAACATCAGATATACTTCCATTTATTTCAGTCTTTGGTAATTTCTTTCAGCAGTATTTTATAGCTTTCACTGTATAAATTTTGAATCTCCTTGGCTAAATTTATCCCTGAGTGTTTTATTATTTTTTTAAAGATTTGTTTATTTAGTTGCGAAAAAGAAAGAGAGCACACACATGCAAGTGGGAGGAGGGGCAGAGGAAGAGAATCCCCAAGCAGACTTCCAAGCTGAGCAGGAAGCCTGACACAGGGCTCGATCCCACGATCCATGAGATCATGACCTGAGCTGAAACCAAGAATTGAAAGCTTAACGGACTGAGCCACCCAGGTGCCCCTATTCTTTTTAAGGCTACTGTAACTGGAATTATTTCTTTAATTTCTCTGTAGAATTGTTCATTGCTAGTGTATAGAAATACAACTGATTTCTAAGCATTTGAGCCCTGATCTTGTATCCTGCAATTTGGTCTCAGACTGCACCTTCTCAGTCTGTTAAACAGATTACTTTTCTGAAGTGGGTGATTCCCAAGTTTCTCTTCTGGCTCTTTTCTCAGTTGACATCTTAGGTTCCTCATCTCAAGGCTTCCAGGCATAACAGGGCCCCCCGGATAGCTATACCCTCTATCACACTGCATTTCATAGGCAAGAGAGCAGTGTGGAAATGGCAGCAGATCCAGGCTTCTCTGTGTGCTAAATAGTAAGCAAAATGTTTTGGTTTGGACAGACAGAAAACTCTTGATATGTTCTACCCATTGCTCCTGGTGACTTGATTCACACAAAGACTGAAAACTGCCAGATCTGCATATCTAACCTTGGTCTCATAAATCCCAGTTAGGCATCTCATTTAATAACTCATGCATGAGACTTTTTATGAGCTCTCACTGCATGTGAGGAACTAAACCGGAAGTCTGGAATGCAAAGATCCCATCTGGAGTCCCCACCTTGAGAGAACAGTTCAGAGAATGGGAGAGATGTAAGCTATATGTTTCATGGACTTCTTCAATGAAGATGACTGTCTACTCAAGCAATAAGAAAGGTTTTTCTTTAAGCAGCAAAACAAAAGCTCGTAATTTTCCAATGAACACCATATAGGTTTATTTGTTATGAACTTATTAAAATGAAAAATATAGATGAATTCAGTAAAAAATTTACTTGTTAAGTAGAGTACACTAAAGAAACAAATTGCTCTCTTATCCTAGGCCACCAGGGCTCCTGGCACCCCTCAAATATTACCATTCTTGTTTGTCCTGTATCTTTGCAGGAACATCCATTTATATCCACATATGAAAGAGCAGAATTTTTTTTGTTTATTTTTACAACATGAACATGCTATGTGTAGTGTTCTGTACATGGGTTTTTTTAATCCTTAAATATATCTAGACATATTTCATGTCCACCTACATAGACTAGGTTACTTTTCTTTTCTTTTTTTTTTTTAAAGCATTTACTACTTCTTCAATCTAAAGCCAAATGTGATAGATTATATTTATGGTAGATTTTGCAGAACCAGTAGTGTACTTTTTTATTCTTATAAAAGGTTTTATTTATAATTTCACAGGATTTATCATAGATACCCTCATGTTCCCTGTGAAAAATGGGGAGTGACAAAATGTTAGACTGTTGTGGACAGAATTATGTGAGAAAATAAAGAACTGTGAGAAAAATAAGCTTTTGTTATTTCAGCCGCCCAGTCTATAGTATTTTGTTACAGTAAACCAAGCAAACTAATGCATAAATAACTATAGAAAAAGAGGGACAGGGGCTCCTGGGTGGCTCAGTGGGTTAAGCCTCTGCCTTGAACTCAGGTTATGATCTCACAGTCCTGGGATCGAGCTCACGTTGGGCTCTGCTCAGCGGGGACCTGCTTCCCACCCACGCCCCCAACCCCGCCTGCCTCTCTGCCTCCTTGTGATCTCTTTCTCTGGCAAATAATAAAATATTTTTAAAAAGAGGGAGGGACAAAAAGCCACTATCTTATACCATGCACTTACAAGTCCCTACTTCCCACCATGGCACATGGCAAGGGACTGAGATCGGAGAAGGCAGGCGAGATACCAGAGGGCCCAAGTGTGGCTCTATCCTGTAGCAAGGCCTCAGTAGCCATGCTGAGTGAGCAGGATGCTGTACCCATGATCCAAGGCATACTGGCCTGATGAGTATTGCAGGTTTAAACTTAAGGCCTAGGAGAGCCTCTGTTTCCAGGAAGTCTCAGTACAGATCTTCCATGACTCATGATGGGGTCATTTTTCAATAATCCCATCAAAAATTGAAAATATTTTAATAATGTTGCAAAATAACCTACCAAACAGCATAGCTTAGCCTAGTCTACCTGAAATAGTCTCAGAACACTTACATTAGCCTCAGTTGGGCAAAATCATCTAACACAAAGCCGATTTCATACTAAAGTGTTGAATATTTCATTGTATCCTGTACTGAAAGAGAAAAGCAATGGCTATAAATGTATTGGTTGTTCACCCTCATGGGCACGTGGCTGACTGGGAGCTACAGCTTACTGCCACAGCCCAGCATCATGAGAGAGTAGCATACCACATGTTGCTAGCCCAGGAAAAGATCGAAATTCAAAATTCAAAGTACAGGGTTTGGGTTGTTTTTTGTTTTGTTTCGTTTTGTTTTGTTTTGTTTAAGATTTGTTTATTTATTTTAAAGAAAGAAGAAGGGGAGCAGCACTGGGAGACGGAGGGAGAATCCCAAGTGACTCCACACAAAGCGCAGAGCCCCATGTAGGGCTTGATCTCACAACCCTGAGATCACAATCTGAGCTGAAACCAAGATTCGATTGCTTAACCAACTGAGCCACCCAGGTGCCCTTGAAGTGCAAGTTTCTATTGAATGTGTATCACTTTCACACTGTCATAAAGTTGAAAAATTGCAAGTTGGATTGTCTGTGTCTAACAATGGCTTACAGAATAGAGCTGAGGATCTTGCACTGAAAGCCCGGGTGCAGCTTATGGCCATCATGCTGGTCCAGAGTCCCAGCAAGCATGAGAGGAAGGTGCTGCAGCCTCTACAATGATGTCTCTGGGGGCACTAATAGGAATGCCTGATGTATTCCTATTTAGACAGATTCTAGAGCCCTTCCTTGGAAGCAGCCTCCTTAAAGGTGGTCTGATTTGTAAGTAACAGTATAAATGGCCTTAAGCAAAATTTACAGATGAGGAGTAAGTTGCATCCAGAACTCAAAAAAAGCCTAAAAGATGTTGGGCTTGTTTTCATGTTGTGGGTTTTTGAGATAGGGCTCAATAGCTCTTTCTTTCTTTCTTTCTTTTTTAAGGATTTTATTTATTTGTTTGAGAGAGAAAGAGAAAGCATGAGTGGGAGGGGCACAGGGAAAGGGAGAGAGAATCGCAAGCAGACTTGGGCTGAGCACAGGATCCCATGAGCCTGAGACCAGGACCTCAGCCAAAACCAGGAGCTGGATGCCCACTGTCCGCCACTGAGGTGCCCCTGTCCATAGCTATTCCTTGACAGTGTCAGGGATAGAAGTGCCCTCACATTACCAAGTAACTCTCAAGAAATTAACCAAGACTGTAGTCAGAGACCTCTGGAGGAGTTTGTCATAAATATAAATCATTTATGATTTAGAGAAAGTTGAATGTAGTAAAAATCTTGCCTCAAAGATTATAAGCCAAGACAAAACTATTGAGGTAGGGCGCCTGGGTGGCTCAGTGGGTTAAGCCGCTGCCTTCGGCTCAGGTCATGATCTCGGGGACCTGGGATCGAGTCCCGCATCGGGCTCTCTGCTCAGCAGGAAGCCTGCTTCCTCCTCCTTCTCTCTCTACCTGCCTCTCTGCCTACTTGTAATCTCTCTCTGTCAAATAAATAAATAAAATCTTTAAAAAAAAAAAAACTATTGAGGTAGCTAGAATTGCTGGGTAGAGGTGTATGATAGCCCTTTGGAGGTGAAGGAAAGTTATGGCTGGGAAGCTGTTGAAATAAACCCTAAATCTAATATACTGGCCGAATCTATAATAGCCAGATATTTACCAGTTGTTGATTGGATGGAATTATCAATTATGACAACACTGGGTGGGAGGCATTAAGGTTATAGGGATTCACTGTGAGGTGCTATCCATTCTTCTCAAGTTAAAGATAGCAAAATCTGCATGTTAAACAGAGAAGCAGTAGGGATAACCTCTACTCTACATAGATCTTCAATAATATATTTCAATTCTTGAATGCCGCTTCAACTAATGTTTTGTCATATGATCTATTGGAGTAGGGCATTCATCCAGGTCCATTTTGTGAAGCCAATTTGTGTCAATGATTTAATTTTACTACTCACTGGGTCAGCTCATCCATGCCTTCTGTTAGGCATGTTAGGAGAACATGTGGTTGTGACCATGGGGAATTTAGGCAAGGCAACCATTCTGATAGCTAAGATGAGGCATACCTCTTTGATGTCTCTTTTATTTTCAGTAGCATCATTAACATTCTAGTAGGATCCCACTAAATGAGCATCTAGGTTATGGAGGCACAAAATAGACTCTCACCCTTTTATTTTGCCTGTACTATAGATTTTTTAAAAAAGATTTTATTTTTATTTCAGAGAGTGAGCAAGACGGGGAGCATGTCGGATGGGGAGGGGCAGAGGGAGAAGCAGGCTCCCTGCTCAGCAGGGAGTCTGATGCGGGCCAAATCCCAGGACCCAGGGATCACAACCCGAGCCGAAGTCAGACGCTTAACTTACTGAGCCACCCAGGCACCTGTTCTATAGATTCTTTTAGTAAATTTCAACTTGCCAATTAGGTCAAATTGTGGCCCTCTGTTCTACTGCTTCATTTCCTTTCCCTGATGCCAGTCTTTCCTTCCTTCTTTCTGACTTGGATTCTAGAGCCTTTTCTTGGAGGAGACCCCATTAAAGGTGCACTGATTTGCATGTAAAGGCATAAATGCTCTAAGTGCATGATTTCTTTGGGCAGCAGAGAGAAAGAGAGAGAGAGGGAGAGAGAGAGAAAGAAAGAAAGAAAGAAAGAAAGGAAGAAAGGAAGGAAGCGGGAGGGAAGGAGGGAGGGAGGAAGGAAGGAAGAAAGAAAGGGAGAAAGAAAGAGAAAAAGAAAGAGGAGAAAACCCCTGAAGAAGTTAGTTAACATTTCTAGAAGTCTGCTCAGAACACCAACCTCAAGATCAGGTTGTAGCCAGGGTGGACCCTCACCCAAAATTTTGTTCGCTGTATGGACTGATGACATTACACACACCAGAAAGATCTGAAGAGATTTATTACTCACATAGTCTGGATGGAAACACCATCTCTATCTTCCAAGGCTGTCCCCCATAAGAACATCATTGACCATATAATGTGGAGCAGTCAGTACCTTATTACCACCCAGAAACAGGACAGACCCACTGAGAATCGCCTCCCTACAATTATGTCTTTTCTCCTGCCTGGCATATAAATGGCACTTACATATGGGACTACACTATAAGTGTACAAAATGTGTAATAAATCTAATACAATATATGTACATGTAAATACATAAATGTGCCCAAAAAGTCTATTGGAGCTATAAAATTATAATGTATATACTTTGATCTTAGAATTCCAGAAATAGTTAATCCCCACATTTCTTTAGCTATTCAAACAAAATTTAAAAAAAAAAGAAAACAAAATGAGAAAATGTATTTAAGTCACAAAAGTATTAAAAAATTGGCACCACATTCACTGACAGTTGTACAATATTCCACCCACTGTAAGTTACAGACAGAAAATGAAGCCAAGTCATAGTTCATAATCCCTCACTGCACAGATCGTGAGAGGTTTGGAGTCATGCCCCACACAGAAGTAAGGCTTCAGTACTTCAGAAAATGTATCCATGAAAGAATGGATATGAGACCTGTCGTTCAAACTGTAAAAGGAAATCTCCCCCAACTCATAGTCCAGATAAATGCCAACCCCTTTGGGCTTTTCCTTCAGTGCAAGAGCGACAGGAGCGGCCCCTTGTGCGACATAGCTACCTTCCTGCAGCCGAATTGTCCAGCAACTGTTCCCTCCAGAAGGGGGCCGCTTGCCCTTCCTGGAAAGGGGGTCCTTACAAAGCCCCACTGCCCACTCCCGCTTGTCGCCGACCTGCACCTCCCAGTAATGTCGGCCACCATCGAAGCCCTCAGAACCCAGCACGACCAGAAATCTCTTTGGATTCTGAGGAATGCCTGGCTTTCTCCTCACAAATGTCACTGACTTTTTATCCTCAGAGACAAGCAGATTCGGGTGTGCAGTCTCAGGATCCAGAGTAACCTCTTGTCTAAACTTCTGTATAACTTTCTGCAGAGCCAAGTACTGTGGAGGGAGACTGCATCCTTCAGTCCTTAACTGGAAAGAATAGAGAGCTGGGGGCTTCAGGCCTGCACACCTGTCCTGGATCCTCCTGACACCTGTCAGCAGCTTCACCTCCGACATCACACTCCTCTCTGCCACCTGGTTTAGGAGGCGTCGGACAGTGAAAACATGGTCTGAAAGGGCGGTGATGTTCACACAGAGTTTCTGCTGAATGTCTCTCTCTTCTTCCGCTAGCCGTGCCAGAACAGCCTCTTGCTCACGGTCTACACATTCGTTCAGGTGCTCAAACTCAGAGGTTAATTTCTGACTCTGGTACTCCACCTTCTCTCTCAGTTCTAAGAGTTTTCGATCTTGGGTGGCTACTAGTTTCTGAACATCTGCCACCTGCCTCTTCAGCTGCCTGATGTAACAGCTGAGCCTCTGCCTGTGATGAGAGGCGGCCTCCTCCACGGGCCTCACCAAGTGGCCCTGGTGGTCAGGGGGCTGTGTGCACTTGGGACACAACACCTCAAAGTCCTCCTCACAAAAGAGGGTCAGGACCTGGTTGTGCTTCTCACACAGATGTTTCTCTTCCAGCCTCCTCTTCTTGGTCGTAGTGACGTGGAGGAGCTTGGCAATGTCAATCATCCTTCCCAGCTGGGTGTTGCTCCTCAAGTGCCTCTCCTGGCATGCGTGACGGCACACGGGGCACGGGAACCTGTCCTTGAGATCAGCCCAGGACCGCTGGATGCAGCAGCGACAGAAGTTGTGTCCACATTCGGTGGTGACGGGGTCTCTGAGGTAATCCAGACAGACGGGACAGTTGGCTTCTGCCTGGAGCCCTGCCAGGGCTGCTGGGACTGCCATTGGGCTATGAAGGAAGACCTGGACTGAGGTGGGTTTTCTTCAAGAGCTGGGGCTTTGAAGGCTCTTTCCACTGAGAAGCCTCAGACGCTCCCTCAGATCTTGCTGTTCTTCCTATCTTGAACGTTTCATTCCTTTGAGGCAAATGGCCTCAAATACAAAGATAGGTGCCCAGGGAAGCTGCAGTCAGTCACAGGTTAGTGGGCAATCAGCTGCCGTTGGCAGTTTGGAGGATGTGAAACCGTTATGCAATTCTCTTGGTCAGAATGTAGACACAACTTTAAAGTGCCTCTTCATCCCTGGAGAGGAGAAAATATTGTTTCATGTAAAAAAAATATATACCGTATTTGTGGCCCTGTTCACTGCCACATTTGAGGCAACCACCAATTCTTCTCTCCACCCCCAGGATTCTACCTACACCCACACCAACACAGGGAGCTGCATGGCATTGCAGAAAGCTAAAGGCTTTGCAAATTGAGCATCCATCCTGAGTAGGATTTCCCCTTACTCATTATCTGGGGGATCTGGGGAAAATAAATGACATCCTCATCTCTAAAAGAATCGAGTAAATAAGGATACAAATCCCAACTTCAATCGTTTCCATCTTGTCAAAGATCCAATAAAAGAACCTGGTATATTTTTGGTTTAAAACACAGATATTTCTGGGATGCCTGGGTGGCTCACTTCGTAAGTGTCTGCCTTCAGCCTGGGTCATGATCCCAGAGTCCTGGGATTGAATCCCACATTCAATCGGTGGGAAGCCTGCTTCTCCCTCTCGGTGGGAAGCCTGCTTCTCCCTCTCCCATTCCCCCTGCTTGTGTTCCCTCTCTCTCTGTGTCTCTCTCTGTCAAAGAAATAAATAAGTTCTTTAAAATAAATAAATAAAACACAGATATTTCTTAAACCACAGCACTGAAATCATAGTATGTCAAAATTTACTTTTCACTTAAGCATCTCAACTGCAGGATACATCCAACTGTGTACATAAGTGGTTTGGACTAGATTAGATTTACTCTGAGGACCCTGCCAAGTCAGAAAGCTGTGATTTTGACAAGATGCATAGAATGAAATTGGAGATCAGGAATTCAATGTGAGAAAATACTAAGAAACACACACATATATACACAATTGCCCTCCATAACCACTGATGAGATACCAACTAGTGAAGATTGGTGGGGACAATTTCCCCAGAAGAGGGCATGGAGTTTTCCTTGAGTAGCAGTTACTGATTGTGAAATATAGGCTGAAAGGCTGAGGCCAACTCTTAGGGTTGAAGGAACAAATGTGGACTATAGGGCACCCCACAGAGGATGTGTCCTAGTAAATACTCCACACTTTAAGTTGGTATCAGTGAAGTGTTACCCACTAGAGAGTCATGAACAGAACACCCCTTAAAAAGTTCATTGATTTAATCATCAATTTAAAGCAATAAATTGATTTAATCAACTTAATCACTGATTTAAACCCTCATGGGTTTAAGGCAATCTCTGCTTGATTGTCAGAGTTCCCAAAATGAATTTCAAGGTATTAAAATATAAAGTCTTGGTGATCTGTGCTGTCACTGAAACACCCATACACGGGTGGTGAGCATGTGAGTTGGTATAACCACTTGAGAAAACTGTTTTGCATTGTAACCAACTTGGAACTTACACATATCTTGGGACCCAGTTATTCTACTCAGGCTGTATAACCATTGGAAGTATGAACCAGAACAGCTTCAAAATACATGCACCAACAGACCTACATGAAGGTTCATGACAACATTTTTCACAAGCCCAAACTTCAAATAATTCCAGTATCTGACATTAGAATGCATGAATGAATTGTGGTGTATTCATACAATGGAACATTAATCAACAATGGGAAGGCGCTAACTCCTCTTCACCCCAAAACTTGGATGAGTCACAGAGATATGTTGTGTGAAGAAAAACCAGTCACAAAATAATATAGACTGTGTGTAGAAAAAATGACTTAATGGTGTTAGACCTCAGCACAATCGAAGTATTTGGGGAGGAGAGATAGGCTAGTAATTGGGAAAAACATTGGAAATATTTCTAGGGTGCTGGTAATAATCTTTTTTTCCCCAAAACATATAAATAGCTCTTATACCAAGTAATTCAAACAAACATATGAATAATCTGGATATAAAAATGGCCAAAGAAGGGGCGCCTGGGTGGCTCAGTGGGTTAAGCCGCTGCCTTCGGATCAGGTCATGATCTCAGGGTCCTGGAATCAAGTCCCGCATCGGGCTCTCTGCTCAGCAGGGAGCCTGCTTCCTCCTCTCTCTCTCTCTCTGCCTGCCTTTCTGCCTACTTGTGATCTCTCTCTGTCAAATAAATGAATAAAATCTTTTTTAAAAAATGGCCAAAGAAGATAAACAAATGGCCAATCATGAAATTGAAGCAGATCGTTCTAGTAATGTAGAGACATGAGAATGAAAACAAGAGAGATTATTCTTTGCATTTCATGAGATTGGCAGAGATTTGAAAGACTTCAAACAGAGGGTAGTGGAGCCAGAAGGAGACCACGAGATCTTTTATAAGTCAAAGAGCATTTACAGAGAAGGAGGAAACAAACCTCCTTCAACAAAATGTTCCTTGGTCACATAGAAAGTGACCAATGGCAACTAATGATACCCCAGACTTTCCATACTCAAGACCCTCAGAACCTATCTCTGACTGAGTCCAGCACCCATTTGGGCCTCCATGCATCTGCTGTCCATGCATTTGGATCTAATCATTACCCTCTCCCACAGGAGGACCCTCCCATCTGGAGGGCCACATCCTTCCCCTCAGCTCCAGCTTCTCCAACCACCAAGCTCTCCACAGCTGTCACCTGTCTTCCCTTTTCCAGCAGGATGAACTCCCTCTGGCCTCACCACCCTTGTACCTGCAGAACCCTTAGTTGTCTCCTATGCGGCCACCAGCTCTTCATTCATTTGTCACTTCCTCTTGATCCGACCTTCCTGACTCTGTGATGGGTCACCTCTCCTAACACGGTGTCACAAAACAGTAAGGATAGTATCATGAATTTGCCTTATGAGTCCATGACTGTTGTAAATTCACACAGGTCCTGGAGATCTGCTTTCCCTACAGAACCATAACCTCCATGCTATGACCACCATGACTGTATCACCAAGTATCTCCTCAATCCTTGGCTAAAGCTGTTGAAAGACTAAACTTGTCCAGGTTTCTGGGTCTCCCTTAAAAACTGAGTGTCTTTGGGCAACTCGTTTATACCCTCTGAGCATCTGTAAGCAGGCAGGTGTTTAGATTAAGGAAGATCAAGCTTGCACAGGACCTGAGCACCAGAGATCTTGGCCTCATAGCACTATTCCCTCCACTCCCCACCTGCGGGTAATCTGCCCCTCACTGAGACCTCCGGCAAGAGGATTCTACATGCTGCTTCAGATCAGCCCCTCTGGGAGCTTTGTCATACACAGATAGTTGTCTTCCTGTTTTCTGCTTCTAGGATAAGACAACGTAAGAACTATCAGTATTTTTAGGTGACTTAGGACAAGGCTCACTGAGGGACTGGTAACCATAAGAAATGGAATGTCTTTTAAGAGAAACCAAAACAAGGGAGGCCTGGGTGGCTCAGTCAGTTAAAAGAAACCAAACCCAAGATGAGATTCCCTTGCAGGGTGCG
This sequence comes from Neogale vison, assembly GCF_020171115.1. Lineage (NCBI taxonomy): Eukaryota > Metazoa > Chordata > Mammalia > Carnivora > Mustelidae > Neogale > Neogale vison. Next base: position 134,991,252 of record NC_058101.1, read on the forward strand.
ATTTCTGGCCCTGCAGGAGCAGGAGCTCAGGGGACTACAGCTCGTACCACACTCTCCAGCCCTCTCTCCCAGTCCCTACATTGTCCCAACTCCCTGCTTACCTGGGACAGGCGACTCTGGACGGGTCTGTGAGGCTTGCACCCAAGAAGCTCACACTCAGGGGCGGCGGAAACCACTGCACATAAGAAGCCACTGCCCATAACGGTGTGTGACCACCCTATATATACACCGCTTGGTGGGTGGAGCTATTAGGGACCCGCCCATCAGTCTGCTCGCTCCTCCCCCACAGAGGAACGGTGGGGCCAGGGTACGGGTGAGGCAGTTTCAAGGTGCTGTTTGGTGGGGAGGGCATCTTCCGTGATTGAATCAGACCAGGTGGAGAGGGCTGTGTTAACACGCATAATCTCACTTGTGCCTTTGCAGTCCTCCCCAATCCCATTTTGGCTGATGAGGAAACCGAATCTGAAAGATTAATGAGGCCAGTTCATTTCCCCCGCCTGCCACCCCCCCCCCACCCAGGCATGTAATTCAGGTGCTGAGTGGCACCCTGTCCTCGCAGTACGTCGTCCAGCACTGTGCAGCACGAGGACTGGGGAGCATCCTGCAGGAGCAGGTTTCGGGTCTGCAGCTCCTGAGAACCCTCAGAGTCTGAGCCTGTGCCTTGGACGCTCTTGTGGCCGAAACTGCCTTTTTCATAAGCGGAGCCAAGGTGAGAAAGCCAGCCCCATTAGTCCCTATGTGGGTAATTGCTTCCGTTGTTCCAGTAAACAACCAAGTCCTTGTCTGGCAGCATGCGCTTGCCCTGGTCTGAGGCCAGCACCTCCACCCAGCACTTCCCACAGGGCATCCCGCCCCTCCACATTTCTCACAGCTGCCTGGGGGAGTAAGTCCGAAGCTCATGGGTCTTTGCTGGGTGGTGGGTGGCTAGCCCTCTCCTAAAGTGAATGGAATCATAGGGACTTCCTCCACACAGTGACTACGGTTCCCCATAGTGGGCCGTGAGGCAGAGGCAGGGAGAGAAGCTGCTCTGGGAATGGCGGCCGCTGGAGGAGGCCCAGCCTGTGACCTGAAATAAATGACATGTGTCCTTGCTCAAACCAAACACGTTTCTGAATCTCACATAACCCTTACAGCAGTTATGGTTCCCAATTTAAAGATGGGAACATTGAGGACCAGAGAGGTTAAGAGATGGAGAGGGGTGAGAACCCAGTCAAGGCTAACTCAGAATCCTAGAGCACAGCTACCATGTATCCTGCCCCAACCCCTACCCACAGGGGCAATGACGGGACTTCCAGTGGAGCCCCCTGGGGGTGCATTTCCTTCCCAAGGAGCATAAGCCTGAGGTTACAGCCTGCACCCTACCCCGCCTCCTGTTTCGAGAGACCTGTGTCCTTTTTTTGTTTGTTTTTTAAGATTTTATTTATTTATTTGAGAGAGAGAGAGAGCGAGAGAAAGCACAAGCAGGGGGAAAGTCAGAGGGAGAAGAAGAAACAGGCGACCCACTGAGCAGGGAGCCTAATGCTGGGCTGGACCTCAGAACACTGGAACCTTGACCTGAGCGGAAGGCAGATGGTCAACCAACTCAGCCACCCAGGGGCCAGTGACCTGTGTCCTTTCTTAACAATCACTCCATCACCACCCATATAGGCATTCTACATTTGACTGTGTCTCTCATGTCAGTGCTCCAAGGGTTAGTATGGAAAATGAATAGAAAGTGCTTCTAAAATAATTTTGTAGGGAAAATAGATCGTTTTCTGCATTCGAACACAGGATTCTGTATGTTAGAAATCAGCAGGAATTCATTGCTTGTGGTTTAACCGTATTATGCTGCTAAACCAGGAAAAATGATTAAATCGGCCACTTAAAATGAAACATTGTCATTCGTGAATACTGATAGATCATAGACAACAAAATATATTTTATGTTTTGTACTGTAAAAACAAATAATAGGCCTAGGGGCACCTGGCTGACTCAGTTGGCGGAGTGCACAACTCTTGGTCTCAGAGTTGTGGATTCAAGCCCCACTTGGGGTGTAGAGATCACTTAAAAATAAAATCTCTAAAAAAAGAAAATCATTAATAGGCCTGTATTTCAGTAATTTTTAAAAAGCCTCTCCCTGGGGCGCCTGGGTGGCTCAGTGGGTTAAGCCTCTGCCTTCGGCTCAGGTCATGATCTCAGGGTCCTGGGATTGAGTCCTGCATTGGGCTCCCTGCTCGGTGGGGAGCCTGCTTCCCCCTCTCTCTCTGCCTGCCTCTCTGCCTACTTGTGATCTCTGCCTGTCAAATAAATAAATAAAATATTTTTTAAAAAAAGCCTCTCCCCACAATATACGTGGATGATTCCTAAATGATATGTATAGATAAACCAAGCATAGCCGTAAAAATCAGTAGCCACCAAGCAGCCATAGTGACACAAATTAATACTTTGTATTTCACCAGGATGCATACATATTTAAAATTGTTTATCAAGTATACTGGTGTGAGTGCCTGGGTGGGAGAGACTGTGAGCCGAAGATGAAGATAAAGGGGAAAACTAAAAGTTAAGAGATCAGCCTTTCCTGAATTACCATATATAATGAGCTGGCAAGTTCCCCCACACAACCAACCAAACGAAAATGAAGCAACCAAGAAAATTAAATGAGTTTCAGTAACATTCTCCTGAGCACCAAAAACTGTGGAAATGATATCCTATACATATGGAGTGGGAAGTCAGTTTGTTAATCTAATACCTTTAAAAAAATTTTTTTTAATTTACCATAGACTGAAGTATGCATATTTAAAAACTCAAATGATACAGAAATGTATAAGATTAAAACAATATTGTGTCATCTTCCCCAGTGTTAGCTCCTATTATCTTTCCTGTATGTTTCTGCATTTTTTTTACTTTTATTATTTTTAGTAAACTCTAAACCCAAAGTGAACTTGAATTCATAATCTTAAGATCAAGAGTCATATATTCCTCTGACTGAGCCAGCCAGGCCCCCTATCTTTTGTTTTTATACATTTAAATATGTAACTATATTTCTATATTATATGTATGTATCTATATTATATGTATTATATGTATATATCTGCATTATATGTATGTATATGTATATATGTATATGCATATAAATGAGATGGGATGATCTTATATATGTTATTTCATGGGTTTGCTTTTGTTTTTAAACTTAGACTTGTGCTTTTTATATTTTTTTATGGAGATATAATTGGTATGTAATATTGTACTCATTTTCAGTATACAACGTAATGATTTGATATATTTATATATTGCTGTGATTACCACAGTAAGTTTTAGTCAACATCCATCAGTACACATGGTTACAAATGTATGTGAGATGAGAGCTTTTCAGATTTACTGCTTTATTAACTTTCAAATATACAATACAGTTAACTATATGGGGCACCTGGGTGGCTCATTGGGTTAAGCCTCTGCCTTCGGCTCAGGTCATGATCTCAGGGTCCTGAGATCAAGCCCCGAATCAGGCTCTCTGCTCAGCAGGGAGCCTGCTTCCCCTCCTCTCTCTCTCTCTCTCTCTGCCTGCCTCTCTGCCTACTTGTGATCTCTCTCTCTGTCAAATAAATAAATAAAATCTTTAAAAAAAAATACAGTTAACTATAGTCATCTTACTATATATTATCCCCAGGACTTGTTTATCCTATAACTGGAAGTTTGTACCTTTTTTTTTTTTTTTTGAGATTATTTATTTATTTGTCAGAGAGAGAGGAGCAAGAGTGAGCACAAGCAGACAGAGTGGTAGGCAGAGGCAGAGGCAGAAGCAGGCTCCCTGCTGAGCAAGGAGCCCAATGTGGGACTCCATCCCAGGACGCTGGGATCATGACCTGAGCCGAAGGCAGCAGCTTAACCAGCTGAGCCACCCAGGCGTCCCAGTATACCTGTTGATCACATTTATCCATTTTGCCCACCCCTCCCACTTCTAGCAATTGCCAATCTATTGTCTGTAACTAGAGGGGTTTTTGTTTTGTTTTGTTTTGTATTGCTTTGTTTAGATTCCACAAATAAGTGAGATCATGCAATATTTGTCTTTGTCTGACATATTTCGTTTTATTTTTTTTAAAGATTTTATTTATTTGACAGAGAGAGCATAGGTGGGGACAGGAGGGGCAGAGGAAGAGGAAGAGGGAGATGGCAGGCTCCCTGCTCAGCAGGCAGCCCAAAGTCAGGCTCGATCTCAGGAGCCTAGGATCATGACCCAAGCCAAAGGCAGACACTTAACCTACTGAGCCACCCAGGTGCTCCCTGTCTGACATATTTCATTAAGCATAATACCCTCAAAATCTAACCATGTTGTTGCAAATGACAGGATTTCCTTCCCCTTTGTTGGCTGAATATTTCATTGTGTGTGTGTGTGTGTGTGTGTGTTTACATATATATATATATATATACATACATATCACATTTTCTTTATCTGTTTACCTGTTAATGGACACTTAAGTTCTTTCCATGTGTCGGCTGTTGTAAATCATGCTACAATGGAAGTGGGAGTGCAGATGTCTCCTCAAGAATGTGATTTCATGGGCGCCTGGGTGGCTCAGTGGGTTAAGCTGCTGCCTTCGGCTCAGGTCATGATCTCAGGGTCCTGGGATGGAGTCCTGCATCGGGCTCTCTGCTCAGCAGGGAGCCTGCTTCCTCCTCTCTCTCTCTGCCTGCCTCTCTGCCTACTTGTAATCTCTCTCTGTCAAATAAATAAATAAAATCTTAAAAAAAATCTTAAAAAAAAAAAAAGAATGTGATTTCATTTCCTTCAGATAAATACGCAGGAATTTAATGACTAGATCACATAGATCTATTTTTAATTTGGGGAAGAACCTCCATACTGTTTTCCACGGTGGCTAAAGCCAATTTACCTTCCCACCAATAGTGCACATAGTTCCCTTTACTCCACATCCTTACCAACACTTTTTGTCTTCTTGATAACCATGCTAACAGGTGTGAGGTGATACCTCATTGTGGTTTGTTTGTTTAAAGATTTATTTATCTATTTGAGAGAAAGTGCAGAGGAGAGGAAGAGGGAGGGAAATTCTTAAGCAGACTCTGGGTTGGGTGAGGAGCCTGTCTCGGGGATCAGTCTCTACGCTGAGACCTCAACCTGAGAGGAAACCAAGAGTTGGACACTAACCAACTGAGCTGCCCAGATGCCCCCATCTCACTGTGGTTTCAATTTGCATTTCCCTGATGATTACTGATGTTGAGCATTTTTTCATGTACCTGTTGTCCATTTGGATATCTTCTTTGAAACATGTCTATTCAGTTCCTCTGCCCAAAATCAGATTGAGTTTGTGACTTCATTATATATTTTAGATATTAACTCCTTAACAGATATATGATTTGCAAATGTTTTCTCCCATTCGATAGGTTGCCTTTCATTTTGTTGTTTCCTTTGCCATACAGAAGCTTTCTTTTAGTTGGACATAGTCCCACTTGTTTGTTTTGCTTTTGTTTATCCTTTTTAAAGTATTAAATATTATGCGTGCTTATTTAGGCACTCATACAGCCAAAAACTATTTCACTGCAATTTTCTAAATTGCTACCAACTTTACACACCAATAGAATATTCAAAACTATAAGCAAGAATGGAAAACCAATAATTTTAGGTTTTATGGAAACCAGGTTGTTATTTGTCACTAAAACAGAAGTCTCAGGCACCTGGGTGGTTTAGTCCATTAAGCATCTACCTTCAGCTCAGAGCTGGGATCAAGCCCTGCATAAGGCTCCCTGATGAGGGCTCCTGGGTGGCTCAGTGGGTTAAGCTGCTGCCTTCCGCTCAGGTCATGATCTCAGGGTCCTGGGATGGAGTCCCGCATCGGGCTCTCTGCTCAGCGGGGAGCCTGCTTCCTCCTTTCTCTCTCTGCCTGCTTGTGATCTCTCTCTGTCGAATGAATAAATAAAATCTTTAAAAAAAAAAAAAAAGGCTCCCTGATGAGCCAGGAGCCTGCTTCTCCCTCTCCTTCCTCCCCTCCCACTTGCTCATGCTCTCTCTCTCTCTCTTTCAAATAAATAAATAAATAATTTGAAAAAATTTAAAAAACCCAGGGCACCTGGGTGGCCCAGTCGTTAAGCATCTGCCTTCAGCTCAGGTCATGATATCAGGGTCCTAGGATTAAGCCCGGCATTAGGCTCCCTGCTCAGCAGGAAGCCTGCTTCTCCCTCTCCCATTCCCCCTGCTTGTGTTTCCTCTCTCGCTGTGTCTCTCTCTGTCAATTAGATAAATAAAATCTTTTTTAAAAATTCTAAAAACCAAAAATCTCAACATGAACACAGAAGAAATAAGGTGTATGGCATGTGGTTTTCAAGACATAGCAATGCACAGATATTATATATGCCACTGTGCTAATTCCTAATATCCTACCTGTCCTTTACAGTTGTCTTTGAAAAGAAAGTATTTCCCATGTTAAAGGGAAGATTGGGATTTTTTTCACTCCTAAAATATTTTTAATTTTGTCTTTTTTTCTTTAAGATTTTATTTCTTTATTTGTCAGAGGGAGAGCACAAGGAGGGGGAACAGCAGGCAGAAGCAAGCTCCCCGCTGAGCAAGGAGGCTGATACAGGACTCTACCCCAGCACCCTGGGATCATGACCTGAGCTGAAAGCAGACGCTTAACTGACTGAGCCACCCAAGCATCCCGATAGTTTTCATTTTTGGATGATTTCTACCCACAGAAATGTTACAAGAGGAGTCTAGTGACCATAGTATATTCTTCCTGTAAATGGGCCTGTTTTTATTTTGCCCCACTCCTTTATCATTCTGTTTATTCAGAGCTTTATTTTTCTTTTATGAACCATTGGAGAAGACAAACGCTTCAATAGATTATGTGCTAAGAATAAGGATGTGCTCCTGGCCAACCAGAGTGCAGTTACCATGTAAGAAATTTAGCACTGATCCCATCTGTTAAATCATAATCGAATATAGAGTCCCTATTCACATTTCCTGAGTTGTCCCAATAATGCTCTGTACAGATATTTTTCCCTGATCGAGGACCCAATATAGGATCACAAATTCCATTTAGTTGCCGTTTTTATTCTCCTTTGATTGGGAAGAGTTCTTCAGTTCTTCTTTATCTTTCGTAATATTGACACTTTTGAAGAATTCAAATTTGTGAACCATCCCATAGTTGGAACTGTCTGATGAATTCTTCAGGTGTAGGTTAAGCATTTTAGGCAGGAATACTAAATGTGTGATGTCAGGTCCTCTCCTCAGTGCATCATGTGGATTTTACATATTACTCCCAAGAATTATGTTTTTATATGTATTCATGAATACGGGTTTTTTTTTTTTCCTCACATGGTAAATACATTCTCTTTTGGATAAATAAGATCTATCCTGGAGATGGGAGGTGGTAGTGGTTGGCAGAGAAGTGACAATTTTACTGTTAATTTTTTTTAAGATTTTATTTATTTATTTGACAGAGATCACAAGTAGGCAGAGAGGTAGGCAGAGAGAGAGGGGAAAGCAGGCTCCTTGCTGAGCAGAGAGCCTGATGCGGGGCTCCATTCCAGGACTCTGAGATCATGACCTGAGCCGAAGACAGATGCTTAACCCACTGAGCCATAAACCCAGGCGCCCCATGTTTATTTTTTTTAATTGTATTTATTTATTTGATAGAGCGAGAGAGAGACAGTGAGAGACGGAACACAAGCAGGGGGAGCGGGAGAGGGAGAAGCAGACTCCCCACAGAGCAGGGAGCCCGACGTGCGACTTGATCCCAGGACACTGGGATCATGACCAGAGCCGAAGGCAGGCGCTTAACAACTGAGCCACCCAGGCACCCTGATTTTACTGTTTCTTTGTTGTAATGACAGCTAAGAGCTGAATCAACCCTTATAGTAAGGAGGAGGAAATGTGGGACTAAGTCACACCAGGAAGACAAAATCAATTAGTAAGGTGTGCAATGTACCATTTTGGTGTATGAGATTTATATATTCCATAATTAACTAATTATTTGACAAATACCACAAGTAGCGGTTCCTGGCTAGCTCAGTTGGTAGACCCCTTGATCTCGGGGTCGTGTTCGAGCCCCACATTGGCCATAAAGATTATGTGAAATAAATAAATAAAAACAAATACCTCAGATATTTATTGAGCAATTATTAGTAACCAGGCACCATCATAGGAGCTGGAAATACAGGACTAGAGAACAGCAATCCCCACTGCCTTGGCTCCGGCCACTCACACTCTGCCCTGCCTAGGGTCTTTAAAAATATTTGCCCTCAAATGTGAAAACAGGGGTGCCTGGGTGGCTCAGTGGGTTAAAGCCTCTGCCTTCGACTCAGGTTGTAATCCCAAGGTCTTGGGATCGAGCCCTGCATCGGGCTCTCTGCTCAGGGGGGGAGCCTGCTTCCTCCTCTCTCTTTTCCAGGCACTCTGCCTACTTGTGACTCTGCCTGTCAAATAAATAAATAAAAGTATTTTTTAAACAATGTCACTTGATTTACCACCAAGCTCCTCTGCTACATCAGAAAACTATTCATCTCCACATCTCAGTAGCGGACCCTCCATTGGACTAATAGCAAATGCAGAAATCCTTGGAAGCATGTTTGAATCCTCTAACTCCTTAACCCCAACCAATCAAGCAAGTCCCATGGGCATTAGCTTGAAACTATGTCACTGCGTCTTCTCACCATCTTGCTTAGGGCCTCTGCGTTTATGCCCTCCTCCTTACTATCCCCCTTTAAAACCACAGAATTTTAATGGGGGAATCATGAGCCCTGGCAAGCCAAAAACTGGTATAGAGTCACAGCTGATTCTTGTCAATCTCAATGTCAAGAACAGAATGAATAAGCAACGGAAAGTAAATAAACACAGACTAGTATTCAAGTGACTTTGCTGCCAGATCACTTACGAAATCACTGAAAAAGGGTCAACCGAGTAATAAATCCTGATAGCCATTTGTTTTGAGGTTGCAGTCTGAAGAGGATACAAAGATATCAGTTCTTAAATCAAATCACCTATTCTCACACCGTCTTTGGGGTGATCCGTGGTGGACGTTTTGAGGGCAGCTGACCTGCAGCCTGCGCGTCCCGGACCGCCTCCCGTGGAAGCCTGAGCCGGCCGTCTTTCTCCCTTTGTCTCATAACCATGTCCACCAACAAGAATGCTAATTCACCAGCTGCCCGCCTTAACAGATTCAAGAACAAGGGGAAAGACAGTACAGAAATGAGGCGGCGTCGAATAGAAGTTAATGTGGAGCTGAGGAAAGCGAAGAAGGATGACCAGATGCTGAAAAGGAGAAACATAAGCTCGTTTCCCGATGATGCTACCTCTCCACTGCAGGAAAACCACAACAACCAGGGCACTGTAAATTGGTCAGTTGATGACATTGTCAAGGGCATAAATAGCAACAATTAGAAAGCCAGCTCCAGGCTACTCAAGCTGCTAGGAAACTGCTTTCTCAGGAAAAGCAGCCCCCCATAGACAACATAATTCGGGCTGGTTTGATTCCAAAATTTGTGTCCTTCTTGGGCAGAACTGATTGTGGTCCCATTCAGTTTGATTCCGCTTGGGCTCTCACCAACATTGCTTCCAGGACCTCCGAACAGACCAAAGCTGTGGTCGATGGAGGCGCGATCCCAGCGTTCATTTCCCTGTTGGCATCTTCCCACGCCCACATCAGCGAACAGGCTGTGTGGGTTCTAGGAAACATTGCAGGGGACGGTTCCATTTTTCGAGACTTGGTTATCAAGTACGGTGCGGTTGATCCGCTTCTGGCTCTCCTCGGGGTTCCTGATATGCCATCGTTAACATGTGGCTACTTACGTAACCTGACTTGGACACTTTCAAACCTTTGTTGCAACAAGAACCCCGCACCCCCGCTAGATGCCGTCGAGCAGATTCTTCCTAACTTAGTTTGTCTCCTGCATCACGATGATCCAGAGGTCTTGGCAGATACCTGCTGGGCCATCTCCTACCTGACGGATGGTCCAAACAAACGGATTGAAATGGTCGTGAAAACAGGAGTTGTGGCCCAGCTTGTGAAGCTTCTAGGAGCTACAGAATTGCCCATTGTGACTCCTGCGCTAAGAGCCATAGGAAATATTGTCACTGGTACAGATGAACAGACTCAGGTTGTAATAGACGCAGGAGTGCTTGCTATCTTTCCCAGCCTGCTAACAAACCCCAAAACTAATATTCAGAAGGAAGCCACGTGGACAATGTTAAACATCACAGCTGGCCTCCAGGACCAGATACAGCAAGTTGTGAATCACGGATTAGTCCCGTTCCTCGTTGGTGTTCTCTCTAAGGCAGACTTTAAGACACAAAAGGAAGCTGTCTGGGCTGTGACCAACTATACAAGTGGTGGGACAGTTGAACAGATAGTATACCTCGTCCATTGTGGCATAATAGTTAAATTGATGGGTGAAGTACTAGAGCAGTGCCCTTCAGATCCACACTTTACATGAAAGTAGGATGTTTTATCTTGCCAAGTGGCTGAGGTAAGCACTACACACTGTCCTGATCAATGTAGGGTTTCCTCCTACCTCATCAAAAAGGATCCAGGGGCACCTGAGTGCTTCAGTTGTTAAGCAACTTTGGCTCAGGTCATGGTCCCAGGGTTCTGGGATAGAGACCTGCATTGGGCTCCCTGCTCAGTGGGCAACCTGCCTCTCCCTCTCCCCTCTCCTACTCCCCCTGCTTGTGTTCCCTCTCCTGCTGTCTCTTTCTGTCAAATAAATAAAATCTTTAAAAAAAAAAAAAAAAGAAGAGAAAGGGGTTCCAAAAACTCTCCTGAGCATCTTCCTCAAATTATAGACATAAACTACAAATATATAAAATGAAATTTTTTCACAGATCTTCTCTCTTTTGAAGAGAGAGAGTGTGGGGGGAGGGGCCCCAAAGGACAAGTAGATGCTATGTTGACCACAGAGCCAGAAAGGGAGCTCCATCCCACCTGAGCTCACTAACCAAGCCTAAATCAAGAGTCCCACGCCCAACAGACTGAGCCACCCAGGCCCCCCACAAAATAAAACTCTTTATTACCAAGATTTATAAAGAATACACATATAGGATTCCAAATATAAGTATTTTCTAAACTGACAGTTTAACATAATGTAATATAACACAAGTATGTGGTGTTTTGAGGTTATATATAAACCTGGTTTTCAAAAATGCAAGACAAGGCAAAATAAACAGAATTCTGTAAATACTTTGTATAAACAAAGACAAAATGAAAAACTGACTGTTGTACTTTTGTACCTTAAGAGTATTTCTAAATTTGCTTAGGTTGTAATCCTGGCCACTAATTAGTAAGATAAGGTCTATACACACCGGGTTCTGCAAAAGTGCTCTAAAACCTTCTGGCATTAAATGGGCTTCTCAAAAAAATAAAGTAAAATAACATGACATGACATAACATAACATAACGTAACATAAAGTAAAATTAAAAAATAGGCTTTTCCAAATCTAACAATACCAAAAGTAGAAGACCATTTTCTTCAATATATTGTAAAGCATAGAATTTAATACTGATCCAATCAACTGGTAAATTTCTAGAAATGAAGAATACATAGTAAAATTATAAATGTTGCAAATGCACTTATGAAAATTTGAAAAGATAATGTAAAAATTTTTTTTATTAAGTAAACTCTATCCTCAACTTGAGCTTCGAACTCACAACCTCGAGATCAAGTCACATGCACTGTGGACTGAGTCAGCCACGCATCCCAAAACCTGTAATTTTTATATATTTGATTTTGGGATTACAAAAGCACTTTGCATTTCTTTCCTGCACCATTTATATGAAGTATTCGTGCTAAGTAATACATCGTAGTTACTGAAAGAGAGAGGCACTGAGAGATGATTATCTTTTAGGTATTAACAACACACTGCACTATCTTTGCAATTTCCTGTGAATATAGAACACTTTTAAAAAGGTAAAACCCACATGCAACCGAAGCCCAAATTACCATAATTCTTGGGATCATATCATTCCAACAATTAGTAGTTATATAATTAACATTCCAAGTGGCATGTGTGAATAACAGAAAGAAAAATATCAACCTGCGAATGTCCCCAGGTATTTCTTTATTCATGAGTTACTATACTGTAAGGTCTGAAGTAGGTCCAATATAGAAATAAGCCCTAAATTTAAAAAAAAAAAAAAAAAGACATAAGCCCTAAATTCTTCCCTAAATGTATCAGTGTTAAGTATAGATATGAGAACTGTTACTCAAATTAAACCTTCCCCAACTCGTAGTCCAGAAAAATGTCAATCCGCCTGGACTTTATTGGACCAGACAGAACTGGATTTACTAGCATCCATCATTTGGGGACGGGGAAGTCACTGCATTTCTGGGAAAAGATTCCTACAGACAGCTACAACCCATTGACCATTTCCTCTTACTTCCACCTGCCAATAATGCCTGCCAGAAACAACCCTCTGGAGATTCAGGACAGCTGGTAAAAAAGTAAAGTTGCTGAGATTGTAAGAAAAGTTTGTTTTCACCTCTCCTAATGTTGCACTTTTTCTGTCTTCTGAGATACTAATACTGGGGTGAGCAATTTCAATATTTAGGGTCAAACTGGCCTTAAACAGATTGGTAATTTTCTGTAGGTTAAAATATTATTTAGGAGAACCAATATATTTTTTCTTGAATTCATATGAAAAGAAGGCTGGTTCATTTAGGTTTTCGTGCCCGTTATAGGTACTTTCTTTTTTCTAAGAGATTATTTATTTGAAAGAGAGAGGGATTGAGCACAAGAGAGGAGGGGGGCATGGAAGGGAGAAGTAGGCTCCCAGCAAGGAGCCTGACACAAGGCTCCATCCAATGACCCTGGAATCATGACCTAAGCTGAAGGCAGATGCTTAACCAACTGGGCCCCCCAGGTGCCCCAATTATAGATAGTTTCAAAACCTGGGAGCAACTCCTGTTCTGACTACACACCTATCTGCTTTTATTTCAAACAGGGGCCTTTTAGAATGCTCACATGCTGTGAGAATTTTACTTTGTTCTCATTCAGTTTCAGTTTCTTTTGAATGGCTTTCTCTTCAATCTGTAATTTTAATTCTTCTCTTTAAGAAAACCCTTTTTTTTTTTTTAAGTTTTTATTTATTTGACAGAGATCACAAGTAGAGAGGCAGAGAGAGAGAGAAAGGGAAGCGGGCTCCTCGTTGTGCAGAGAGCCCCATGCAGGGATCCATCCCAGGACCCTGAGATCATGACCTGAGCCCAAGGCAGAGGCTCAATCCACTGAGCTACCCAGGAGCCGCTCTTTAAGAAAACTCTTAAATTTGACTGCCTTCGGCTCAGGTCATGATCCTGGAATCCCGGGATGGAGTCCCACATCAGTCTCCCAGCTCAGCAGGGAGTCTGCTTCTCCCGCTGACCTTCTCCCCTCTCGTGCTCACACACTCTCTCTCTCTCTCTCTCTCTCCAAAATAAATAAATAAATAGGGGCGCCTGGGTGGCTCAGTGGTTTGGGGCCTCTGCCTTCGGCTCGGGTCATGATCTTGGGGTCCTAGGATCGAGTCCCACATCGGGCTCTCTGCTGGGCAGGGAGCCTGCTTCCTCCCCTCTCTCTGCCTGCCTCTCTGCCTGCTTGTGATCTCTGTCTGTCAAATAAATAAATAAAATCTTTAAAAATAAATAAATAAACAAAATCTTTAAAAAAACTCTTAAATTGTTTAAAATCAGAGTGTAATTTCTCCTTTGATTTCTTATCTTCATTCGAAATCCAAATGATTCTGAGACTTGCATTTCTAAGCCCCTCTCATCATCTTCAACCTGCTTCTTCAAGGGCTCGATGTAGCTTTTGAGCTTCTTCCTGTGGTCAGCCACAGCTCGCTCGATGGGTGTCAGGGGGTGGCCCAGGTGGCCGGAGGAGACCTTGCACCGGGGACACAGCAGCTCCAGGTCCTTCTCACAGAACAGGGTCAGAGGCTGACTGTGCTGCTCACACAGGGCTTTCCCTTCCTGCAGTCTCCTCTTGCTCCTCCTGGCGGGAAGCTGCTGGACCAAATCGGTCACATGACCTAACTGCACGTTCCTCTTAAAGGTCCTGTCAGGACAGTGGTGGAAGCAGACGGGACAGGGGAGGATGTCCTGTAGGTCTTCCCTGCGCTGGTGGATGCAGGAGCTACAGAAATTGTGCCCACAGTCAGTGGTCACTGGGTCTCTCAGGTAATCCAGGCAGATGGGGCAGCTGGCCTCGGCTTGGAGCTCAGCCAGGGATGCTGCAAAGGGCATTGTATAGTCAGGGTTTCTGTGTGAGGAAACTCCCTTAGAAATGTTTGGTTGTCCTGGAAGTAGGAAAAGTGAGAGGCTGAGAGGGCTCCTCAGCCTTCACCCTCCTTCCTGGCAGGTAGCATCTAGGGAGCCACACCCCCCACGTTTAACTACTGCTTCATCCCCTTAAGTCCCAGGGGGAGCTTCGATAAGAAGTCACAGTACATACCAAGTAGTGATGACCCTGGCACTTCCTCCTCTTGCCTCTGGTGCCCAGCCCAACTGAAGTAGAGCAATGGAATTCTGCTGGCCAGGAAAGAACCATAATCCACGTCACCAATTCATTCCTATGGGCAAGAAGACACTCATCTGAAACTGAAGATCACTGAGCATTAATGCGATCCTTCCTTCCAGTACAATCCCTCCTTAGCTGAAATCAAAAAGTTGATGAGGTGGAATTTTCCCCATAGATACATTCTAGTTAAGAATGCAGTAGTGGGGCACCTGGTGGCTCAGTGGGTTAAAGCCTCTGCCTTCGGCTCAGGTCATGATCCCAGGGTCTTGGGATCCAGCCCCGCACTGGGCTCTCTGCTCCGCAGGTAGCCTGCTTCCTCCTCTCTCTCTCTCTCTGCCTGCTGCTCTGCCTGCTTGTGATCTCTCTCTCTCTCTGTCAAATAAATGAATAAATAAATAAATAAAAATCTTTTAAAAAGAAAAAAAAGAAAGAAAGAAAGAAATGCAGTAAGATGGCCATTGCAGTACACTAAGCTCCACAAAGATGGCCCCGAGGTAAGTGAGAGCCAGGCGGGCATTGGTCATTCTGTGCCTCGCTAAGGAAAATACTTAATCACGGGCAGAGAAGGTCCTAAGAAGCTGAGAAACAACATGTCATCATATGCATTCATCTGTGCAAACTTGTGGAGAGGAGCACAAGAACAAGAACCTGGATGCTTCTGTCAACCTCTCAAGAGTTTTCTTAGAAGCGCTTGGAGAGGTGGAAAACCATGTATGCCAAAGAGAAAGCAAAATTTGAAGACATGGCAAAGGTGGACAAAGCCCATTATGAAAGAGAAATGAAAACTTTTTGTTTCAAGATCTTATTTATTTATTTGACAGAGAGAAAGCGAGAAAGGGAACACAAGCAGGGAGAGAGGGAGAAGCAGGCTCCCCGCTGGGCAGGGAGCCCAATGAGGGGCTCAATTCCAGGACCTCGGGATCATGACCTGAGCCAAAGGCAGATGCTTCACTATTGAAATTAGTTGAAGTTGCCTGGGTGCAACCTGAGAAAGTAAAACTTATATGCCCCTACGGGGGAAGCCAAAAAGAAGCTCAAGGATCCCAATGCACCCAACTGGCTTCCTTCTGCCTCTTCCTTGTTCTGTTCTGAGCATCGACTAAAAATCAAAGGAGAACATCCTGCCCTATCCATTGGTGACGTTGCGGAGAAGACAGGGAAGGATGAGGAGCAGCACTGCTGCAGATGACAAGCAGCCTCACGAAAAGGCCACTCAGCTGAGGGAAAAAATGAAAAGAATATTGCTGCACACTACATGCAAGGGAAGCCTGAGATGGCAAAAAAGGGAGTCATACAAGCTGAAAAGACACAAGACAAAGAAGGAAGACCAGGGAGATGAGGAAGATGACAATGATGATAAGTTGGTTCTCGAGCAGTTTTTTTTCTTGTCTATCAAGCATTTAACCCCCTGTATACAACTCAGTCCTTTCAAAGAAAAAATTGAAACTTAAGGCTGTGTAAGATTTGTTTTCCCTATAGTGTCTTTTGGCATAGTTAACACACTAACGAATGTGTCTTTAGACAGCCCTGTCCTGGTGGTATTTTCGATAACCACTAACCTGGCCTGGTGCAGTGCAGGGGGGGAGCAAACTCTGACTGCTTTTAAGTAAATACAATTTTTTAATGAAAAAAAGGCAGTAGGAAATATAGAAGTATACATTTTGCTTGTCGTTGACAATAACAACAATAAAAGTAATAGCCGCAACTAAAAACAACTCAAATGGCCATCAAATGGGTGACTGGATCAAAAAATTGTGGTGTATCCTCAAAATGGAATAGTATTCAGCAATAAAAAGGAATGAACTATTAATTGTCATTGGGGATGGGGTGGGGTAGTTGTAAAATGTAGAGAAAGATTATAAAAGAGGATTGAGAAAATGTCTGAGGTTGATATGTGTATAAGTAGTCACTATCTTGAATGTGGTAATGGATTCATGGATGTGTACCTGTCAAAATTTACCAAACTGTACACTACAAAAACCTATAGTTACTTTTATGTCAACTATCCCTCAAATGGCTGTTTTTGTTGAAAGATAAAACCCTTTCCTATTATGCACACATATTTGATCTTCAGTTAAAACGTAAGTTCAGTAACTTCCTAGCTGTTCCTTTAGCAAGCTCATAAGGTGGTCTATCACCTATGTTGCCAGGCAACACTGCTTATGACAAAAATGACCTCTAGTTGGTAAACTGCATCTGGACTGGGAGGAACTAAAAATATACTATAAATACCATAAGGGAGTACTATAGCTCTGGCCTTTGTTGAGTATGGTGATCTTGTAATTAGTTATGTCCTTTGAGGGACCACGGAAACTGTACCATATATAGGAAACTGTACCAATCTGAGTGATTCTCCCACTTCCCCAGTTGTGGGTCTCGTCCTGCTAATCCTGATTTGTCACCTGACTGTGGGTGGGAGGGATGAGAACTCCCACTGAAGAAAGGTGTTTAACACTGACTTGCTGGCCAGCTTTGGTTCATTACCATATACTTCTGCTCTGTTAATAAATACGGCCTACAACAGTCTTGTGAATGAGAATACTCTGTTATTCAAAATTGCCTAATGTGGGGCACTTCTTCGTGGCTCAGTCGGTTAAGCTTCTGCCTTTGGCTCAGGTCATGATCCTAGGGTCCAGGGATCAACCCCCAAGTTGGGTTCCCTGCTTAGCAGGGAACCTGCTCCTCCTCCTCCCTTTGTCTCCTGCCCCCTTCCCACCCTGCTCATGCTCTCTCTTGCTCTGTCTCAAATAAATAAATACAAAATCTTTAAAAAAAATTTTTTTTAATGATCCGGTGCAACAAGAAAACCATGCAAATATGAATACTGACTAAATATGTGATTAAAATAAAGAATTAATTAATTTTGTATGTGTGCGATAATAAGGCAACTTTTTAAAAAAGACAGTCCCTATCCTTTAAAGATAAAGCTCAAATATATACATGCAACATTACGTATGGGGAATATTGTCTAGAATTTGCTTCAATATAATTAAGAGGAAAAGGAGGAAAGAGGGTGGACTACAGATGACAGAAGATACCAAAGTGTTGGCAATTATTGCAGCTAAACGATGGGTTCATGGGGGTTCATTTATTAATTCATCTATTTCTGAATATCTTTGAAACTTTTGTTCTAACTCTTCCATTGAGAATGTAAATAGGATACACAAAACTACTGACAGAAGGCACTGGAGAGCAAAGAAGTCTGTCAGGACCTGAGAGGCCAAAATCCTACAGCAAACGTAGCCCATACTGGCCTCTTTTTTTTTTTTTTTTTTTTTTTTTTAATCTCTCAAGGAATAAGGACATTGTCTGCATGGGGAGTAGGTTTCTGTTTTTATATATAATGTGTGTATGCAGTATGTGTACCTTCACTCACTACCTCCCTATTCTAACTCACTACCTTCAGTATTTCCTCTCCTCTTGTATCAATTTATGTTACATCATCCTATCAGCATATAAAGGAGGGGTCATTGCTCCCATCCCCAAAGGAAATCCTCTCCAGATTTCACTCCTCCTAGTTCCATCTCATTCCTCTGGTCTTTTTACTGAAAACTCCTTGCGTGGGGTGTGTGGGTGCCTCAGTCAGTTAAGTGTCCAATTCTTGACCTCAGCTCAGGTCTTGATCTCACAGTCATGAAATGAGCCTTAAAAAAAAAAGAAGAAGAAACAAAACAAAACAAACCTTGTGAAAATTTTCTCTATTTTCCATTTCTCTCTTGAATCGACTAGAAAGCAAGTTTACCTTGTCCCAATTCCATGAATACCCTTTTCCAAAAATTAAACAATGACATCTACTTGGTTCAAATCAGTAGTCATTTTCCGTCCTGAACACACTTGATCTATCAGCAGCAGTCGACACAGCTGGTGACTCTGTTCCTGAAACTCCTTCTTGTCCTGGTTTTCAGACCACCAGAAGTTTTTCCTTTTTGGCCATTTTTCCAGTGTCTTTTGCTAGAGAACCTAATCACTACCTCCTAAGTACCCCACAACCAGAGTCACCGGATTTAGCAAAGAAAAATGCAGGACAAACTGTTGTAATTGAAATATCGCATGGGATATACATATCCTAAAAAGTCATTTGTTATTTCGCCTCTAGCCTGGATCTCTTCCCTAACTTCAGATCCATGTATCCAACCATTCCTTGATATCTCCACTCACACCTCAAACAGGCATCACCACCTCGAACCTGTTCAACAGAACTCCTGTTATTCCTGTGTAACCTACCTCCCACTGTAGCCTTCCTTTCTGTTAATGCTTTCTCCATTTTAGCAGTTACTCAGGCTAAACACATCCGTGCCATCCGTGATCCTTCTTTTATGTCCCAGGATCACCAAGTCCTGTAGACGTTCTTGCCAAAATGGACCCAGAAATCAATCACTTCTCATCACTCCCATAACCACCCACGTGCTCTGAGCCACCTTCCATCATTTCTTGCCCAAATTAATGAAGTAACTTCCAATGGTTCCTCTGCTTCTTCCTTTCTCTCTTTTTTTAAGATTTTTAAATTTATTTACTTGAGAGAGAGAGAGCAAGCGAGCACAGGCAGGGACAGTGTGAGAGGGAGAAGCAGACTTGCCACTGAGTGGGAGCCTGACCCGGTGTTTGGCCCTAGGACCCTGGGATCATGACCTGAGCTGAAGGCAAACACTTAACTGACTAAGCCACCCAGGCATCCCTTCTATTTTTCTATTTTCCATCTATTTTCAACACAGTAGCTGACATTCCTGGTAAATTATGTATGGATCATGTCATCCCTCCACTCCAAACCACTCCAAACCCTCCAGTGGTTTTCCACTTGACTCAGTAAAGTTGACCTATGGGACCCAACATGTATTCCTCCCCCACCATTTTTGTCTTCACCTCCAAATTCTCTATCACTGGTCCTCTCTGCTCCAGCATTCTGGCCTCCTTGCCATTCCCTGAACACTTTCCATGGATTCTTCTCAAATACTTATTTAATTCACTGAATACTTAATTCACTGGTTAAGTATTTGATTAATTCACTACTACATGCTGGCTACTTAGGAAATAAAATGACTCAGGAAGTAGTACTATTATTGCCTCTGTTGTATGGAAGAGAAGAGATTCTAGGAGGTTATATAATCTGTCCAGCGTCTCACAACAGGATTGAAGTCCTGTAAAATAATAAAAAGGATGTTTACATAATAATATATTTGTACCTATAGCCTCAGATACAATGTTCAGCAACAAGAGCCCAAAGTGGGGGAGTCACCACTCAGGAGCAGCTCACACTACCCCACCTTCCTCCCATCCCCTCCTTACTCATTGTCCAGTCTAGTAGGGGACACAGAGATGTGGGGACCTAGCCACAGCCACAAATGGAACAACCCTCCCAGCTGTTCCAGAATTGCATCCCTTCTGGATCAGACTAAGTATCCACCCTGCAAGCCAAATCTTTTAAAGATCTTTTAAAGGTCAGTCTCATCTTTCTCTCCCCAAACCTTCAATGTGCACATAAAGCTTACCAGGTCCCCCTGATTAGGTCGGTTCAATCATCAGAACCTGTTAGAGCCCAGAGTTCCTTCCTTCCTAGAAGGAATGCAGGGGAATGAGGTGCTTCTGAGTCTTCCAATAAAGTCTAAATCCCTGCCCCTGACCCCAACTCTTACCCAGGGTAAGTCCGAGTCTGGTCTAGCCTACAGGATCCCAGTACAGCATTTTTGGCCCATGGAGGAGGAATTCCAGAACCCGCGGAGGCTGGGGGCCCCCGAGACCTGCACTCCCTGTTACTCAGATGACTGAGGAACCCTAACGTGAACCCTGAAACTGTGGCCAAGTGCCCTTGCCAGGACACCCCATTCCCAGCCCTGCCTCTCGGCTGGCGCAGTCGTCCCCGCTGGCATCCGTGCAGGCCTGGAAAGCTTCCCGAGGCCTCGCTTACCTGCAGCGGCCTGCTCACCTGCTCGGTTCTGCTCGGGTTTCCAGTTCTGCTCGCGAAGAGCAGCTCTCACACCGTCGTGACCGCCTGGGCTTGAGGAACCCCTCCCTTCCCTGCAGCGCTCACGTGTTTCCTCTTCCTCGTGGGAAGAACCCACCTCCCCATCACTGTAAAGATTGGAGTAGTCCAATTCCCCTTCAAAACTCTGCAGGAATGTCCTTTTCTGGGGTCCTGGTAGAGGGTCAGGGGGAGGGGAGACGCTGTGGCCGGTACTGGAAAGGGAGGGGTAGAATCCGATTTATCTGGTGGGTGTATAGCAGTTTTGTACTAGTGGAAACTGGGTGTGTGGTTTTTAAAAACATTGGGATGGGGACGCCTGGATGGCTCAGTTGGTTAAGCAGCTGCCTTCGGCTCAGGTCATGATCCCAGCGTCCTGTGATCGAGTCCCACATCGGGCTCCTTGCTCCGCAGGGAGCCTACTTCTCCCTCTGCCTCTGCCTGCCACTCTGTCTGCCTGTGCTTGCTCTCTCTCTCTCTCTGACAAATAAATAAATAAAATTTAAAAAAAAAATTTTTTTGGATGTGTTGAGATGGAGTAATCTCAAGCAAAAACTGCTCTTTTTAGTTGACACCCGGAGAGTAGCCTCTGAGGAGTTGACCGTCAGCCGTGCGCTTTGCCTCCGTCTTCTCCATAGACCCAGTCATCTCTTCATCAGCCCGCCCGTTTGTCCCTCCACTCAGCAGACTGTAAATGCTCGCTTTGCTAGATCCTTAGAATCCTAGAACACAGAGACAACAGCCAGCGTGGAAACCAGACATCCGACCATTCCGGGAGAAGAAAAGCAACGCAGATTTTTTTTTTTTTTTTTTTGGCCCTGTTTCTGTGCGGATGACCATCCCCTCGGGAGACAGCGTAAGGCTTTGTTCTTCCGGAACCCAAAACTCGGGCGCTGAATGGAGTCTAGCGCCATCTGCTGGAAATCTTGAACAGTCACACTGGCCTATGGTTCTAAAACTTACATTATCTCAAAAAGAATGTGGGGATATTGAATCCTCTAGTGGACTATGCAGCAGATGCCCAAGACCTAGAACTGTAAAGTTTCCAGCCCTTGGTTTTTCTTGAAGTGGTCTGTGCACATTTAGGTATATATGCATTCCTTCTTTTAACTACTGAGAGCAAAAGTGTTCTGTAACCTCTCCATTGCCTCTTTTGTTCACTTCACATATGGTCTTAGAAATGCTCCTCCTGGGGCGCCTGGGTGGCTCAGTGGGTTAAGCCTCTGCATTTGGCTCAGGCTGTGATCTCAGGGTCCTGGTATCCAGGCCCACGTGGGGCTGTCTGTTCAGCAGGGAGCCTGCTTCCCCCTCTCTCTTTTGGCCTGCCTCTCTCTGCCAACTTGTAATCTCTGTCAAATAAATACATAAAATCTTTTGGAAGGAAGGAGAGAAGATAACAGAAAAAAAAAAAAGGAAAGGAAAGAAAAAGAAAAGAAAGAAAAAGAAAGGAAATAAAAATAAAAATAAAAATAAAAATGCTCCTCCCGACGCCTGGGTAGCTCAGGTGGTGATCCCAGAGTCCTGGGATGGAGCCCAGCATCTGGCTCTCTGCTCAGCAGGAAGCCTGCTTCTTCTCCCTCTCCCTGCTTATATTCCCTCTCTCACTGTCTCTGATAGATAGAGAAATATAAATATAAATATGAATATATATATATATATATATAGTGTTCCCATATTGGGGCGCCTGAGTGCCTTACTTTGTTAAACCTCCAACGACCCTTGATTTCACCGCAGATCATGATGCCAGAATCCTGGGATAGAGTCCCAAGTCTGGTTCCCTGCTCAGTGGGGAGTCTGCTAGTTCCCCCTTCCTCTGCCCCTCCCTGCTTCCCCACATATGCACTTGCACTCTCTAGCTTACTCGCGCTCTCTCTCTCAAGTAAATGGATAAATCTGAAGACAAAAAAAATTTTTTTTTCCCATATCAGCACTGATATTTCACTCTTTGGAGTCAACTTTGAGCAAAAGCCTAAATGGGAAATGTATTCATGGTAGAAAAAGAGAGTTTCTAGAGAAAGGATACCCTTCCTGCTAAATCAGTGTTTCCTCCACTATTTTTCTACCTTTTCATTTTCAAT
Source organism: Neogale vison (assembly GCF_020171115.1). Lineage (NCBI taxonomy): Eukaryota > Metazoa > Chordata > Mammalia > Carnivora > Mustelidae > Neogale > Neogale vison. Next base: position 135,013,762 of record NC_058101.1, read on the forward strand.
AAAAACCACATGTACTGGGTACATTACTAGGTTAGGGACTCTGCTCTATTCAGACATACCATGGATGCTTCACAAGAATTCTGTATTATAGAAAGAACTGTCTCCCATAAGCAAAAGGGGAAAGGGAGACTCAGGACGCCGACTTGGGGCCACAGGGATGCAACTCACTTCTCTGCATTGCCACCAGTCTGTCTCTTTCAAAAATGCTTATAGGTCTGTAACTTTTTTTTAACCCTTTGACCTGGCAATTCCTGATTTGAGAATACTCTCCCCAAAGAAAGTCAAAGAAGAAGAAAATCATGTATAAGATTTCCGTGCAAGCAGTATTTATCAAATGGAAAAATTAGAAACACACCACGAACAGGAGAAACAGAATGAGTTTGAACCTTGGTGTTGAGACAAGGAAACTATAGGGACCGATGAAAAATTGCTTTTTTTGCTCCTTTTCTGGATTCTATTTTTGCTAGGACCCACACCCCAGGCCTTATACACGTCTTAGAGAACGAATCATGTATGTTCTTTTTGTAAAGATGAAGGAGTTAACGATTTCTTCTGTGTCTTCTAGCACACTAGATAACATCTAAGGGATGGTGGGGCAGGGTCATCAGGAATGTTTTCCCAGACCACTGACTCATCAGGATCCCAGGCTCCAGGGCACAAGTGATTTATGGAGGGCACCGAAACAGCCGTTTTTGTTCCTGGATTACAGAGAATTCAGGTGCACCAGACCACTGCCCTCAATAAAAACCCCCAGGCCCCAAGCAGAAAAAATAAGACTCTTTCTTTAACACTCTGTCGGTATCTATACTCTGTCTTTTTCTTTTTCTTTTTCTTTTTTTCTTTAAAGATTTTATTTATTTATTTATTTGTTTATTTAGAAAGGGGGGGGGCAGGGGAGCAGAGGGAGAAAGAGACAGTCAGAATCTTTTTTTCTTTTTAAGAATGTATTTACTCATTAGAGAGAAAGAGTGTGTGTGTGTGTGGCAGAGGGAGAAGCAGGCTCCCCACTGAACAAAGAGCCCCATGTGGGGCTCAATCCCAGGACCCTGGGATCATGACCTGAGCTGAAGGCAGACGCTTAACCGACTGAGCCACCCTCTGTATGTCTTTAATAAACTCTGCTCTCACTTCGTCTCTGCTTGCCCTTGATTTCTATCCTGCGTGAAGCTAGGACCCTCTCGGCTGCTCCTACGAGACAACCCTCCGGGCCGTCGGACTCAGCCAGCCCACATCAGTGTGATCTTGGCTCTGTTAGTAACTGACCAGGTGCCTCAGGAAAAGTTGCTTAATTCCTCTGAAACTGTTTCCTCTTTTGCCAAATAAATTTAAGCCGAAAGTCACAGTGATGTTGCTCACAACAAAAAGAGTGTGTATGATACTCTGGTAATAGGTACAATACTGATATGATATTAGCATTAGATCAGCATCCCACAACAAGCAAATAGGTAAGGACAGTAGTATATTATAAACAAACTCAAGAGCATAATGAGAACGTATCAATTATTGACCGCAAAATCATACTTCCTTTTATTTTTTTAAGTATGTTATGCTTTATAGACTGATGGAAGTGCCTAGAACTTAGGCATATTTTTACTCAATCCACAGACATGACATAGTGTAAACACTTTTTTAATATTCTGATTTTGAGGAAAGTGCAAGCAAAGATAGGAAGGAGATTGTTCTGTGTAATTTAAAAATATTTCCTAATTAGTTTCTTATAGAAGATAATTTATATACAATACGAGAGGGTATAATTGTTTTTTTAGTGGCTGTCTCTGAGCTTTTTCCAACTCACTATTTCACTTAATTCCACCAATCCATCCCTCTAGGTACAGACACTCCTATTTTTCTACACACTTTTTTAAAAAATTTCAAACCTATAGAAAAATTTTTAGTACAATTAACACCAATACACCAATCCCTTAGATGGTCCAATGAACATGTTTGCCATATGGCTTTATTTCTCTATATAACTATTTTATCTGTTAATTTGTTTTGCTAAAGCACTTATTTTTTTAAAGATTTTATTTATTTATTTATTGGCAGGGGAGCACAAGCAAAGGGGCAGAGGGAGAGAGAAGCAAGCAGACTCCCCAATGAGCAGGGAACCTGACGTAAAACTTGATCTCAGGACTCTGAAATAATGACCTGAACCGCAGCAGATGCTTAACTGACTGAGCCACCCAGGTGCCCCATGCTTCAGTCTTTTTTAATCAAGAAAAACTCCCTTGACTTTTTTAAAAAATAAGTTTATTGGGGCACCTGGGTGGCTCAGTGGGTTAAGCCTCTGCCTTAAACTCAGGTCATGATCTCAGGGCTCTGGGATCGAGCCCTGCATAGGGCTCTTTGCTCAGCAGAGAGCCTGCTTCCCCACTTTCTCTGTCTGCCGCTCTACTTGTGGTCTCTCTCCCTCTGTCAAATAAACAAATAAAATCTTTTTAAAAAAAAGAATAAACTTCAAGCCAGTATATGCAGTTTCGTGGGGACTGACATATGAAAGCAACATCATCATCAAAATATTGAAAGTCCTCATCACTCCCCAAGTTATTATTAATCTAAAACAGTGCTCTTGGGACACCTGGGTGGCTCAGTCAGTTAAGTGTCTGCTTTCCACTCAGTCATGATCCCAAGGTCCTGGGATTGAGTCCCACATCAGGCTTCTTGCTTGGCGGGGAGCCTGCTTCCATCTCTGGCTCTGCCTGCTTGTGCTTGCTCTCTCTCTCTAACAGATAAGTAAATAAAATCTTTAAAACAAAACAAAACAGGGGGTCCTGGGTGGCTCAGTGGGTTAAAGCCTCTGCCTTCGGCTCGGGTCGTGATCCCAGGGTCCTGGGATGGAGCCCCACATCGGGCTGTCTGCTCTGCAGGGAGCCTGCTTCCTCTTCTCTCTCTCTCTGCCTGCCTCTCTGCCTACTTGTGATCTCCGTCTGTCAAATAAATAAATAAAAATCTTAAAAAAAATAAATAAAGCAAAACAAAACAAAAACAAACAAACAAAAAAACCAGTGCTCTTGTCTGTCCTACCCTCCCTCCCTTTTTTTTTTTTTTTTTTAAGAGCATGCACAGTGGGGATGGGCTGAGATAGAAGGAGAGAGAGAATCTTAGGCAGACTCCATGCCCAGCACTGAGCTGGACATGGGGCTTGATCTCCCAGCCCTGAGATCATGACCTGAGCTGAACTCAAGAATTGGACACTTAACTGAGCCATCCATGCACCCCTTGTCTCATGACATTTATAAAGACTCAGGCCAATTGTCCTGTTGAGTGTTCCACACTCTAAATTAACCTAATTGCTGCCTCGTGATTAGATTCAGGGTTAAACACTTTGGCGGAATAGTGCATAGCTGGTGTGGTGTTCTTCCTACTGAATCTCGCTAGTGAACACATAAGGTCAGTTTGATCCCTTGGTTCAGGTGGTGTCTACAAATGTCTCCATAATGAAGGCCCCTTTCTCTTCATAATTAAAAGTAATTTGTGGAGTGGATACCCCATTCCCTAACAATGTTTTCTCATAAAGTCTTTAACCAGTGACGATTCTTGCTTAAATTAGTGATCGCATTGTGCACAGAAATGGTCGTCCTCTAATTTCGACATTTACTTGGGGTATTCTTCTCTAGAGAAGAATTTAACCTCCCTGACTCTCCCCCTACCTCTTTAAAGTCACCTTTGGACTCATAAATTCTTTTTTATCTAATGTGTTATAATCCATTACTTTTGTTTCTAAGGCTCAAAGTCTTCCACATTTGGCCAACTGAGCCCCTTTACACTGACTTTTGTGTCATTGTAACAATTCCTCACATTGTAACAAGTCCTCAGAGCACATTCTTGCTCTGACATAAGAGAATTCACATCTTCCCCTTGCCTGATACCCATCTAGAATTGGCCGTTTCTCCATGACACCCTGCCTCCTTTGATTGGTGAAGGACATTTAAAAATCAAGATCTAGAGGAGTAAACGTTACTTTTTTTTTTTGTTTAAGTAGACTCTGCACCCGATGTGAGACTTGAACTCATGACCCCAAGATCAAGAGTTGTGTGCTCCACCAACTAAGCCAGCCAGGAGCCCTGGGAGTAAACCCTTTTAAATGTTTGATGTGAAGCCTTTGAGATTGTACATTTAAGATCTATGAAGATTAAAAACAGAACAAGACAGAATTATGAAGGATCTGAGATTTCACCTTATTTTTGAGCTAACAAGTTAGCCTGCCCCTCTTTCACAGATGCCCACGGAAGACACCACCCTCATACACAAAGTACACTCTTACTCATGATAAGTTTTACATTGGCATTGGTGTCCCTTAGCCCTTACTCCCCCATCCCATGGGATGGACCTAGATGAATGATGTGCACACAGTGAATTTGCATGTCAGTCAAGGAACCTCAAGTTCAACTTCAGGGAACCTCCTAGTCTTCTCTAACAGGCTGCAAGCAAACCTGCCCAAACTTCACCCCACAGGAAAGCATCATCTTTTATTATATTATACAGAAATCATTCCTCACTCTTTGGAGGGCAATTCTATATCTGTCTTCCTAAGCACTTCCTCCTGCATACACCCTTGAAACAATAGTCCAGAACCAAAAGGCAGTCAGTGCCTCTGCTCACGAGATATGCAGAAACCCAAGAAACCCACAGAGAATTTTCTCCTAACATTAAACAGAGCAAGAAGAAGCAGTAAACCTGAATGGGCTTGGAAACCTGGATCTTCCTTCAGTGAAAGTATTAACAACAATCCTGCAGGCGCCTGGGTGGCTCCATCAGTTAAGCATCTGACTCTTGATTTTGGCTCAGGTCATGATCTCAGGGTCATGAGATGGAGCCCAGAGTAGGGCTCACACTGGGTGTGGCATCTGCTTAAGATTCTCTCTCTCCCTAAGGGCACCTGGATGGCTCAGTCGGTTGAGTGTCCAACCCTCGATTTTAGATCAGGTAATGATCTCAGGATTGTGGGATAAGGCACTATGGGCCCCGCACTCAGGCAGGGAGTCTTCTTGGGATTCTCTTTCTCCCTTTCCCCCTTGTGCCTCCCCCTCTAAAAAAATTCCTAGTGGAGTGTGGGGTGAAGCTGTGAAGAAGACACACTGTGGATCCTCAAGCAGTGGTCTGCAGCCATGATTCACAAAGTGTGCTCTCTGGAAAAACAGCATCAGGGCCACAAAGGAATTTATTAAAAATACAAATTCTTGGGCACCTGGGTGGCTCAGTGGGTTAAGCCTCTGCCTTTGGCTCAGGTCATGGTCTCAGGGTCCTGGACCAAGCCCCGCATCGGGCTCTCTGCTCAGCAGGGAGCCTGCTTTCCCCTCTCTGACTGCTTGTGTTCTTTCTCTGTCAAATAAGTTAAAAAATAAAAATAAAAATTCTTGAGCCCCACCTCAAAATGAATGAATCAGAAAATCAGGGGTTATGGGTGATAGAGCAGAGGAATTGCGATGTCTAAATGGGATGTCTCTTCCAGTCAGATGGGGGCCCCCAAATGTCAGGAGATGATTGGGTGGAAGCAGTGGCAGGAGGGGAAGAATTCACCTGAGGTGGAACAAAGAAATGTATTGAATACACCCTAAGGGAGCTGTGGGCAGGACTGCAGAGGAGAGTCTGTTTTAAAAGGGGGGAGGTGCAGAGGTAGGGGGACAATGGTTTTGGTTACTGCCTAGTTGTAAGTAGCCCATGGATCGCTTAGAGCCTTAGAGCCCATGGCGATTTTGAGGTGGGTTGCCTGGTGGACCTGTCTGTATTCAGCCCTGGGCTCGCTGAGGACCCTTTCTGCATTCCATCACCCAAGCCTGGTTTCCTAAAAGGGACCTCTACAGAAGCCAGTCCATGTTATTAAAAGCCTATCAAGTGATTCTGGTGTATCCTAAAATTTGAGAACCTTTCATCTGGAAATTCATCTGAAGGAAGCTAGAATGTATCATCCCAAAATATGCCTCTTTGACATTAAAGTGATTTTGAGCTGAAGGCAATTAAGCAGCTGCAAACCCAGATAGGTTCCTTCTCTTCTGCCTAAAGATGGTGTATAAACGCTTGAACTGCAGACAGTTGCTAATCAGCTCAAAGAGGACACTAGAGGAATCCGCAAACAAACTCTAGTCCGTTAATTCCTGGCCATATATTTAACTTCCCACATTTTGCAACCCTAGGAAACCTCAAACTACTCTTTTGTCCTCCCATTTCTCTATGAATATATTGTTCTTTGTTGAAGATACTCCATCAGCTGGATATAAACCACCATGTTAACTTTTCCTTTAGGTTTCTCCTGCTAGCAGGACGCAGCATGCCTTAATAAACTGTTTTTCCAGGGCACCTGGGTGGCTCAGTGGGTTAATCCTCTGCCTTCAGCTCAGGTCATGATCTCAGGGTCCTCGGATTGAGCCCCACATCGGGCTCCCTGCTCAGCAGGGGGCCTGTTTCCTCCTCTGCCTCCTCTCTGCCTGTGTCTCTGCCTACTTGTGATCTCTATCTGTCAAATAAATAAATAAAATCTTTTTTTAAAAAATAAATAAATAAATAATAAACTGTTTTTTCTCTTATTAATCTTTTTGTTTATTTTTTTAAAACATTTTATTTATAGAGGCACCTGGATGGCTCAGGCAGGTAAGCATCTGCCTTTAGCTTGGGTTCTGATCTCCAGGTCCTGGGATCTTCAGCCCCAGGTTATCGGGCTCCCTGCTCAGTGGGGAGTCTGCTTCTCCCTCTGTCTTCCCCCACTGCAGCCCAGTTCGTGCTCTTGCTCTCTCTCAAATGAGAAATATTTTAAAGATTTTATTTATTTATTTGAGAGAGAGCATGAGCAGGGTGGGGGTGGGAGAAGACAGAGGGACAAGCAGGCAGATTCCCTGCTGACTGAACAGGGAGCCTGACTCTGGGTCCAGAGTCAGGACCTGAGCAGAAGTCAGATGCTTAACCCATGGAGCCACCAAGGCCCCCCCCCTTTTTGTTTAAAACTCCCAGCTGAGTGTTATACATAAACAATGAATCTTGGAACACTGCCTCAAAAACTAATACTACTCCCAGGTATTTTATGGTGACTAACATAACACAATAAAAAATAAAAATAAAAATAAATAACTCCGAGAGAAAAACCATGTTGGGTCCAGGGTAAGTCTTGCCTCCCCCTATACATTCAAAGTAAACAATCCTTCCCACCTTATTGAATGATTCCATCTGAATGAAGCCCCACACAATGATAAAGGAAAGAGAGAGGCGAATCCTGTGCTAAAAGAGAATTAAGTCCCTCAAGATTGTGTGATAAGGCACTATAATACCCACCCCCCATTAAGCCCCGTAGCTGCCCGTGGTCCCATCATTTCCCCATCTCTGTCCCACCTTGGTGATCTCATCCCACCACCCTGCTTCAGGATAACGATGATTTCTAGCAAGAGCCTCCTAACCATCCAATCTGACAGCTGTGTTTTACCCCACTTCATCCACACAACTCCATAATCTGATCTCTAAAATGCAGAGATACCTTTTCAAAATCATACGTCCCTAGGCTTAAAATCTGCTAGTTCCCATTGCTCTCTGTTCCCCAAATTCTTTTTTTTTTTTTTAAGATTTATTTATTTCTTAGAGAGAGAGTGAACACATGGGGAGGGGGGCAGGGGCAGAGGGAGAGAGAGAATCTCAAGCAGACTCCATGCGGAATGTGGAGCCTGCCCCGGGGCTCAATCTTAGGATCCTGAGCTCACGACCAGAGCTAAAACCAAGAGTTGGATGCTTAACCAGCCATGTCAGGCAGGCACCCCAAGAACTACCCCAAGAGCCCAAATTCTTAACATGGCTTTATGCTAACTATCCCCTGCTTCCCTCACTTGCTTCCTGGAAGATAATTCTCTGTGCCACCGTTCCAGGAAGAAACGTCACTGATAACTTCTCAGTTTACCAAAGCACACGGGCTTTTGAAGGTAGATCTCTGACCTCCGAATTTATTTCTACCCTTAACCTACTGGGTTAAGAGAGGAAGTTGCTAGTGTAATGGACTAATGGGAGTCTACTCCTTAGTGAGTGACCGATAGAGATGACACTCTTAGAGTTGTCGCACAAATTAATCTTTATTTGCAGCAAATAAAGAGATCACGAGGAATAATTTCCAAAGCCTGACTACTCAAACAGGAATGAGCAGGTTCTTTTTACTTAGGGTTTAGGATGAATATTTAGAAAGGGAGGTTTTGGAAGGGCGGACATAAGGTTGCACAGGTGTACTTAGAGAATATGTCTATTCGTGCCTCATATGCTGTGTTAATGAAGCTTGCACTCTTCATAAGATGAAGAGTTTAATGTTATAATGAAGAGAGGTAACTCTTGGACACTTCTGGGCTTATCTAGGCAGGCCACTGACTTGGTGGTTGAGTTCAGGTTGGTTTAGGCTGGCCTAGGCTGGCTAATTCTTGTTCTAAACTAGCAGATAGTCTAGGACTATTCTGTGGTAAGACCACTTGGGTTAAGGAATTTGGGGCCTTGCTTGTTCATAGGCTGTAATCATGTCTGTTGACCTTGAGTCCAGGCTTCTGCAGAAACAGCTAGTATATTTGTTAGTGGGGCCTGAAAAGAAGCAACAGATAATTAGGGAGAAACAGTTTTCCAAAAAACAAGTTTTACATTTCCTGCTAGTTTTAACTTCATTAAACCTATCAGGCACGGTTTCAACAGGTGCCCGGAAGTAGGTGGACTTAGTTAAGCCATTTACGTGAGGCTCCTGTTTTATTTTTATTTTGGTCTTCCTGCATGATTTGCCCTCAGACTGTTTTTTTTCCTCCACCTTCTATATTTTCTGTTGGCCAGATATGGTGGATGCCGTTCACTCATTCTCCCAGCAGCCCTGAGTGTTGGGAGCCACTGTGCACACAGTTAGAACTCCCTTGGGTTCAGCTACCCCTGCTAACGGGTTGCTGCAACGATATAGAGTCCAGGCAGTGTACAGTGAAGCTGCTCTTGACAAAATTTCCTGTACATTCAAATCTGAAGACAGGTGTGGTGTTCCCTGGCCATATGCCTCAGGAAAGATGGTTATTTGCAGCTAGCATATGGGTGGCAGGCAAGTAGAAGGATAAAAATAGCTATTGTAAGGGGCACCTGGGTGGCTCAGTTGGTTAAGCAACTGCTTTGGCTCATGATCCCAGGGTCCATGGATCAAGCCCCTGTCAGGCTTCTTGATCAACAGGGAGCCTACTTCTCCCTCTCCCTCTGCCTGGTACTCTGCCTGCTTGTGCTCACTCTCTCTCTCCGTCAAATAAATAAAATTTTTAAAAAATAGCTATCATGGGCACCCTAATGGCAATGTCAGTAAAGTTATTTAATCCTCAAAACCAGTGTTTTGGGGCACCTGGGTGGCTCAGTGGGTTAAAGCCTCTGCCTTGGGCTCAGGTCATGATCCCAGGGTTCTAGATCAAGCCCTGCATGGGGCTCTCTGCTCGGCAGGGAGCCTGCTTCCCTTCCTCTCTCTCTGCCTGCCTCTCTGCCTGCTTGTGATCTCTGTCTGTCAAATAAATAAATAAAATCTTAAAAAAAAAAAGGTGTTTTTCGTGATTATATTGAAGATATTTAACAATACTAGAGAATAATTGGCAAATGACATCCAGACTTTTTTTTCTTTTAAGATTTTATTTATTTATTTCCAGAGAGAGAGAGAGAGAGAGAGAGAGAGAGCACGAGCAGGGAGAGGGGTAGAAGGAAAGAGAGAAGCAAGTTCCGGCTGAGCAGGGAGCTTCCATGGGACTCAATCCCAGCACCCTGGGATCATGACCTGAGCCGAAGGCAGACGCTTGACTGACTGAGCCACCCAGGCATCCCCGGAACCTTTCTTTAAACACTGAATTTAAGTGACAAATACTGAGTGTAATTTCTGATCCAGTTGTCTTACCAGGCTTTTAATTTTTTTTTTTTAATTTTATTTATTTGTTTGACAGAGATCACAAGTAGGCAGAGAAACAGGCAGAGAGAGAGGAAGGGAAGCAGGTTCCCTGTTGAGCAGAGAGCCTGACAAGGGGCTCCATCCCAGGACCCAGGGATCATGACCCGAGCGGAAGGCAGAGGCTTTAACCCACTGAGCCACCCAGGCACCCCTACTAGGCTTTTAATTTAAATCTTTTTGTACTATGTATACTATGTACTCACAACATACCTATTAGTGTGTGTACATGTAAGTCATATGAGAAGTGATTGGCAACTAAGTGTCAGGCACTAGTTCTGCTGTTTGAGAAAGGACAGAGATCCAGGAGTCCCTACTCCCCTGGAAAGGCAGACAGAAAACAAACACATAACACTCCTGCCTATAGGTATTTTATTTTATTTTCTTAAATATTTATTTATTTATTGTAGAAAGAGAGAGTGGGGGGAGGGCCAGAGGGAGAGGGAGAATCTCAAGACATCTCCTGCTGAGCATGAAGCCCCATGTACGGCTCTCTCTCAGGACCGAGAGATCATAACCTGAGCCAAAACCAAGAGTCTGAAGTTTACCCAACTTCCCCACCCAGGTGTCCCTAGAGGTCTTTTTTTTTTTTTTTTTTTAACAGTTTGAGAATTTCTTTTTTTTTTTTTAAGATTTTATTTATTTGTCAGAGAGAGGGAGAGAGAGTGAGCACAGGCAGACAGAATGGCAGGCAGAGGCAGAGGGAGAAGCAGGCTCCCTGCCGAGCAAGGAGCCCGATATGGGACTCGATCCCAGGACACTGGGATCATGACCTGAGCCGAAGGCAGCTGCTTAACCAACCAGGCGTCCTGTCCCTAGAGGTCTTTTAACGAAACATTTTTAACATGGTTTCTTGGGGCACATGGGTGGCACAGACAGTTGAGCATCTGCCTTTGGCTCAGGTCATGATCCCAGAATCCTGGGATCAAGCCCTCCATCAGGCTCCTACTCAGCCAAGATCCTGCTTCTCCCTCTTCCTCTGCCTGCTGCTCTGCCTACTTGTGCTCTCTCTGTGTCTCTCTGCCAAGTAAATAAACAAAATCTTTTTTAAAAAATAAGTTTCTGGGGCACCTGTGTGGCTCAGTAGGTTAAAGCCTCTACCTTTGGCTCGGGTCATGATCCCAAGGTCCTGGGATCAAGCCCTCCACTCAGCAGGGAGACTGCTTCTTCCTCTCTCTCTGCCTGCCTCTCTGCCTACTTGTGATCTCTGTCTGTCAAATAAATAAATAAAATCTTTAAAAATAAATAAATAATTTTATAAAAAGTTTCTAACCTCTGATACATTGCAAACATCAAGTATCAGATAATGCAGCTGACAGAGAAAAATAAGAATGGAGATTGGTGCAACAGCCTTCAAAACCTTTGTGACTCTTTCTGCATGAGCTGAGTAAGCACATTCCCTATGGCTCAGCAGTTCCACTCCTGTTAATTGACTTTGCAGAACTGTGTACACACGTACAAGAATGCTCATAGCAGCACTATTCCTAACAGAAAATGTGGAAACGACCAAGTGTTTTTCCTTTTTTTTCTTAAGATTTTATTTATTTATTTGACAGAGAGAGATATCACAATTAGTCAGAGGCAGGCACAGAGAGAGGGGGAAGCAGGCTCCCCGCTGAGCAGAGAGCCTGATGCGGGTCTCAATCCCAGGACCCTGAGATCATAAATAAAGCCTTAACCCACTGAACCACCCAGGCGCCCGCCGACCCAGTGTTTTATAACAACAGAAGAGATTAATAAAATTGTACTATGTTCCTAAAAAGAAATACAATCCATCAGGAAATAGGTTTGGGGCCACTTGGGTGGCTCAGATGGTTAAGCATCTGCTTTCGGCTCAGGTCATGATCCCAGGGTCCTGGGATTGAGTCCCGCATCGGCTCTCTGCTCAGTGGGGAGTCTGCTTCTCCTTCTCCCTCAACTGCTCCCCTGCTTGTGTTCTTTCACTCTTTCTCTCTCTCTCTCTCAAATAAATAAATAAAATCTTTAAAAAGACAAAAAAGGTTTTGAAAAAATAGGAAAAAAATGGATTTATTCCCCACACGTAATCTTGAGCTAAAGAGCCTAGAAATAAACGACAATGTATGATTCCCTTGTATGAAGATAAAACATGAAAAACCAGTCTGTGGGTTATATTTGGAGAGTGGCAGTAATGATGGAGAATGGCCAGGAGGGGGCAAAAGTGGGGGCGGATTATGTTTCTATTTTTGGACCTGGGTGGTGGTTACAAGGCTTTGTTCTCTTTGTAATCATTCATCAAGGCAGGCAAAATGATGTCTGTTTGTGTTTTTATGTCTGTGTGTCTACATTAATAGAAGTTTATTATTTATTTATTTTTAAAGCTGCTAATTTGTCTTTATGGGTATGCCAGGGAATCTGTATTTACCTCAAGATATTGGTGATGGTAATAAAGCCCCCTGTTGTGTCAGCAACTGGAAATCATGGTGAAAAGGACTGGCTTCAGTGCATAGGAAGACAAAACTGAGTTCCCATTCCTGGTCACTCACCGGCCAGCGGCATGACCACTGACATGTCACAGGGTAGGGCCTCACCAGGCTTTGGTACAGCCAAACCTCTCTATCCTACAAAACCTCCTTTGCCCTTTGCTCAGAGGACCACAGAGTGGGGTCATCGTGAGAGTGGACTCTGGGTCAAGACTCTGGGTTCGAATCCTGTCTCTACCAGCTATTGGCTGTACGCTTGGCAGCATGGGTTCACTAACTGCTGTGTGCCTCGGTTTCCTCCCCCGTGAAATGAGAGTGGAGAGAAGTGGGAAGCAAGCACTGGGACACAGAAGCTATGTACGTATTTTCTGTGATGGTCGTAGGTATGAATGGCTCCGGAAGCCGCTAGAAGTCAGCCTATGCTGCGAATCTCAGGTCTGGACTATATGGTCCCCGTGAAGGTGGTTTCTGAAATTGGCTCTGCCACTTCTCAGCTGTGCCCCTGCTGGGTGCCAGGTGCACGTTCACGCAGCTGTGATGAGGCCAAGAATCTCAAATCCAGTTCGCTTTATTGGTGACTATAATGGTGTTCAGGTGCTAGTTAGAGAAAGGGCTTCCTCTTGATCTAGCAGCTTCTAAAAATAGACATTTCTGGTCTTTATGTAAGATGACAATATGGAGGGGTGACAGGGCCTGACACTGGTTTGTGTCTTTAAAAAACAAACAAACAGGGGCGCCTGGGTGGCTCAGTGGGTTAAAGCCTCTACCTTCGGCTCAGGTCATGATCTTGGGGTCCTAGGATCGAGCCCCACATCGGGCTCTCTGCTTGGCAGGGAGCCTGCTTCCTCCTCTCTCTCTCTGCCTGCTTCTCTGCCTGTTTGTGAACTGTCTGTCAAATAAATAAATAAATAACAAAAAAACACTTGTTTCTTGGATGCTAACTTGTTTCCTGGATGCAAAATTTGTGAACAACTTCATGTATGATCACAAAGAGAACACTGCTCTGAAATAACCATTAGATTTTTAAAAAGATGTTACCAGCAAACTCCCCTAACCAGCCCCCAGTCTTGGGGTCAGGATACTTTTCCTAAGAGCCATGAAAAGAGATGATTTTTTTAAGCAGAGGGAAAATGAGATGATTTTTTTCTTTCCTTGAAAAGTGTATTTCCCCAGGGCCTGGGTGGCTCTGAAGATTAAGCGTCAGACTCTTGGTTTGGCTCGGGTCATGATCTCATAGTAGTGAGATGGAGCCCAAGCCTGGTGTTGGGCTCCACGCCGGGCCTGGACTCTGCTTCCCCCTCCCTCTGCCCTGCCTTCCGGTGCTTGTGCGCAGGCTCACCCTCGTGCGCGCTCGCTCACGCTCTCTCTCTCTCTCAAAAAGAAATCTTAAAAAAATATATTTTTTTAATTAAAAGAAAAGAAAAATGCATTCCAGAGAACAGAATGATGGTGGGAGAGGGGCAGGGAGCAAAGAATATGCCAGAAACCAGAGCAGTGATCCAGGAGAGAGCTGCTACCCCCTGACTTGGAGATGGAAATAGAATTGGGTAAAAGTAGTTCAGACAGGTGTGGATGGAGTAAGCACTCACTAAAATAGGGAACCGTGTAAATTTAACACACTTGGGAGAAATTGAATTCAATGAGAGGCAGAGCTAAGTATTGGTGATTTGGGACGAAGCATCGAAGCATCTAGAAATACCAAAAGGCAATTGGACTTTCTGGCTCAGGGCTTGAGAGAATTATCTGAACTAGCAGTGCAGAGTTAAGAATCTCCAGGACATAGGTGCTAACTGTAGCATCACAAGTGAGGGAGATCCACTACAAAGTAGAGCACTTGTAAATTTTAGCAGGCATCAGAATGGATGGGAGTGCTTATTAAAACGCAGACTGCTTGGCCCCACCCCAAGGTTTCTGATTTAGTAGTCTTAAGGGAGAAGGAGCAAGAAGCTGCATTTCTTTCTCTTCCTTCCTTCCTTCCTCCCTCCCTCTCTCTCTCTTTCTTTCTTTCTTTCTTTCTTTCTTTCTTTCTTTCTTTCTAGAAGCTGCATTTTTAATAAGCACCCAGTGGTGCTAATGATGTTGCTCAGGAGACTGTACATTCAGAACCGTTGGTGTTCAGTAACAGGGCGTCACATATAACCTTTTGGATTCTCTAAGTGCCCCATTTGTCATTTCTTCCAGTTTCTTGTCTTTTACCAAAGCAACAAATCAGTGTTACATGTTCAACACAGCAGGCGAGTCATTCCCTCCCAGTGTTCACACAATTAGAAATACATTTCTAGTTCAGTTTTTAAGGTAAGATCCCTCACTAAATTGTTCTCTAAATCCCTGCCAGCAGTTCATTCCCTGGAACCCTGGCAGGGCACAATTCCGAATTCCAGGCTAGGAGCGGGTGGCTGCCCAACCTCAGAGAACTCACAGAATCAGTTGTTCAACTTTGATGCCATTTCTGGAATACAGACTCTGAGAGTTCTAATTATCAGTCCAGCTCCCCACGATCAACCCCTTCACCTCCATCATCAGGCTTGCAGGAGCACCGGGCAGACTCAGTCGGTAGAGCACACAATTCTTGATCTCAGAGTTATGAATTAAAGCCCCATGTTGGGTGTTGAGCCTCATTAAAAAAAAAAAATAATAATAATAGGGGCACCTGGGTCGCTCAGTGGGTTAAGCATTTGCCTTTGGTTCAGGTCATGATTCCGGGGTCCTGGGATTGAGCCCCACATTGGGCTCCCTGCTTAGCAAGGAGCCTGCTTCTCCCTCTCCCTCTGCTGCTCTGCCTGCCTGTGCTCTCTCACTCTCTCTGTCAAATAAATAAATAAAATCTTAAAATAATAACAATAGGGGCGCCTGGGTGGCTCAGTGGGTTGAGCCGCTGCCTTCGGCTCGGGTCATGAACTCAGGGTCCTGGGATCGAGCCCTGCTTCCCTTCCTCGCTCTCAGCCTGCCTCTCTGCCTACTTGTGATCTCTGCCTGTCAAATAAATAAATAAAATCTTAAAAAAAATAATAATGTTTAACATCAGGGCACCTGGGTGGCTCAGTGGGTTAAAGCCTCTGCCTTCGACTCAGGTCATGGTCCTAGGGTCATGGGATGGAGCCCCACATTGGACTCTCTGTTCAGTGGGGAGCCTGCTTCCTTCTTTCTCTCTCTGACTGCCTCTCTGCCTACTTGTGATCTCTGTCTGTCAAATAAATAAATAAAATCTTTAAAAAAAAAAATGTTTAACATCATCAAGCCTTTAGTTCTGCCTTTCTACTCGAGTTGTTCTTCATGGTGGTTCTCTTTCCAAATCCATGGGCCACTTTATTACCTACGGACTCGGGAACTGAACTTTGTCCACCAGTTTCAGTGCTCTCTCAAGGGCTGCTTCACAGTTGCTTTCCTTTTCCTTCTTTCTGTGCCTGTGGACCTCTTCCACTTTCTGTCAGTGGCTCTCCGTTTTCTGTCCCCAAAGGCTGGTATTCTGCAGAGCATATATGCTCCTCCTTCCCTGCTGTGTGAGCTTCAGGAGAGCGGGGACTGGACAGGGAAATGCCTCCCCAAGCCCCCCTTCACCCCTCGTCATGGAGCAGGTCTGGCACTCTCAGCTAGGACGGGCTGTTTCCTGTTGAACAAAACAGCTTCACAGAACAGCAACATCAGACAGGGCCACTCTGTGACTCTGCTGTATCAAGACAAAAACAAGATGACCCTTATTGGATCTGAATGCAGAAAAAAACGGGCCATTCATGATCACACATGACCAAAAAGGACCAAACACTGGCATCTCCTGGCAAATGTGACAGCTGATACTTCACCCGTCACGGAGCCAGCCCCAGTCCAGTCTTCTCCATCCACATGATCTAAGGCTCCAGTCATCGAATTACTCCTCTTCCTCACAACATCCCATCAGAGCAGTGTCCTCTTGCCTTAACTCTTCCAAATCACCTAACACAACCCAAACCCTAAAATAAATCCTTTCTACCACCACCTCACTGAAGTGCTCCGTGGTTCTTCATGGTGTGTGTTGTTCCTCACTGAGGTAATGAATCAACCACACAAATGCAAGGGTGGTCCTGGTCACTTCCGACAGAGTGTGTTGACAGAGACAGAGGAGAGGTAGACCTGGTGGGAAGAGAGGGCAGAGGCAGGCTTCTCTCACGCTAGTGGGAGGGGGCGTGGGAGGTGGGCCTGTGGTTTACAAGGATCCTGATGAGTCCAGAATCCCTGCTCTCAAGCCATAGTTCCGGCTCTGATATCTGCACTGAGTGGCAGGGTTAGGAACCCCAGAGAGGGACAGGACATCCTCACCTTAGTTGCAAATTAGGTAAAAATTGAAAGGGACATCAAAAAGCTCAGTAATGAAGACAGATACTATTTTAAAGCAATATTTTAAAAAATCAAAATTAATGCAGGACACCTGGGTGGCTCAGTCGGCTACACATCTGCCTTAGGCATGGGTCGTGACCCCAGGGTCCTGGAATCGAGTACTGCTTGGGGCTCCCTGCTCAGCGGGGAGTCTGCTTCTCCCTCCTTACCTGCCACTCCCCCGGCTTTGTGCTCTCTTTCTGACAAATAAATAAATAAAACCTGTAAAAAAATTTAAAATTAATGCAAAAAATACATGAACACAAAGGTCAAAATGTCATATAAAGATAGGATCAGTATTATTGATTTTTCCTTCATAAAGGCTTTCTTACCAAATTCACGCATAACTAATTCATGTAGAAATAATGCCTATTAAAATTTTGTAAAATTTGATTCAATACCTTTACATTAAGAAAAAGTTAAGTATTACAGATAATTTTGAAATGCTCCCAAAGCATTCTTCATTCTCATTTCCTTATGCAGCTGAAGTTAGTGTAAATCTTTCAATCTACTCTAGAAATAATTATTATGAAAAATTTTGAAGATACAGAGCAGAGAAAATCGTATTAAAAATATTTCCATGGTGCCTGAGCGGCCCAGTGGTTTTTAAGCATCTGACTCTTGATTTTGGCTCAGGCCATGATCTCATGGTTGTGAGAGGCTCTGCACTGGGAGTGGACTGCTTGGGATTCTCCCTCTTCCTCTCCTCTGTACCCCTGCCTCACACTGCTCACATGCTCTTGCTAAATAAATAAATAAATAAAACGAATTCACTACACAATTGAGAAAATGCTAAAAAAATTTTTTAATCGGTTTATATTCCACATCTCCCAAGGTTTTGTTCATTCATCTTTTTTCCTCTTTTCCTTTTGATCACAGTCTTTTCACTCCTATGGACCTCATACCCAGTACCGAAAATGTGAACATTTTCTTACAACCTTTATAATTCTTCCTCTGTGTCATTTAATACCTAATACATACTCAAAATTCCCAAGTGTCTCGTAAATGCCTTTTTATTTATTTATTTATTTATTTAAGATTTTATTTATTTCACAGAGGAGATCACAAGTAGGCAGAGAGGCAGGCAGAGAGAGAGGAAGCAGGCTCCCTGCTGAGCAGAGAGCCCCATGCGAGGCTCAATCCCAGGACCCTGGGATCATGACCTGAGCCGAAGGCAGAGGCTTTAACCCACTGAGCCACCCAGGCGCCCCTCAAAAATGCCTTTTTAAAGTTGTTTTTTTCAAATATGGATTCAAAGAAGTTACATATTTCACATTTAGAAATTTTTTCATATTCAAGTTTTTGTTTTGTTTTTCACCCTGAAATCCCATTGACTTTTTGAAGAGATTAGGTCATTGTCCTGTAAAATTTCACATTTATATGTTGTTTTTTTCTTGTAGTCATTACTTTTTCCTCCCCTACTCCCTGTATTTGCCATAAATTGAAAGGTAGCTACAAAGGCTTGTTGAATTCAGAATCAACTTTTGTGTGTGTGTGTGTGGCAGGAAGGCTTTGTAGGTGACACAGTGTAGTTCATACAGTATCAGAATCATAAAAGGTACACATCATGGCTGGCTGCTCCCCTTTAGCGATACTGTGATTGGTCAGTGGGTTAAGACGGTGATGGGCTGGGTGATCCTTTAGCACTAAAATGCTAAAAGACTTAAGCACTGAAAGGAAGAAATGTAATTGTCATTATTTGCAGGCAGTATGATTGTCTTTTATAAAACTTGAAGAACATAAAGAGAAATTATGAAGACTTAAGGGGATCTAAACAAAATTACTGTATTAAAAATCAATATATATATGTTTTAAGTATTTCGAGATGTGAGCAACAAAGAGAAAAATACAATGTTTAAAGCAAATCGTTTACAATTGCATCAAATGTAAAGTAACTGGAATGAATCTAACTACTAAATCCAAAGGTTTTCTGAACAAAATCATGAAACCATGAAATGCAAAAGTTTTGCAAAAAAATCATAAAAAATTTGGTAAAACAGATTAAAGAAGACCTTTATAATGTAAAAGTGTACACATTCATGGTTTGGAAAACCATTTCATTCCAATTTGGATCACAGATTCAATGAAATCCCCAATATAATCTACAAGGACATTACTGTAATAATATAATATGACTTCATTTATTTTTTTGTTTAACGATGTTCAAGGGAGCTAACTAGAGGGACAAGTCACTGTGGGAAGTATTAATGTAGAGGAGTTGATAGCCTATAGACTCTTCAGAAAACATCTATTATATTCGAACTATTTCCCATATAGTCTTTTCCTTCATGCTGGCAACACATTTTAAAACAATGACATATATGTGCTGATGTAGAACGAAAATAAGTAAAATATAAACAGTTGTAAAATACATAGATTGCTCTCATTTGAAGATGTACAAGCAGAATGTTCTATGCACATAATATATAAATTATATAAATGTTTGCTCTTGTATGTGTAGGCTATTTGGGAAGGTTCATCAAAAAGCCATTAAATGGGATTCCTCTAGAAAGACAAATGGGGGTCACCTGGGTGGCTCAGAGGGTTGAGCCTCTGCCTTCAACTCGGGTCGTGATCTCTGGGTCCTGGGATCAAGGCCCACGTCAGGCTCTCTGCTCCCCCTCTCTGTCTCTGTCTCTGCCTACTTGTGACCTCTCTCTGTCAAATAAATAAATAAAATCTTTAAAAAAAAAAAAAAAAAAGAAAGAAAGGCAAATAGGGGAGAGGAAGTCACTATGTAACACTTCTACCAGTGTCACCCTTGACCCGCAAGGACGACAAGAAGCCCCGGTTCAGATATATCTTCTCTCCTCTTTTTATTTCCGCAAGTCTATACACTTATATACGTTTACATGACCAATCAGCGAGCAGGGTGACCAATAAGGGGTCAAGCAATGGGGAGAGCCAATGAGAGTCCTGTTACTATGCTGATTAAATTTGAAACAGCCAATGACTATGTCCTCCTCTAGGCGGGCTTCACCAGAACGTTGGTTGTTTACTTGCAGCGTATTTTGCTGGCAGTGAGCCAAGCACCATCTTGTAATGGCAGGGACTTTCCCAGCCGGAGGCGGTCCCCGACATACCAGGGGAAGTTCTTCTATAAAATAGTGTTATCACTTTACTCTGAAAAACTTCTATGGAAGATCGTTCTGGAGTGCAGGCATTTGTGTTCCTGATTCAAGAAAGCCTTTACGGATGTCTTCATGCAAAGGTCCAAGCCTTCATTCTGTGCCTTATGCCTCTCCCATCTGCCCTGGGGCTGCCTGCTGGTGGGGAGAGCACTATTAGCCCTGTGTTCCCGCCTGCTTGTCCGAGTCCGTGGACACTGAGTACACTAAAGGTTTGATGGTTTGATGGGTGTTTCTCCCTCTCCCTCCACCCCCCAAAATCATTTTAGAAACTCCCTTTGTTTCTTCCCCTCCCAACTTAAAAATATATAATCAATTACTCCTCATAATCCCAGTGCAGCTCTTCCTGCCTGTGGGTCCCATTTTAATAAAACCACCCCTTTTGATCATTTCTTGACCATTGGCTTCTTCTTCTTCTTCTTCTTTTTTAAGATTTTATTTATTTAGGGCACCTGGGTGGCTCAGTGGGTTAAGCCACTGCCTTCAGCTCAGGTCATGATCTCAGGGTCCTGGGATCGAGTCCCGCATCGGGCTCTCTGCTCGGCAGGGAGCCTGCTTCCTCCTCTCTCTCTCTCTCTCTGCCTGCCTCTACGCCTACTTGTGATGTCTCTCTGTCAAATAAATAAATAAAATCTTTAAAAAAAAAAAAGATTTTTTGAGCAGGGAGCCCAATGAGGTACTCGATCCCAGGAACCTGGGTCATGACCTGAGCCGAAGGCAGATGCATAACCAACTGAGCCACCCAGGTGCCCCAACCATTGGCTTCTGAACCTCACATCAAATCACATCATTTGGTGCCTAGCATAATAAGACCCAAGTCTTCTCATCTGAACCTTGAGACTTGGTGCAAACTTCCTGAGTACTTCCTCTTCTCTTCCTTTACTTACATTACTTTCCAAGGAGTATGGCCTTATTGGAACACTTTCATGTCAGTTGCTCAGGCTGCCTTCCTCCAGCCCATGGCTGGCCCAAGGGAAGGAAGTAAAAGCCTGCCTTTTGGCTAGAAGCTATTACCTGGGCTGGGATGGTAATAAGACCCAAAAAGTTAATGTCCTCTCTTTATTCCTATTCTTATGCAAAGTTGTCCTTCTTCGGCACAGGGCAGTCATCTAAGTCACTAGGAGGCTGCCAATCTCAAAACTCCCATGTGAGGTCTCCTCCTCATTGGTCTAATGTGATCTCCTCCACATCCCTTTTCTAACCACTACTGGCTGTGAGACCTCTATCTGGAACCAGACTAAACCAGCATCCAGTTGAACCAAACCCAACCAGAGACCATTTCCTAGAGAAGTTGGCTGTAAGGACTATGTGCTGGAATGTTGGTTAGATCATGATGGATTTGTTTTCACTGTCTTCTGTCAATATCCCCCACTAAATACTTCAGTTATAAAATTGTGTAATTCCCCCTTGTAAAACTTTTCTAGTGTTTTCCATGGGTTAAAAATGGCTGATTCTTCATGGCAAGGCAAGGCACATTATCTTGGTCCATATGCTGGCACCCATTTGTGGTCTAGAATGTAATGGGGCAGTGGAGGGACACCAGCATCCCTACTATTAGGGCAGGGCAGTGATCATAGCAATTTTGTTCGAGGGATACCTCATTTCACTTTGACACCAGGAAGCTCTGACATATCCTAAGTGGGATGCCATCCAGGAGTTGGGGGGATTTTTTGGGTAATGGGCCTTATCTACTTTTCTAGAAGCATGGGCTCTTCTTCAGTCCCCAGGGATTCTCTCATGGGATGCCTTTTAACTCACTAAAAACAATTCAGATTGTAAGATTTGAGGGGGTGGGGGGAAGCTGATCTTCCTTTGTAACACTGCATGGCCTCAGTACTCCTTAGGAGACTAGGAAAAACAGCCCCTTAATGGGACATTAAGCTTCAGTATGATCTATCAGTTAGATGTCTTCTGCAGGAAACAGGGCAAATGGAGAGCGATACCCTATGTCCAGGCCTGCATGGTCCTGTATCAGGACCCCAACCTAAGGACCTCCTGTAGAATGTGTTTGGCTGCTAATCAGTCTAGTAACCCCCTCCTGATATATTGGATGATTGTCTAAACAGGCTTCCTCTGGATAAACCCAGATCACTGAGGAAACAGGCCATACCTGAGTCTCTCACTGGTCCTCCTAATAGACCCAAGTTACTCTAGCCATATGTGGGGACTTCTCGCTCATTCATTTCCCAGTTAACAGCTATGATAACTGAAGCCATTGTCTCTGTTTAGTCTATCTCTAGTTAGTCTGTTTAAGGAATATTCCCAAGCAGCTACTGAAACTCCTTTGGCTTCGGGAAAGCTCCCTATCTTCTCTGGCCAAGCATGACTGCCTAATTTCATTTGTTGGTGGAGAGAAAACCTATCTTTTCCTCTATCTGAGCTGATGAGCTTTAGGACCAGGAGTCCCCTTTCTCTGCCCACCCGATTTTTAACTGCTCCCTCACGTGGTGCTGCCTCACCTCTTCTGCCTTCCCCTCCCCCAACTCCTATTTCCGCACCACCTTGGGCATGGCTTGCATGACTGGCTCCTGTGTCATCCTTGGTGTTTCCAGCACCATTGGTCCTTTCTTCTACACTTGCTATCAAGGAGCAAAGAGCACCCCCTTGTAATGGAAGATAGTCAGAAGAAAGGTAGGCAGGGGCAGGGGGCCCCAACCTAAGAGGATTTCACACCACCCTAGAAGGAGCCCTTCACCTTTTCCCACATGAACAACTGCCTGATAGGTAGATGAGCACGTGGACAGAAACCTGATTGGGTGACAGGCGCATGGAGGGTTGATCAGATTAAAAGAGCTGCTAACAACCTCATAGAAACTCCTAGACTTAGAAACTCCCAGGGCAAACCTGGGTCCCCTCCCTCTTTGGGAGCTTTGTACTATCATCCAATAAACTTTGCTTTGCTGCCCCCCACTCTTCTCTGGTCTACTTCTTCATTATTCAAAGCCACGTGACCAAGAACATCAGGCACTAAAGGAAAATAAATGCTGAAACACCCGGACTTATACCACCCACTTCAGACTTCCCCACCAGTTCCTCAGGCAAAAGCTGACAATGAGGAACAAATTGACTGACTTTTAAGTGGACCCAGGTGGAACACATTTGGTATTTAAATGAATTTAAGTTTGTTGGTTTAATTAAGATAGAGATGTCTTCAGAGTTATCAGCATTAAATATAAAACTTTTATCCTACCAAGGTTTACTACAGGGGGGTTTTTATATAAATTTTTATACAAATATATAAATAAGCTCACGTTACCTCTGTTGTAGTTTGTCAGCAAAAAGGTGACTTAAAATGGTCAGTTAATTTTGTCTGTCTCAAAGTTTCATGGGTAATTGTTAAGATATTGTTCAAAGTCTTTGGTATCCTAGAACTTTAAAGGTTCACTTGGATGATGGATTGGATTGAATTCATTGAACACCTAAGTCTTTTCCAACTGAGATAAAATTCTGAAGCATTGATTACTAAACATAGGTTTGTGCTTTTGGTTTCCTATTGTAGAGAAGCTGAGGATACTTGGGTCTCTTGGCAAACGTGCTTTGTGCTTTGAGTGTACTATTGATAAAAAACATAGATTTTTTTAAATTATGAAATGTATTCATAAATTACCATCTAAAGAATTGTGGTGGGGGGGCACTTGGGTGGCTCAGTGGGTTAAAGCCTGTGCTTTCGGCTCGGGTCACGATCCCAGAATCCTAGGATCGAGCCGCACATCAGGTTTTCTCTGCTCAGCGGAGAGCCTGCTTCCTCCTCTCTCTCTCTCTGCCTGCCTCTCTGCCTACTTGTGATCTTTGTCAAATAAATAAAATTAAAAAAAAAAAAATAGAATTATGGTGGGGTGCCTGCATGGCTCAGTTGGTTAAGCAACTGCCTTCAGCTCAGGTCATGATCCCAGAGTCCCAGGACTGAGTCTCGCATCAGTCTCCCAGCTCCATGGGGAGTCAGCTTCTCCCTCTGACCTTCTCCCCTCTCATGCTCCCTCTCACTGTCTCTCTCAAGTAAGCAAATAAAATCCTTTAAAAAAAAAAAAAAGAATTCTGGTGTAAAAGATAGCTCATAATTGGTTGCTATTTAGTTTTCACTGGAGACAAAGATTTCTAAGAGTTAAAATTCTTCTGCTAAATGTAATTAAGACTGGAAATAAGGGAAGCAACTCTGAATTTAAAAGGTTGCAGAAGGTTTGTAAAGGGAAATCTTTGGAAAGGAATTTCATATGTGGTCAGGACTAAAGTTGAAATGAGTAGGATTTATTTGTTTGTTTATTTGTTTTAGAGAGGTAGAGGGAGAAGGAAGGGAGGGGCAGAGAAAGAGAAAGAGCATCTCAAACAGGCCTCATGCCTAGCTTGGAGCCCAACCCAGACTCCATCTCACAATCCTAAAGTCATGACCCGAGCTGAAATCAAGTCAAAGGTTAACCAGCTGAGCCACTCAGGTGCCCCAAACGAAAGAATTTTAAAAGTACACTAGTATAAGATTGAAATTCTCTTTTTCTCTCTTCAAAGAAAAACAAAGTTTTCTTGGATTATTGGTATGCTCTTGAGAAGAAAATGTAAACAAGGGTTTTTTTTCTCTTTCGTCTGCCCAGAACACCAAAGTTTCTGTGTTTTGTCTTTATCGGGTCTTTGATTATTTAAGATAGTTAAAACTTCTCAATACTAAGGAGCTAAGCTTTGCTAACAATAATATAACCCTGCATATTTGCCCTTGGAATCTCATACTGCCACACTGGTTAAATAAATAAGCTTTAAATTTTGTAATGATCAGGCGCCTGAGTGGCTCAGTGGGTTAAGCCGCTGCCTTCGGCTCAGGTCATGATCTCAGAGTCCTGGGATCGAGTCCCGCATCGGGCTCTCTGCTCAGCAGGGAGCCTGCTTCCCTCTCTCTCTCTGCCTGCCTCTCCATCTACTTGTGATTTCTCTCTGTCAAATAAATAAATAAAATCTTTAAAAAAAAAAATTTGTAATGATCTGTAATCCTATTTAGGCATGTGCTTTATAATTCTCTGAGGTCTTTAACAAATTTCCCCAAGATTTAAATTGTAAATGAAGTCTTTTTGATTTGTTATGTTAAGTTACTCTGGAAACACTGTTAAATAAACCTTCAGTTTTTTTTGATAAATTCTGTAACTATTCTAGAGGTTATATGCAATTCCTAAAGTTTTAATATGTTTTGATATGAGGCCGCCACTTGATGTTCTGACTCTTGAAGTGTCATGTGTCACAGAAATAACCAGATTTCCTTGCCAGCTATATTACTCTCAACA
This sequence comes from Neogale vison, assembly GCF_020171115.1. Taxonomy (NCBI): domain Eukaryota; kingdom Metazoa; phylum Chordata; class Mammalia; order Carnivora; family Mustelidae; genus Neogale; species Neogale vison. The sequence goes on from NC_058101.1 coordinate 135,038,843, forward strand.
AACCTTGCTTTGATGTCTACCACTCTTCATTCATCCAGTCTACCTCTTTATTCTTTGAAGCGGTGTGACCAAGAACCTTGGGCACTAAAGGAAAAGCAATCCTGCAACAGTAGGTCTCTTTCAGATTATGAAATATTTAAGTCATACATAATAATAGAATATTAAAATCATCCCCACTATACCAAGAATCCAATCACTATAATTGTAACATTTTTGCCAGTCTTTACTGGGAGTTTTATCGTTCTTCTTGCCATTATTTTTTTTAAACATTTTATTTATTCATTTGACAGAGAGAAAGAGATCACAAGCTGCCAGAGAGGCAGGCAGAGGAGGAGGGGGAAGCAGGCTCCCCGCCGAGCAGAGAGCCCGATGAGGGGTTGATCCCAGGACCCCTAGACCACGAGCAGAGCCAAAGGCAGAGGCCTAACTCACTGAGCCACCCAGGCGCCCTCTTCTTGCCATTATTTTGAAGGAAGTGCTCAGACATGATGATTTCACTTGTAAACATTTTATTATGTATTTTAAAAGAGACTCTTTTAATTTATGTATCTCTAGTACCATTAATTATCTCTACTTTAAATAATTATCATTAGGGACCTAGGTGGTACAGTTGGTTAATCATCCAGCTCTTAAAAAAAAAAAAAAATCATTCAATTCTTGATTTCAACTCAGGTCTTGATCTCAGGGTTGTGAGTTCAAGCCCCACATTGGGCTCCAAACTGGGCATGAAGCCTACTTAACTATAAAGAAATAAAATAATTATCATTACTTTTCTTAAAGATTTTATTTATTTATTTGAGAGAGAGAGCCTGAGGGGGAGGGGCAGAGAGAGAGGGAGAACCAGGCTCCCGGCTGAGGCAGGATCCCTGGACCCCAGGATCATGACCTGAGCCAAAGGTAGATGTTTAACCCACTGAGCCACCCAAGCATCCCATCATTAATTTTTTAATAGTGTTTATTTTTTATTACGTTTTAAGTTTATTTTTTAAATTCAAGTATAATTTATCATTAATGTTTTTTAATCATTAGACATCCAACATCTGAAATTGAATTATGATCTATTTTGAAATTTACCAAATTAGGTCAATACACAATAATGGTTTAGTATGGCTTTCAAATCTACTTTAATCCCTGAATTCCTCTATACTTTCTTTTCTTTTACTTTTGTGTTAGGGAAACATGGCTGAATTTTTAGTAGAGTTTTTGAAAAACCCACCGGTCTTTTCTACATGAATTAAAGACAGAGAGTTGCAGTCTCCCTCTACAATATTTAGACCAGCAAAAAATGTTTGGCACATTTCAGGCATTTTGACCCTAGATCCTAAAACTGCCCACCACAAACTTACTGTTCCAGAAGTAGAAAAAGTGTGATATTTGATATGAGGAAACCAAACTGTTGGGCTGGCAGAAAGGGCTACTTAAGATGGCGAAAGTTCCCGCCACAAGACCTGAGCTCGGACAGGAGAACAAAGGCCCAAGCAGGAATCTGAGACCCTCCCGCCCCGGGCTCCAGTGGACCAATGGGACCCCGACGAGCAGGCGAAATATCCAAATAAGGGAAACTTGCCAAAAGACCCCTGAGCTCCCCTCAAGACCCCTTAAAAGCCCCCTTCTCCCTGCCTTGGGCACGACTTTCGCCACTCTGCTTTCCAGAGTCGCGGAACCTCGCCCGAGGGTGCCCACCTCCTCCTGGTGCAACTTTCCTGGCTCCCCTTCTCCTGAGCCCTGAAACTTTGCCAGAGAGTGTTTCTTGCACCCACTTTGCCTGGTGTTGTGTTTATCTCACCAGAAAAAAACTTTACACAAACTGTCCTCCTAATTTCAGTCCATTTAATTTTCAGTACAGTCCTAGGTTCTGAGGGATATGAGGCTTGCAGGCATTTCGGACAGATGGTTGTAATAGGCACAGGTGTATGGACCTTTGGCATATGTAAGGAATCTTTGCCTGGAAATGCTACTACAGCACTATTCCCAAGGAATGGGTGTTGGCAATTCCATCATCACTCATGCAGGCAGTATACAGGATCTGCCACCAGGCAAATGGACTGAGCTGTCTGGATTATGAGATGGAAGAGTTTGCATTTTATAATTTGAATGGTAAATTATATTTGTTTACACTCAGTAATATGTTTACAGAAGTCTTATGCCTTACTTCCATATTGGATCTCCTTGGAAGTCTGTTGCAGTCCATGTAGCCAGAGATAAATCCTACATTCATAGTACTTCTGATAAAAAGTACAACTCCATTTTGATGTTGGAGTGCTGCTAAGCTTTAAACCTCACGCCCCTCTCTTCTTCCTTTGCCTCACATCTGGGTGTCATGGCCCTTCGCGACAAATCGACCAGGAACGTGAGGGTAAGAGGATGGTGAAAAGAAATTAAGAGACCAAGAGATGGGGGCAGGAAGAGCACTGAGGAGGAGGTCCAAGAGTGCCAATTTTATTCTACATCTTACAAGCATTTATAAGGCAGACCACAATAGGAGGAGTAATACATCAATATCTAGTCAGATGACTGCAAATTTCTATAACAATTACCTACAAGCAAACGTCGTGATGCCAGGTAGTCTCTGCTAATGCCATTAGCTACTATTGATACAAGAAGTTACAATCAGCCAGGGAGCCGGTTATGGGAAGTACAGGAACAACAAGGACCAACTAAGAATTCATGACCCTGACCACATTGTTCCCTTCTGTAGGGAGAGCGTGTGGGAAGTCACATAGGTGAGTGCACGATACAGAGCACAGACCCTTCCTCAGTGTTACTCAACTTTCCTGTTCTTAACCCCTTATCAAGGCGTCTGGACTTTAAAGGAGACACAAGTCAGGGCCTGGTTTGATTCACAACTCCAACCATGCCGTAGCCTCCAATATCTGGGCAAGCTGGTTAGGTAACCCTTGGTGCTCCCTCCCTTGACATGGTGGGAGGTTCAAACAAAACAAAACTTGTCCTCCTAGAACCCACAGTACAGCCCCACCCTCTAGCCACCATGCTTCTTTCCCTGTTTTGTGAAATCAACTTGGGCCTTTCCAGGTGGCCATCTTGCTTCCACAAAGTCTCCTTATGTGAGTAAGGAACCTTTCCAAGCCTAGTTTGTGTGACATTATTGGTCTTGACCTTTGGACCAGTAATGTGGTGGATTTTGCCCAAAGCTTGAGTGTGTTGGCTATAATCGTACTTAGGATGTTGTATAATCTCAGTTTAAACACTAAGGAATTTTTGTTATTTTTTCCCAAGTACCAGAAGACAGTCTTTTTATCACTCTGTTTCTAGAAAAATAACTGTAATATGGTATTTACTGTGCCTATTTTATAAGGAAGGTTTGGAAATCAACACAAATTATCTTGCAATTCTATTAGATTCTTTTTTTTAATATTTTATTTATTTTTTTGACAGAGAGAGAGAGCAATCACAAGAAGGCAGAGATGCAGGCAGAGAGAGAAGAGGAAGCAGGCTCCCTGCTGGGCAGAAAGCCCGATGCAGGGCTTGATCCCAGGACCCTGGGATCATGACCTGAGCCGAAGGCAGAGGCTTAACCCACTGAGCCACCCAGGCACCCCTATCTTGCAATTCTAAAATAATTACTCAGACTCAACAACAACCACACAACACAAAGAACACCTACCATAAATCTAAATCTCATTCAGGCTTTTGATGGAAGATCTAGTGAGAGCTTGAAAAATAGATGAGATCAATCTATGTAGATGGATATTTTAAAATTTCAGATATAGTTCAGTGAAAAAAGTGACATGCAGAATACTGTACAAACTTGCTTCCATTGGTGTAAATACAAACTAAAAAGCGTTTGATTATTTGTATTATTTATGTATGCAAAAGACACTGGTGGAGGAATACTGAAGGAAATTTTTTTTTTTTAAGAACTTATTTATTGGGGGGGCACCTGGGTGGCTCAATGGGTTAAAGCCTCTGCCTTCGGCTCAGGTCATGACCCCAGGGTCCTGGGATCGAGCCCCGCTTCAAGCTCTCTGCTCTGCAGGAGCCTGCTTCCCCCTCTCTCTCTCTGCCTGCCTCTCTACCTACTTGTGACCTCTGTCTGTCAAATAAATAAATAAAATCTTTAAAAAAAAAAAAAGAATTTATTTATTGGGACGCCTGTGGGGCTCAGTGGGTTAAGCCACTGCCTTCCGCTCAGGTCATGATCTTGGAGTCTTGGGATCGAGCCCCGCATCGGGCTCTCTGCTCAGCAGGGGGCCTGCTTCCCCCCCCCTCCCGCCCTTCTCTGCCTGCCCTGTGATCTCTCTCTGTCAAATAAATAAATAAATTCTTTTTTTTTCTTTAATTTTATTTATTTGACAGAGAGAGATCACGGGCAGGCAGAGAGGCAGGCAGAGAGAGAGGAGGAAGCAGGCTCCCTGCTGCTCAGAGAGCCCGACAAGGAGCTCAATCCCAGGACCCTGGGAAGGCAGTGGCTTAACCCACTGAGCCACCCAGGAGCCCCGAAGGAACTTTTTAAAAATGTAATTTCTCTTTAATTTTTTAAAAAGATTTTATTTATTTTTTTGAAAGAGAGAGAGAGAGTACAAGCAGGGGAGCAGAGCCAGAGGGAGAAGCAGACTCCCCGCTGAGCAGGGGGCCCCATGTGGGACTTGATCCCAGGACCCTGAGATCATGACCTGAGCCAAAGGCAGATGCTTAACTGGCTGGGCCATCCAGGTGCCCCTCTCTTTAATTTTTTTTTAAGTAAGCTCTATACCCAACATGGGGCTTGAACTCATGGCCCTGACATCAGGAGTCACATGCTCCACCGACTGAGCCAGGCAGTGGCCCCTAAAACCTTGATTATAATGCTGGAAAAGCCAGAGCAAGTAGTGTATTTCACATCTCCTTAGTCACTTTTGATCTCGAAGAGTTTCGAGTCCATCTGTCTGTTTCATAACATTGATCTCTTTGAAGAGCAGAGGGTAGTTATTTTGTAGATTGTCCTTCAGATAGGTTTGTCTGATGTTCCCTCACGATTTGGTTCAGGTCTGCCTCTTAGCAGGATTAGCAGAGAAGTGATGCTAAATACTTAGTGAACCACATCAAAAGACACGTGCTGTTGGTGACCATCACTACAGGAAACAGAAGCTGGGGTCACTTTGTGAAGACGATGCCTGCCAGAGGACTCTCCACTGTAAAAACTGCTGTTATTCTTCTAAATTAATCTCCACAAATTTTTCATTAAACATAGGGATAGACTGAAGACTTGCATTCATGCAAGAACTCCAAACTTTTCTATACCACACTTCATTCCCCTGGAAGCTGCTGAAAAATATAATCCACTAGGGCAAGGGACTGGCCTCTGAAGGAAAAGCACCTGAGAAGCTGGGGAAGGGAAAGCACCTCAAGGGAGACACCGAAGGACTCTTCGAGATGACCTCTGGGCAGCAGCCCAGGGAGCAGCTCCTCTGGATCAGAGCAGGTCAGAGGCTCCCCATGGGGCTCCTGCAAGACCCAAGTACTAGAAGGCCAGGTGTGTGTGAATGAATTAAGGGAGTGTCCAGACAATTTTGGATATAGTTTAGGAATAATATAAACACAAGGAAGGAAAGAAGGGGAGAAAGAAAAGGAAGACCAGGAGAGTGGTTGCTTCTTGGAAACTAGCAATGATGGGAATGCAAGCTGGTGCAGCCACTCTGAAAAACAGCATGGAGGTTCCTCAAAAGGTTGAAAATAGAGCTACCCTATGACCCAACAATCGCACTACTGGGTATTTACCCTAAAGATACAAATGTAGTGATCTGAAGAGGCACGTGCGCCTGAATGTTTATATCAGCAATGTTCACAATAGCCAAACTGTGGAAAGAACCTAGATGTCCATCAACAGATGAATGGATAAAGAAAATGTGGTATATAGGGGTGCCTGGGTGGCTCAGTGGGTTAAGCCGCTGCCTTCAGCTCAGGTCATGATCCCAGGGTCCTGGGATCAAGACCCGAAACAGGCTCTCTGCTCAACAGGGAGCCTGCTTCCCTCTCTCTCTCTCTCTGCCTGCCTCTCTGTCTACTTGTGATTTCTCTCTGTCAAATAAATAAATAAAATCTTAAAAAAGAAAATGTGGTAAATATACACACAGTGGCATATTAAGCAGCCACCCCCCCAAAAAAAAAGAAGAAGAAAAAGAAGAAGAAGAAATCTTGCATGGATGGAAAATAAGTCAGTCAGAGAAGGACAATTACCATATAATCTCACTCATATGTGGAATTTAAGAAACAAGGGAGAGGACCATAGGGGAAGAGAGGAAAAAATGAAACAAGATGAAACCAGAGAGGGAGACAAACCATAAGAGAGTCTTAATCTTAGGAAACAAACTGAGAGTGTCTGGAGGGGAGGGGAGGAGGGGGATGGGGAAACTGGGGAGGGCATGTGTTGCAATGAGCACTGAGTATTATGTAAGACTGATGAGTCACAGACCTGTACCCCCTGAAACAAATAACACATTATATGTTAATTTAAAAAATAAAAAATAAACAAACAAAAAAAGAAACTAGACTCGTGCGTGAGGCGAACGGAGCCAGAGTTGGGGCCAGAGGCGGAACTCGGGATCTGACAAGATGGCCGGGCTGCCCCACAGGATTATCAAGGAAACCCAGCGTTTGCTGGCAGAACCAGTTCCTGGCATTAAAGCAGAACCAGATGAGAGCAACGCCCGTTATTTTCATGTGGTCATTGCTGGCCCTCAGGATTCCCCCTTTGAGGGAGGGACTTTTAAGCTTGAACTATTCCTACCAGAAGAATACCCGATGGCAGCCCCTAAAGTATGTTTCATGACCAAAATTTATCATCCTAAAGTAGACAAGTTGGGAAGAATATGTTTAGATATTTTGAAAGATAAGTGGTCCCCAGCACTGCAGATCTGCACAGTTCTACTATCGATCCAGGCTTTGTTAAATGCTCCCAATCCGGATGATCCATTAGCAAACGATGTAGCAGAGCAGTGGAAGACCAACAAGGCCCAAGCCATAGAAACAGCTAGAGCATGGACTAGGCTATATGCCATGAATAATATTTAAAATCGATCTGATCATCAAGTGTGCATCACTTATCCTGTTCTGCCAAGACTTCTTCCTTTTTTGTTCGCATTTAATGGACACAGTCTTAGAAACATTACAGAATAAAAGCCCAGACATCTTCAGTCCTTTGGTGATTAAATGCACATTAGCAAATCTATGTCTTGTCCTGATTCACTGTTGTAAAGCATGAGCAGAGGCTAGAAGTACCATCTGGATTATTGTGAAACATTTATTTTTTTTTTAAAGATTTTATTTATTTATTTGACACATAGAGATCACAAGTAGGCAGAGAGGCAGGCAGAGACAGAGGAGGAAGCAGGCTCCCCGCTGAGCAGAGAGCCCGATGCGGGACTCGATCCCAGGACCCTGAGATCATGACCTGAACCGAAGGCAGTGGCTTAACCCACTGAGCCACCCAGGTGCCCTTGTGAAACATTTAAAAGCAGCGGCTCTTCTCTGCTTTTATTCATTTCCCCCATCATGGTTAAGCACTATGAATGAAGGTAGTTGTCAGGGTTAGCTGCAGGGGTTTGGGTGTTTTTCTTTATTACTTTTTTGAGGGGGAGAGGTAGTTTTATTTTAATTTTATGGGCTCCTTTCCCCCTTTTTATGGTGATCTAATTGCATTGGTTAAAAGCAGCTAACCAGTTCTTTAGAATATGCTCTCTAGCCAAGTCTAACTTTATTTAGACACTGTAGATGGACAAGTTTGATTGTTTGAACCAAAATGGGAACATTAAACAAACATCACAGCCCTCACTAATAACATTGTGACTTTGCTGTCAAGTGTAGAATCCTTCCTTCAAGAAAAAGCTTGTGACCATTTTGTATGGCTTGTCTGGAAACTTCTGTAAATCTTATGTTTTAGTAAAATATTTTTTGTTATTCTAAAAAAAAAAAAAAAAGAAAGAAACTAGCAATGATTACAGGAGTCATAGACCTGTTGTTTGTAATAAGCCTAGCAGAAAAATGGAAGGTTTATCTTCATGTGTATCTTTATTAGAAATGAAGGTTAAACATAAAGGACAAATACTGTCTCTCTGCTCCTTGTCACCGCATAGGAGAAATCCAAAGAGCCACAATTGCTAGTCTGATGGCACCGATATGCAGAGTGAAGGCCAGCCTTGAAGCCTAACCATAGGAAACGTGGATGGAGGCTGGGGGGTTCAAATTACAACAACTTTATAGGAGAGGAAGGTTATAGATTTTAACAAGAAGAAACCAGTTCTAAAAATTACACCCGTGTAATCAGTCCAACACTTTATTCGCTATTTTCACTCTGTTTTGTGCACAAACATGTTACTATCCAATGATTGGCTTCTCTGCCAAATGCCTTTTCCAGTCCAGCAATGAAGCCGTTCCCCATCTGAAGCTCTGCCACTCAGGAGGGAAGTTGCACTAATCTCAGAGACCTAGAGCTGAAGACTGTGGTACAATGGAGGTCACATGTGGCCGTTCCCTCATTGAAAAGGGTGGATCGAGGACTGGACTGTGGGCAGAGGCTTGAAGGTTTAGACGTGGCTTAAAATATCATTTCCTGATCATCTCTGAAGACAAAGAAATCACAATGGGAAAGATCAAAAATCTTATCTCCAAACTTAAACCTCCTACAAGTTTACAAGACAGAGGAGGAATCCTATTTTCCACAAATAATATTTTCCAACTTTAAAGGGTGCATACAAAGGGAGCCTTTTCTCCAAAAAAGGGGTAGGGTACCAACAACCGTGACTCAACAGCTCCCAAAAGAGAAATAAAACTGAAAAATAGTTGCCAACTCCTCCAGTAAAGGAAAAAATGCAAAATGAAGTGACATTTTGTTGATTTTGCTGAATTAAATTAGCTAGGTTTTATTTCTGATGAACATTCTGAAGCTGGTGACGCCTTAGGGTATAAGCTCTGATGAAAGGTGTGAGCATGGGCGCCTGGGTGGCTCAGTGGGTTAAGCCACTGCCTTCGTCTCGGGCTGTGATCTCGGGGTCCTGGGATCGAGTCCCGCATCGGGCTCTCTGCTCAGCAGGGAGCCTGCTTCCCTCTCTCTCTCTGCCTGCCTCTCTGCTACTTGTGATCTCTCTCTGTCAAATAAATAAATAAAATATTAAAAAAAAAAAAAGAAAGGTGTGAGCATACCCCGCTGGGAATTATATGGAAGCATGAATCAAACTATTACATTTCTTCTTGTGTTTTAGAATTCTCTCCTAAAGACATAATCTTTTTTTTTTTAAGATTTTATTTATTTGAGAGAGAGTGAGAGAGAGCAAGCCCTGGGGGAGAGGGGCAGAGGGAGAGGGAGAAGCAAACTCCCCACTGAGCAGGGAGCCCAACATGGGGCTCCATCCAAGGACCCTGGGATCCTGACCTGAGCCAAAGGCAGAGGCTTAACCGACTGAGCCACCCAGGTGCCCAAGACATAATCTTTTTTAAGTAAAAAGCTTTATCTGCCATCTCGTTCACCATATCATTACATACAATAGCAAAAAAGTGTAAATATCTTACCAACTCAACATTTACTGTATGTCCACTCTTGGAATGTGATACAAACTTAAAATGATATCTTAAAAGAGATTCTAATTACCTGTGTTAAAAAGAAAACCACAGGCCTGGGACGCCTGGGTGGCTCAGTTGGTTAAGCAGCTGCCTTCGGCTCAGGTCATGATCCCAGCGTCCTGGGATCGAGTCCCACATCGGGCTCCTTGCTTGGCGGGGAGCCTGCTCCTCCCTCTGCCTCTGCCTGCCATTCTGTCTGCCTGTGCTCGCTCTCTCTCCCTCTCTCTCTCTGACAAATAAATAAAATCTTTAAAAAAAAAAAAAGAAAACCACAGGCCTAAAATATCATCACTTAGGTTAAGGCCCCAAGTCAGTCAATCAGGACTTCTTTTTTTTTTTTTTTTTTTTAAGATTTTGTTTATTTATTTGACAGAGAGAGAGAGATTACAAGTAGGCAGAGAGGCCAGCAGAGAGGGAGGGAGAAGCAGGCTCTTTGCTGAGCAGAGAGCCCAATGCAAGACCCCATCCCAGGACTCTGAGATCATGACCTGAGCTGAAGGCAGCGCTCAAACTACTGTGTTGGGGACCACCTGTGGCCAAGGAAGTTCCCACCATTGCAAGATGGTGCCTGGCCAGGTGCCAAAACAGACCTCCACGTAAACAAGTCAATATCAGCGGCAGCCCATGTGGGGGAGGAAAAGCAGACCCTGGATAGACTAACTAGGGGAAGCCTAGCAGCAGGTCTGTGATTGGATGTCTTGAGAATATCTGTCTTCTGATAGGGTGCCTTACTGCATATAAGCAAGTGTAGTATGAGAATTTAAAAAAAGCAACATTAACAAGAGACCAGGCTACGTGTGGTTCTTGCAGGTCGAGAGCGACACTACTGAGCCACCCAGGCGCCCCAGAAAACTCTGGCTTTCTAATCACTCCTACAGGTTTAGGAAGTCCTTAAGATCACCCTTAGTTTTAGTCATTTGCTTAGTCAGACTCACAAAACCCACCATGAGTGTTATACTAACCAGTACATTTATTACAGCAAGAGGACATGGATGAAACCTGTGACAGGAGGTCAGTGTGAGGAAGAACCAGGCCGGGAGAATTCATTGAGCCTTTCCACGTCGAATTGTGTAAACAGTGCTTAGCTCTCCCTGCAATGACTTTTACCAACCCGGGAGGTTCCCCCGAGCCTCAGGGTTTGGAGTTTTTACTCGGGTTGTTCACAAGACACAGATAACCGCCCTCCGTACTCACCCTTGGTCTCCAGCCCCTCCAGAGGTCAAGGTGATACTAGATGGCCCCAGAATCACATCATAAATGACATTGTTATCCTGGGTTCTGTGGCTTGGCACAAGGCCCCCAGCTATGCAAAGATAGGACTTTCAGGCAGAATACTGGAAGGGTTTAAAGTTTGCCTCCCAGGAGCCAGAAGCAGAGGGCTTTCTTCAGGCAAGCTTAGTTCTTTACTGCACATACACCAGCCTAGGAACCCCTTTCTTTTCTCAGATCTCACTACAACCACAGATCTCCTATAAAAGTTGACCCAAGCCTGCTAATCTGTTCCCCATTCTCTAGCCAAAATATAAACCTGCCTGTATCACCACCCTGCCCTTGTCAGGTTACACTTCCCATGGGAAGTCTTCTCCGACATTCCTGAATATTCAATTCTCCATGTTTATACTTGGAGGTGGTGACACTTAACCCAGGTGGCATTTCCCATTTCTTTGTACATTGTCACAATATACCTCACAGTAGGTCCTCACTAAACAGGTGTTGAATGTCTTTGTAGTTTAAACTGCTGCATTCCGGGGATGTGTTTTTTAGGCATTTAATGTTGGGTTAACTTAGTGTCTTTGACCTTCAGTCTGCTTATCAGCAAGTGGCAGATTACGGTGAGGACTAACCTAGATGCTAGATAAGAAGAAGGCCCTTGCTAGCTCTAATCTTCTCCCTATGGCCCCACCCCACACTACCGGTAAAGAACAGTGAGAGCCACGTTTCTCAAATTGGTCTTCAGAAAAGAATCTTCTGGGAAGCTTTGTCAAAAACAGAACCTTCCTTGCAGTTAGTAATAGATACTGGTATAACTACCTTCAAAACCTTTTTGGTGCAACCTGGTAAGTTGGATGTGGACATACCCTATGACTCAGCAAGTCTACTCCTAGGTGTTCAGCCAATGGAAACGGATACTCATGTCTACCAAAATACATGTACAAGAATTGTTGCAGTAATATTATTAATTTTTTTGGTAATAGTACTTTTTTAGATTTATTTATTTTATTTTTAGAGAGGGGCAGGGAGAGGCAGAGGGAGAGGGAGAAAAAATCCAAGCCGAGTACAGAGCCTAACATGGGACTCAATCCCAAGACCTTGAGATCATGACCTGAGCTGAAACCAAGAGTCAGGTGCTTCCCGACGGAGACACCAGGTGCCCCTGTAATAATATTACTCTTAATTGACAAGCAGAGAAACAACCCAAATGTGTGTCTAGATAATGCACTACCATTCAGCAAGAAAAGTGAACTGCTAAACACAAAATCTATAAGAATTTCCCACACATAATGAGCATAGAAGCAAGAAGATAATGCGTAAATTTTCATTGAATCAAGGTCAAAATATGCTAAATTAATCTGTAGTATGAGAAGTTAGAACAGTTGGTTTTCTTTGGGAAGGAGTGTAGTGATTGAGAATAGCCACGGGGGGGGGGGTTTCTGGGGTCCAGAGATGGTATTTTTTAATAGGGGAATGGTTACAAGGAGAATGTTGTCTTTATGATACTTAATCAAATGGGTGCCTGGGTGGTTCAGTTAATTGGCTGCCTTGCTGCCTTTGACTCAGGTCATGATCCTGGCGTCCTGGGATTGAGCCCCACGTTGGGCTCCCTCATCAGTGGGGAGTCTGCCTCTCCCTCCCTCTCTGCCCCTCCCCCCACTCATGGGCACACACACTCTCTCTCTCTCTCTCAAATAAAATCTTTAAAAAGTTATGACTGCATTTTTAAAATACCTGTTTAATTTATTAAAAAGGAAAAATAAACATCACCTTTAAAAGGAGAGAGTATCACTCATTTATTCCTTTTCTTGATGTAATACTGGAATATACTTTCAAATGTAGAGTCACAGAAAAAAATGTCATCAGTATCTAGATCCATAGGTGTTTTGTTGTTGTTGTTCTTGTTGTTTGTTTCTTTAAGATTTATGTATTTATTTGGCAGAGAGAGACGCACAGAGAGAACACAAGCAGAGGGAGGGGGAGAGGGAGAAGCAGGCTTCCTGCTGAGCAAGGAACCCAATGCAGAGCTCCATCCCAGGACCCTGGGATCATGGCCTGAGCCAAAGGCAGCAGCTTAACCGACTGAGTCACCCAGGTGCCCTCCATAGGTGTTTTGATACAGTTAAGAGAAAGGCAGTTTCTCTGAGAACAGGGAAAAGAGGCAATGTAACCAGATAAAGAAAGAGCAAATTGGTTCAACAACTTAGTAACTTTTGTTTTAGGGGCCCTTAGGTGGTTCAGTCAGCAAACAGCTGACTCTTGATTTCAGCTCAGGTCATGATCTCACCGTCATGGGACTGAGCCCAAAGTAAGGCTCCAGGCTCACCCCAGAGTCTGCCTGAGAGTCTCTCCCTCCTTCTCCCTCTGCCGTTCCCTCCACGTTCTCTCTTTCTCTAAAATAATAAATAAATCTGTAAAAAGAACAGTTTTGTTTTAAAACTTGGCAATGCCAAGTAAAACTGAACATTTGTGCACTTAGCAACCATCAGAGTTTGAAGTAGAAAAATGACATGATTTGATAAGCTTTTTGCAAAAGATCATTCTTGTAGCGTGTGGGACAGATGGTAAGAATGCAGAAATGGAAGTGAGGAGACCAACGGGAAGTTCGTGCAGTATTTTAAGCAACAAATTAGGTGGCTTGTACCAAAGACATAACAGTGGAAATGGTGTGTTTGTGTCCTGAATAATAATAGATGTGTTCTCTGAGCTTTTTGTTTCAATAGTGTATCTATTCTTAGGTCAATAATAAGACTTTATAAGCTGATATGAACTACAGGAAGTCTACCATCTGTCCCTGGTCTTTTTTGTTTAGAATTCTCTTGATGTTTCTTAGACAATTACTCTCCCACAGACACTGTAGTATCAGTTCATCGGAGTTCTTGGAAACTTTTGATTAGAAGCACATCAAATTTAAATATTCACTTGGGACTTCTGACCCTCTCGAGCTCAAGACTGCCATTTGTGGTGACCATGGCTAAGAGTGAACTCATTCTTTGTTTCTCCTTTAGGACAAGGACCTTTTGGCACTTCGGTGCAGCCACCATTCAACTCAAATTCCACCGCACAATTGTCTCAAAGGCCACCGTGGCTTCTGAGGATTAGGCTGGCTTGGGGACGTCTGGGTGGCTCAGTCCATCAAGTGTCTATCTTCAGCTCAGGTCATGATCTCAGGATCCTGGGATCGAGTCTTGCATCGGGCTCCCTGCTCAGTGGGGAGTCTGCTTCTCCCTCTGCCTGCCACTCCCCACTGCTTGTGCTCTCTCTCTTTCTCTCTCTTTCCCTGACAAATAAACAAAATCTTTAAATTAAAAAAAAAAAAAAAAAGGGCACCTGGGTGGCTCAGTGGGTTAAAGCCTCTGCCTTCAGCTCAGGTTGTGATCCCAGGGTCCTGGGATCAAGCCCTGCATCAGGCTCTCTGCTCAGCAGGAGTCTGCTTCCTCCTCTCTCTCTGCCTGCCTCTCTGCCTACTTGTGATCTCTGTCTGTCAAATAAATAAATAAAATCTTAAAAAAAAAAAAAAAGACTCTCTAGAAAAGAAAAAAAGATCAGGCTGACTTGAAACCTAAGCAGCTATCTCATGGGCCTCCTCATCTGATCAATTCTAACCTCTGGCAAGCTCTTTCCACATACTCTTGGAGTTCCTTCAAGTACATGTACATCTATATATCTACCTATACCTACGTCTGTACCATTACCAACACCTGTACCTCATCAAACATGTATCTATATCCATCTCTCTCAGGATTTCTGGATGTAAAGGACAGTACACTTAAATGATACGTAACACCCCAACAATACCACAGGGCCCCTGGAGATGCCAAACAAGTCACTGGGAAGTGTCAATGCAGATATTCAGGGTCTTATCCTTGGGTAATAAAAATACTGTTGTGTCTGTGCTCTCTTATTTAACGTAATCCTCATGTCAACTCCTGTGAGTTAAATGCTCGTTTGCCTCATACCTTAGAGCTTAGAAAACTAAGTACAGAATGGGAAAGGTTCCAGAGTTATATTGCCAATAAGTGGTAGAGACAGTCTGGTGCCAGAATCCAGATCCTGAACCTCTGAGCTGTATCACCTATTACAAAGTGCTTCCAAAATGGGCTTGATCTGTTTCATTTCACTCTCTTCAGGTAACCTTCTCCAACACCTCTCAATCCCCAAAGTCGTGTTGGCTTCACTCAAATTTATCCTTGGAACTGTGCTTTTAGTCTACTCTGAGAATCACCTTAAAAATCAGTTTGTTGCAGCCATTATGGAAAACAGTACGGACATTCCTCAAAAACTAAAACCAAAACTATTGCATGGCCTGAAAACCCCACTTCTGGGTATTTATTTTTAAACATTTACATCAGGATCTCAAGGAGATAGTAGCATTCCTATGTTCATTACAGGATTGTTCGTAGTAGTACCCAAGATGTGGAAATAACTATCAGTGGATGGATGGGTACAGAAAACATGTACACACAGTGGAATATTATTGGACCTTTAAAAAGGGGGGAGGATTCTGCCATATTTGACAACAGGATGAACCTTGAGGATGTCAGACTAAGTGAAATAAGCCAGTCGCAAAAGGACAAGTCCTACATGATTCCCTGTATAAGAAGTATCTAAAATAGGCAACCTCATAAAGGCGGAGAGTAGAATGGTGGTTGCTGGGGCTGGGGGGCGGGAGAATGTGCAGCTGCTCCTCAGTGGGTATAAAGCTTCAGCTATGCAAAATGAGTAAGTCCTAGAGATCTGCTGTACAACGTCATAGCTATCAAAACAGTATTGTGCACCCAACAATTGGTTAAGGAGATAGACCTCATATCCAGTGTTCTTAGTACATTAAAGTAAAACTGTCATTTGTTCTGATCTCAAATTTTAAGACTTCTGCCTTTTTACAAAATTAAACCTACTTTTAACATAACAGTCCAGCAAGCATGCTCTTTGGTATTTTACCCAAAGGAGTTGAAAACTGATGTCCACACAAAAACCTGGACACACATGTCTACAGCAGCTTTATTCACAGTTGCTAATACTTGGAAGTAACCAAGATATCCTTCAGTGGGTACATAGGTAAATAAACTGTGAAATATCTGGAAAATGGAATATTATTCAGTGCTGAGAAGAAGTGAGCTATCGAGCTATGAAAAGACAGGGGAGGGGTTCCTGGGTGTCTCAGTAGGTTAAGTCTCTGCCTTCAGCTCAGGTCATGATCTCAGGGTCCTAGGATCAAGCCCCACATCGGGCTCTCTGCTGTGCTTCCTCCTCTCTCTCTCTGCCTGCCTCTCTGCCTACTTGTGATCTCTGTCTGTCAAATAAATAAATAAAATCTTGGGGAAAAAAAAAAGACAAGACGGGGAAGAAGCTTAAATGCATATTACTAAGTGAAGGCCATCATTCTGAGAAGGCCACATACTATATGATTCTAAGTATGGGACATTCTAGAAAATGCTACATATATTACATATAAATATATGTAGCATTTTCTAGAATGTCCATATTATATATATATATTATATATATAAAACCAATTATATTATATATATTATATATAACCAATTATATTATATATTTTATATATAATACCAATTATATATATTATATATATATAATACCAATATTATATATATATAATACCAATGCTGTATATAAGTAAGACCAGTGGGGTGCCCGGGTGGCTCAGTCAGTTGAGCATCTGACTTCTGATTTCGACTCAGGCTGTGATCTCGGGGTTGCAAGATCAAGCCCTGCATAAGGTTCCAAGCTCAGCGAGGCGTCTGCTCAAGATCCCTTCCCTTTCCCTTTCCCTATGCCCCTCCCTCTGCTCTCTCTCTCTCTGTCTCTGAATTGAATAAGTAAATCTTTTTAAAAATCTAAAATAAATAAGTGAAGACCAGTAAGTAAAAATCAGGGGCCAATATAAAATAAATTTAAATCAATTTCTATGCTGTATACAGTTGACTCTTGAACAGCATGAATTTGAACTCATGCATCCACTTATACATGGATTTTGTTTCTTTTTTTGGATTTAAGTATAGTTGACACATTAATTTCAGGTGTACCGCACAGCGATTTGACAAGTCTATATATTAAGCTATACTCACATATGAATTTTTTTTCAATAAATACAGTAAGGTACTCTAAATGTATTTTCTCTTCCTTATGATTTTCTTAACATTTTCTCGTTTACTTTATTATAAGAATATGGTATATAATACATATAATTTACAAAATCTGCATTAATCTACTGTTTATGTTATCAGAAAGGCTTCTGGTCAACAGTAGTCTATTAGTAGTTAAGTTTTAGGGGAGGCAAAAGTTATACATGGATTTTCAACTGCTCGGGGGTCAGCGCCCCTATCCATATATTTTTCAAGGGTCAGCTGTATGCAGATAAGATATATGTAATCAGTAAAGTAAACAGACACACACACAAAGCAGTACTTAATATTTTACAAGAATACATCCATACTTAAGGAAAAATGACACGCATCAAGTGGGTCCTCAGTGGGGGTGTGGAGAATAAGAGTGAGGATAGAGAAAGAGGAGAGAAATTTAAAAACAAACAAACAAAAAATTAAGAGGGGCGCCTGGGTGGCTCAGTCAAACACCTGCCTTTGGCTCAGGTCATGATCCCCAAGTCTCAGGATCGAGCCCCACATCTCATCAGACTCCCTGCTCACGGGGATTCTGCTTCTCCCTCTGCTCCTCACCCCTCTCTCTCAAATAAATAAATAATATCTAAAATTTTTAAAAAGCCCAAAAAAAACAACAAGAGTGTGGCCTTGCATGAAATGATGATAATGTAGTCTGAACTAAAGAGTAAGACTAAATTAGCTGCCTCCAGGTTTCCAATCAAGTTACCATTGTAAGTGCATTACGTAGTAGCTCTTTCATTTTAAACACTCCTATAAGATGTCATGCGCTGTAACTTAAACAGTCTGTTATTTTTTAAAAGACTTTATTTTTAAGTAATCTCTATACCCAACATGGAACTCAAACTCATAACCCTGAGATCAAGAGTTCCATACTCCACAAACAGAGCCAGCCTCTAACTATGTTATTAATGGCAGCTTCTACAATCCTCTCTGTAGCATTTCTATAAATCTTAGAAATTGAATTACTGAGTCAAACGTCCTGAGAATTTCCGCTGAGGAATATTGACAATCTCTGTATATTAAGTCCGTCATGTTGCATGTAACCACAGTAAACCGTTAAGGGCAAGTACATTTTACCTCTGTTTTTAAAAAGCATAAAGAAGAAAGTCTGAACCCCTAGCATTTCTACTGACTGTATGATTTTTCTCACAGTTCTCGCCAATTGGATTTTTAGGTTCTGTTTAATTTTTGTTACTCTGATGGAAGAAATGTGCATTTGAATTAGCTGTTTTCCATGTTCGCCACTAAGTGTCAGTATCTGTCCACGCATTACTTTGTACTACCTAGGGGATTGTGCAGAGAGTACTCTTTTTATATTTTTAACTTCTTTCCCTAGGTATCATCCCTTCTTAGCACTATTTAAGACATCTTTGTGCTGATGGCTCAAAATTTTTCTGTAGATTGTCCCGTTTCTGGACCATCGTTCTGTATGCAACATCTAATGGAACCATCCATCTGGATTTCGAATGCGTCTCCAGATGCACAGGTCCAAAACAGAAATCCCAGCGCATACTACAGTATGGATGAATCTCAAGGATGTCGGGCCAAAACAAAGGAAGTCAGTTACAGACAACAAATATTTTATGGTTCGACTTAAATGGAATATAGAGTCAAAATCATAGAATCATAGAAACAGAAGGTAGAAAGGTGGTTACCAAGGGCTAAGGGAAAGAGGGTTGGGGAATTAGTGTTTAACAGATGTAGAATTTCAATATTGCAAAGTGAAAAAAATTACTAGAGACCTGTTGCACAGTTATGTGAATATATTTAATACTACTGAACGGTACATTTTAAAATGTTTACAATGATAAATTTAATGTTATGGTTTTTTACCATAATAAAAATAAATTTTAAAAATTAAAAAATTTAAATACAGCCTGAAGTCATTTCTTTTTTTTTTTTTTAAAGATTTTATTTATTTATTTGACAGAGAGAGAGAGATCACAAGCAGGCGGTGAGTCAGGCAGAGAGAGAGAGAGAGAGAGAGAAGCAGGCTCCCGCCAAGCAAAGAGCCCGATGCGGGGCTCGATCCCAGAACACTGAGATCATGACCTGAGCCGAAGGCAGCAGCTTAATCCACTGAGCCACCCAGGCGCCCCAGCCTGAAGTCATTTCTTAAATACAAAAGTCATGTACTATTTGAAAAAATCTAACAGAATTACAATATTAATTTGGGGTATAATCTTAAATATAAAATTGCCAATTTAGTTGCCAATACCATTAAAAAATTCCAAAATGTGGGGCACCTGGGTGGCTCAGTGGGTTAAAGCCTCTGCCTTTGGCTCAGGTCGTGATCCTAGGGTCCTGGGATCGAGCCCCGCGTCGGGCTCTCTGCTTGGCAGGGAGCCTGCTTCCTCCTTCTCTCTCTCTGCCTGCCTCTCAGCCTACTTGTGATCTCTGTCTGTCAAATAAATAAATAAAATCTTTTAAAAAAAAAATTCCAAAATGAAAAATCCCAATCACTGTATGAACAATATAAAAGGTGCTGTGGGAATGCAAAGGAGGGATTCTGTGCCTTTGGATGAATTACTCATACTAGCGCTCATTTTCCCATTACACACTGATGTGATCTTTAAATGGGAAGTAATCATCACGATCTCTCAGATGTGAAGAGGAAATTCAATTAGACGTTTAGATGAACTTCACACAGTGCATATCACATGGTTAATAATTACACAAATGAAAGCTATTCTTTTTTTTTTTTAAGATTTTATTTATTTATTTGACAGAGAGAGAAAGAGATCACAAGCAGGCAGGGAGACAGGCAGAGAGAGAGGGGGAAGCAGTCTCTCCACTGAGCAAAGAGCCCCATGCAGGGCTTGATCCCAGGACCCTGAGATAATGACCTGAGCTGAAGGCAGACATTTAACAACTGAGCCACCCAGCCACTCCAAGATCTATTCTTGAGGAACAAACCAGAGGACCAAATATACTGTGGGAAACACTAATCTTTAAGAATGGAGAGCTTATGGGCGCCTGGGTGGTTCAGTGGGTTAAGTCTCTGTCTTTGGCTAAGGTCATGATCTCAGAGTCCTGGGATTGAGGTGGGGAGCCTGCTTTCTCTCTCTCTCTCTCTCTCTCTGCCTGCCTCTCTGCCTACTTATGATCTGTCTGTCAAATAAATGAATAAAAAAAAAAATCTTAAAAAAAAAAAAAAAGGAATGGAGAGCTCACAGGTTCTTCAAAAAATACCCACCTTAGTTTTAGTATTTCCCATTCAGACTTCCTTAAATTTGAGAACATTTCTTTTTTAATTTTTTAAGATTTTTATAATTTATTCAACAGAGAGAAAGAGCACAAGAAGGGGAAGGGAGTAAGCAGGCTCCCCTCTGAGCAAGGAGCCCAATGCAGGGCTCGATCCCAGGACTCCGGGATAATGACCTGAACTGAAGGCAGACACTTAAACAACTGAGCAACCCAAGTCGCTCCCCTTGGCAACATGTTTTAAAGTAGCATCAGTATATATGGTGATATAGGACAAAAATAAATGACAAATGGTCAATTGTAGACTAGAACACATAGGTTACTGTTGTTTGGAGGTAAACAAAGGGTGGAAAAATGTGGTGTGAATGAGATTACCACGGATATTACAGAAATGCCAGAGTCACCGAGGAGACTTATTGAAACTCAATGCCCAAGCCTTTCAAAGCAAAATCCTGATACAGTCCACCCAGGGAAGCCTAGTCCTACAGCTGCTTTGGCACCACCCGAGCATCAGCCCCTCCCCCACCTTCCCAACACCCCCTCCAAAGCCCCCAGCTCCAGAAGGAGCAGGGGAAGGAGATGCTGCTGCTCCTGGAAGCTTATCTCCTAGGTGGGAGGATAGAATGAGCTTGTGAGGGCGCCTGGGTGGCTCAATGGGTTAAGCCGCTGTCTTCCACTCGCGTCATGATCTCAGGGTTCTGGGATCGAGTCCCGCATCCGGCTCTCTGCTCAGCAGGGGGCCTGCTTCCCTTCCTCTCTCTCTGCCTGCCTCTCTGCCTACTTGTGATCTCTCTCTGTCAAATAAATAAATAAAATCTTAAAAAAAAAAAAAAGAATGAGCTTGTGAATCCAGAAGACAGGCAAGGACTTATTCTGGAACACCTTCTTTAAAGGGCAGAAGCAATTAAAAGCTGCCTGAGAAAGAAATTAAAACTGCCTGAGAAAGAACAAGCTGAAGCTAGTCACCCAGCCCGGCATCTGAGCGCTTGAGAAAGACAAGACGCATTCTCTTCAAAGTATTCCAGGGACCCAGCAATCAGACCTCTGATTAAATTAGAGGAGTTTCACTGGAGAAGTAGTTGGAAGTGGCAACGGGACAGTGAGTCAAATCTTTCCCCACCCCTCATGCCCTGCCCCCACCCCTGTGCAGAAGATGCCGAGAGGAAGATGGGAAACATTATCAGGGGCCTGTCGTTCCCTGATGCTGATTGCATCTGGAGTCTGTCCAATAGGACAAAGGAAAGGAAACACCCTATAGGATTATGAGTATAAAGGGAGCCAGATTCAGAGCTCATGGTAAACAGAGAGATTGTGCTGTGTGGCGCTCCAAGCATGGACAAGATGCGACTGATTGGCAGGAAGAGGAGGAGCTCTCAGGGCTGTGCTGTGAGCCAGATGTGAGGTTCATCCCCAGGACCCTAAGATCATGACCCGAGGGGAAGGCAGATGCTTAACTGACTAGATTTAACTGTCCTGTGTCAGATGTTTTCATAATTATTGGCATTTAGGGATAGAAGAAAGGGTTGAGCTCTTCTTTAACGTGGTTGTGGGTCATGTGTCTCAGTCTAGACCTAACTGCAGGTCTTAGAATGAGTTGTGTGTCTAGATTCTGGCATGAGCTGTGACCTGTGTAGTTTCAGGGGAAAGTCTCTAACCCATGACTAATTGGTTGAATGTCTCACTAGACATTGGCTCCTGCTCTGTAGAGGACTCAGGGTAAAGACTCTGTGATATCCTGGATGCTGAGTAGTCCCATGTGTGGGGCAAGGGCAGTCGCTGTGTAAGTAACCATCATTATATGAAGATTTGAATTACTGAGCTCCATGCTCCTCAAGCAGACTCTATAAAACATTTACACTGCTTCTGCTACTGCTGCCCATGTCTTTGTCAAAACAAAGATTCAAATCAAGGTTACAAGGCAAAACACCCAAGGTGCTCCTATGGTACATTGGCAGCATACTAGACTTAGCACAAGCTGGGCTGGGGAGCAGAGGGAGAGGAAGCAGCAGACTTCCCTCTGAGAGAACCCAACTTGGGGCTCTATCCCATGCCAGGACCCTGAGATCAGGATGGGAGCTAAAGGCAAATGCTTAACCAACTGAGTCACCTAGGCACCTCAGTAAATAAAATGTCTTAAAACGCCTGGGTGGCTCAGTGGGTTGAGCCGCTGCCTTCGGCTCGGGTCGTGGTCTCGGGGTCCTGGGATCAAGTCCCGCATCGGGCTCCCTGCTCGGCGGGGGGCCTGCTTCCTCCTCTCTCTCTCTGCCTATTTGTGATCTCTCTCTGTCAAATAAATAAGTAAATAATAATAATAAAAATAAATAAATAAATAAACAAAAGATCCTTCATAATGCTTTCTTCCAAACTCAGGTATAACTAATTCATGTAAAACACATATTAAAATAGTATTTGATTCAAGGGCACCTGAGTGGCTCTGTTGTCAAGTGTCTGCCTTCGGCTCAGGTCATGATCTCAGGGTCCTGGGATTGAGCCTCGGTTGGGGCTCCCTGCTCAGCAGGAAGCCTGCTTCTCCCTCTGTGCCTCCCCCTGCTTGTGTTCCCTTTCTGTGCCTCACTCTGTCAAATAAAATCTTTAAAATATTTTTTAAAAATTGTATTTGATTCAATATTTTAATATTAAAAAATTAAATACTATAGATATTTTTAAACTACCCCAAAACCATTCATCTATCTCATTCCTTTATGCACCGGAATGTGGTACCTTTCAATCTACTATTAAAAATAATTACTATGAAGGCCCCCTGGTGGCTCAGTCATGAAGCGTCTGCCTTCAACTCAGGTCATGATCCTAGGATCCTGGGATGGAGCCCTGTCGGGAAGATCCTTGCTCAGTGGAAGCCTGCTTCTCCCTCTCTCACTCCCCCTGCTTGTATTCCCTCTCTGTCAAATAAATAAAAATCTTAAAAAAAATAATATGAGGGGCGCCTGGGTGGCTCAGTGGGTTAAGCCGCTGCTTTCGGCTCAGGTCATGATCTCGGGGTCCCCGGATCGAGTCCCGCGTCGGGCTCTCTGCTCAGCGGGGAGCCTGCTTCCTTCTCTCTCTCTCTCTCTCTCTCTGCCTGCCTCTCTGCCTACTTGTGATCTCTGTCAAATAAATAAATAAAATCTTTCCGTTTAAAAGATATACAGAAGCAGGAAGAACAAAATTCTTAAAACAGCATGTTTCCATTAACCCTCATTCAACATTTACTGAGTTTGTTAATTCCTGTTCAATTTTCCCCTTTTGGTTGTGTTAGGTCTGTTATTAAACAAAACGAGACTGAGACAAAGTGAAAGTTATTTAAAGTTTTATTTTATGAAAAGTATTAAAAGTTAGACTGATCCGGTCAGGGGAATGAGACTGAAACGAAGTGAAAGTTATGCAAAGCTCTATTCTGTGCTAAGCATTTGAAGTTGGACTGACCAGCCAGGGCCGCCTCCAAAGAGGGACCACCCCCAGCTTACAAGCTCAAGAATTGACTGACTGACCGGTCAGGGCCCCTCTGAAGAGAGCGACCCCTCCCAGCCTCACAGACTAACTTTTATAGAGCAAAAGCCTGGTCACACATAGGTGGCCAGTGAGATTGTAACATACACAGAAAGTTGCATAGTCATGTTAGGCCACATGCAGGTGGCCAATTGAATTATAATGGGTCCTATAGTTGCCGTTTGAACTAGCCTATCACTCTAGAACTGGCGCCCAAAAGGTGGAGTTTACATTCTTTGGTGGTTAAGGAGACAGTATGTGTTTTACTGATTGGATGTCTCCACCTGGCCTGATTCATCCTCGTATTCTGCACTCTGTTATCATGAACTGGCCCACCTGGCCTTGTATTCTGGGCTCTGTTATTAGGAACTGGCTGACCACATTCTGCTGGTTTCCCAGACTTGCTTTTAAGTAAGTTTCTTGGCGGGGGGCAGCAGGGTCAGTTTAAGTTTTACTGCACAAACAACAAAATGGTTTTTAACCAAGATGGAGTCGCTCTGGCTAAATAAGCCCTTACAGTTGCTGTTGTTTCATACACACACACATAAGCACCTACTACTAAAAGTATGGACACTGGGGTGCTTGGGTGGCTCAGTCAGTTAAGTGTCTAATTTCAGCTTGGACATGACCTCAGGGTACTGGGATTGAGCCCTGTGACAGGATTCCCACTCATCGGGGAGTCTGCTTCACCCTCTCTCTCTGCATCCCCCCCGCCACGTATGCTCTCAAATAAAATCTCTAAAATAAATAAATAAAAATATGGACATTATCCTATCTTTATAATAACTAAGAAAATAACCAATGCTTTAAATATTTAATCCATATTCAAATTTCCCCTGGTGACTCATAAATGCCTTCTTAAATTTGGTTTGTTCGAATCACGATCCGAAGTTCCAGGTTTCACATTTAGAAATTTTCGGTTCCATTGCTTCTTGGCCTTTTGTAAGAACAAGTATAGAAATTTTCAGTTCCAACTGGCCTTGTTTTTTTTGTTTTGTTTTTTTTTTTTGTTTTGTTTTGTTTCTGGATACTATTTATTGAAATGACTAGGTCATTCTCCTGGATAATTTCCACGTAATTGTATTGTTTCCTCATAGTGTCATTTAGCTTATTCCCGTGTTTGCGATCAACTACAAGATAGCTGCAAAAGTTTGCTGAATTCAGATCCAAATTTTTCAGCAAGAACAATTTGTAAGTGATGCAATGTTTTTCAAAAAACATCAAATAGGGGCCCTGGGTGGCTCAGTGGGTTCAGCCTCTGCCTTTGGCTCAGGTCATGATCTCAGGGTTCCAGGATGGAGACCCGCATTGGGCTCTCTGCTCAGCAGGGAGCCTGCTTTCCCCCCACCTCTCTGCCAAGTAGATAAAATACATATATTTTTTTAAAAAATCAAGTGTATACATAATGTCTAGCTGTCTGCTCTAGTGATGTTATGACTGGTCAGTGGGTTAGGGTGATGACAGTCCAGCAGCCCAATTATACAGGCTGGAACCAGCTCCATAAGGTGACCCCGAAAACGTCTTAAGCATGGAAAGGAAACAAAGGTATTACCTGCAAGAATGTAATTGTCTTTTAGAAGACTCACAAGAATCCAGATAAAATCTTGAGGGTTATTTTTAAATTTTTTTAAAGATTATGTAAATTAGGGAGATTGAGAACTAAGGTATTATCTGCAAAAACGTAACTATCTTGCGGCGCCTGGGTGCTTCAGTCGGTTAAGCATCTGCCTTGGCCTCAGGTCATGGTCCCAGTGTCCTGGGATCAAGTCCCTCATTGGTGGGGTGGTCCCTGCTGAGCAGGGAGCCTGCTTCCCCCTCTCCCTGCTTGTATTCCCTCTATCAAAAAAATTAAATCTTCAAAAAAACCCCAAAAGAACATAATTGTCTTTTAGACAATTCACAGGTACCCAGGTAAAATGATGTTATTTTTGTTTTACAGATTATTTGAGAGCGATTAAGAGAGCTAGTGGGAGGTGTTGTAAAGGGGGAGCAGGGAGCCTGATAAATTCCAGGACCCTGAGATCATGACCTGAGCCCAAGGCAGACACTTAACCTACTGGGCCACCCAGCCTCCTGAGGGTTATTTATAGCAGCATTATTATGAAATGTGTATGTAATGTGTATCAGTATGTGGGCAACAAAAAAAATTAACAATGTTTAAGAAATGAAAATTTTACCTACGTTTATTGCAGCATCATTTACAGTAGCCAAGATAGGAAAGCAACCTAGTTGTCCATCAATAAAGGTGTGGCATATATACTACACACAGTGGAATTATTCTGCAATTAAAGAATATGAGATCTTGCCATTTGCAACAACACAGATGGACCTAAAGAATATTATTCCACTTTTATGTGGAATCTAAAAAACACACACATGAATGACGGTGGGGGAAAAAGGGGCAGAAATAGACTCAATGCAGAGAATTGAGCAACAGGGGCAGGGAGATGGGCAAAATGGGTGAAGGGAGGGGAGATACAGGTTTCCAGTTATGGAATGAGTAAGTCACAGGAATAAAAGGTACAGCACAGAGAATTTGTCAATGATATTGGAATAGTGCTGTATGGTGACAGATGACAGCTACACCTGTGATAACACAGCGTAACAGAGACTTATCGAATCACTATGCTGTGTCCCTTAAACTAATGTTAACATTGTTCATCAACACTGTATATTCATCAATGTATATTCAATAGCAACACTGTGTATTTAGTCAAGTTTTATAACTGCATCAAATATTAGATAGAAAAAAATTATTAAATAGCTAGAAATTAAAGTACATACATATTGTGAAGAAAATCAAATATTCAGGGGACGGAATTAAGGAATACCTTTATAAATGCAGGACACCATAGGTATGCATGACAACACACAATGTAGCAAAGATGCCAATTAAAATTATGGCTTCAGGGGCCCCTGGGTGGCTCAGTGGGTTAGGCCCCTGCCTTCCGCTCAGGTCATGATCTCAGAGTCCTGGGATCGAGCCCCGCATCGGGCTCTCTGCTCAGCAGGGAGCCTGCTTCCTCCCCTCTCTCTGCCTGCCTCTCTGCCTTCTTGTAATCTCTGTCACATAAATAAATAAAATCTTAAAAAAAAAAATTATGGCTTCAGGGTGATCCCAATACAATCCTCAGATGTTATTTTATTTTATTTTTAAAGATTTTATTTATTTGTCAGAGAGAGAGAGGGAGAGCGAGCGAGCACAGGCAGACAGAATGGCAGGCAGAGGCAGAGGGAGGAGCAGGCTCCCTGCCGAGCAAGGAGCCCGATGTGGGACTCGATCCCAGGACGCTGGGATCATGACCTGAGCCGAAGGCAGCTGCTTAACCAACTGAGCCACCCAGGCGTCCCCTCAGATGTTATTTTAATGGCATTAAGATTAAGCTGAAGAACAAAACACCAAGAAGAATCAAGACATTCCAGAAAGAAGGAACAAAACAAACATTTTACCTGACATCAACATAGTAATTATTAAATAAGGTCTTAGTAATTATGAAACTGTTGTACTGGTGCAGGGATAGGCTAACAGACTCACAAAACAGAAGAGAGAATCCAGACACAGAGTAAAACACATGGAAACTGGCTGAGGGATAAACCTCCCATGCAGATCAGTGAGAATTTTTCAATAAATGGTTTGGGGACAACTGGTTATCCAGATGCACACTGGACTCCATTTAGTGCTATACATAAAATTCAGTTCATTTAAATACAGAAACCTAAACTATAAAAACATTTAAAAGCCAACACAGGAGAGACTCTAGTATCCACTTGTGGAAATGACTCATAAAGGCTCCAAGTGTCATAAAACAAAGGAAAAGACAGATTTTAAAACTGCAATACTATACACACAATACACAAGTTTTTTTAAATAAATCATTTGTATTTAACATGAAAAATTATTCACAAACTGTCAACCATGGCTCAACAAAAAAACAAAGAGTGAGGTTTTTGTTGTTAAATATACAATCTTGTAGTAGAAAGGTTATTGAAATGTTAGACATCAGAGAAGTTTGTAAAATGTTGGGAATGTTTTAAACAGACTGGAGATTAACGTTGATCAAAAGCAACTAAAAATGGTTGGCAAGTCAATATAAATGAGACTTTTTTTTTTTTAAGATTTTATTTGACAGACAGAGATCACAAGTAGGCAGAGAGGCAGGCAGAGAGAGAGGAGAAAGCAGGCTCCCTGCTGAGCAGAGAGCCCGACGCGGGGCTCGATCCCAGGACCCTGGGATCACGACCCGAGCCAAAAGCAGAGGCTGTAACCCACTGAGCCACCCAGGCGCCCCAATATAAATGAGACTTCTTTATAGCAAAAGCAAACCATTGGCAAAAGGTTAAAAGCAATTTCAACTATGGAAAATACTAGCAACAAAGTTCACTCCCTTATATATGTATGATGTATACAAACATTATGGAAGTCCATTTGTGTTTATGTATTGTATGTGTACATACAGGTTAGGTGAGCATACAGATTACATACGTACAATAATAGATAAACAGATCTGACATAAATATTGAAGTATCACTACAGGGAGTAATTGAAACAAAAATAAACTTGAAGCTACTCGTATGCGTATTTACTTGCTGGCATCAAGTTTATTCGGCTCCTGGAACACACTTTTGAGGGATGGCAGTAGAAGTAGCCATTGAGACCAGAAATAGGTAACAAGTCACACACACCCTCCCCACCCCCCACCTCTCACCACCCCCCACGAGCCAGAGAGGAACCTTTATCAGAGAATCCCGAGTCCTGGTATGGCACAGAAGACGACAGTAATCCAATTAATGGTCTGAGTTTCACCCCCCCAGCCATCCTTCAAGTCTGGCATTAACGGCTGGAGGCAGAGCCCATCCACTTCTCTCCCAACCAGTACCAGCAACTGCACCTGGTCGAAGCCAAACAGCACATGGATTTGGGCACCCAGATGGGCCCCCCCAATCTGCAGGCTGCCTTGGAGGTCTCCTTTTACTCGTTCTTTCACCTTTGGTATTGAGGTCTTTTTAGGAAGTCCTTGGACTTGTTCTGTACATATGTCAGTCTTCTCTGCAACAACTAGGACGTTCTGCAGCTTGGAGATCTTTTCACCCTGAGCCCAGATGCTCATCCATAGTTCCCCAGACACCTTCTCCCGCATTTCTCCGTGCTCCAAAGTGACACTGGTGAGGAATCGCAGGGCCAATGAATGCTCCTCTCAAGGACCACAGAGAAGTCAACCTTGGGGAACCAGATGGGAACTTGAGATATGCTGTCCCAGGAGCCCAACATCCTTTCCCAGGTATTGGGTGTTGCAGGGAGGCAGAGTCGGCTGCCTGTATCTGTCTTTCATTAACCGATGCAATGACACTATGTTTCAGATGCTATCAGCTCTAGTATCAGGACCTCGAAGCCCAGGCAGTACAAGGACCACACATCACAGAAAAGCTCCAGGGTGCCATTACATGTACCTTTTAAAAATGCAGTATACTACAATGAACTATACCATATCAGATGGGCAAAGATAACCCTCACATACCATTACTGGAATAACATTTCTAAAAGATTTTATCAATCAGAGAGAGAAGTCACACGCAGGGGGGAGAAGCAGACTCCCCATAGAGCAGGGAGCCAGATTCCGGGCTCAATCCCAAAACTCTGGGATCACAACCTGACCTAAAGGCAGTCTCAACCAAGTGAGCCACCCAGGTGCACCAGAGTACCATGGTAATTCTGCTGAGGGTCAGGGGTTGGCAACTAGAAATATGTTATCAAAAAGGTTCAATATACAGCAGTAAACCAATTATTAAGAAAATTCATAAAAATGCAAGTAGGTGCAGTTTCCAGTAAGGTTTCTAGTTATTTCACCCATAGTTATGAAGAAACATTTATCAGTTTAACATGGAATGTCTGACATGAAGGACAGACTGAATAACCAGGAGGAATCTGGAGGAGTAAACATAGGAAGCAAAGAACAGTCAAAAATACTAGCTATAAAATTCTTTTTTTTTTAAAGATTTTATTTATTTGACAGAGATCACAAGTAGGCAGAGAGGCAGGAGGGGGCGGTGGGGAGAGAGAAAGAGAGGAGGAAGCAGCACCCTGCTGAGCAGAGAGCCCAATGCAGGGCTCGATCCCAGGACCCTGAGATCATGACCTGAGCCAAAGGCAGAGGTTTAACCCAGTGAGCCACCCAGGCGCCCCTAGCTATAAATTCTTAAACAAGTATACTAAGAAAGGTTGCTACACCGACTATGTTCCAATAAGGGCAAGTAGGCCAGTGTATACAGAAAGGAGAGATTCTCTAACAGGAAAATCTGATGAAGTTACTCTCTCCCTCAAAGTCTCTAAGGACCCATTTATTTCACAGACTAAAATCCTAACATGGCCTATTTGACCCTACAAGGGCTGGTGGTTCTCCCCTCTCCACAACTCACCTCTCTGACCTCACAAACTCCCCCTGCACTCACTCCACTCCCAGGCTTCTGAGCTGTCCCTGGTGTGCCAATCCCTTCCCTGTAACATTTGCTGAGCCCTTCTCCCTGCTACCACTGCTATTCCCTAATCTGAATTTCTGCTGTGTTCTCTAAAATGCCTGCCTGACCACCCAAGTTCAGG
Organism: Neogale vison; assembly: GCF_020171115.1. Lineage (NCBI taxonomy): Eukaryota > Metazoa > Chordata > Mammalia > Carnivora > Mustelidae > Neogale > Neogale vison. The sequence continues at coordinate 135,069,038 of NC_058101.1, forward strand.
CAGCTAACCACCACCCCGCCCCTGCATGCACATGTGTGCACGCGCGCGCACACACACACTCTCAGTACTTTTATCCCCTGGTCACCGATTTACTCTTCCCTGTACCCATAGCGCTTTCTTAGCTTCTAAGTTGCTGAATCAATTTCTTATACTTATTTGATTGTTCCCCTGAGGGAGATTTTGGGAAAAGACTGACACTTAAACTGGTGGACTTTAAGGAGATTGTCCTCTTGTGTGGGAGAGCCTCAATCAATCTACTGAAAACACAAACAAAACAGAAGTCTGACCTATCACAAGCCAAGACGGAGTTCTACTGGGAGATGACCTTCACACTTGAACTGCAGCAGTCAGTTTCCCTGGATCCCTAGGTAGCTGGTTTTAAAACCTGCCATGCCTGTCTTCACAGATTTCTCGGTCTCCACTACCGTTTGAGCCAACCACTTAAGATAAACCCTTCTTTAAAAATGTACATCTTATTGGTTGTTTCTCTTAAGAATCCTGACAGAGTATCTCACCACTCAGCAAAATAAATGGATAAAAACTCAGAACACTAAGAGTAAAAAAGGTCTTTAAAACATGCTAAGTGGGGCGCCTGGGTGGCTCAGTTAAGTGTCTGCCTTCCGCTTAGGTCATGATCCCAGGGTCCTGTGATTGAGCCCCACATCAGGGCTCCCTGCTCAGCAGGAAATATGCTTCTCCCTCTCCCACTGCTTCTGCTCCCTGTTTCTGTCAAATTAAAAAAAAAAAAAATCTTAAAAATTAAAATTAAAAAATTAGTAAAACATCCGAAAAAAATGGTACTCAAATATCAACTAGTAGACCAGATTTAGAAAGAATAGTATCTTTTGAAGATTAGGTAGTATGACTTCCAATGTAGCCATGCATATTTGGCTTAACGGTCACCTCAGCAGAGGTCGAGTAAAGTGAAACATGCAAAATCCCCCCAATTTTAAAGTATCCGGGGTAGGATGACACTCCAAATGAAAAGATAAAACAAGCAGGAAGACGTGGGATTAAACCAATAATGAACTTAAGAACACAGGACAATTCTCAAGACAGTGGATAGTATACAGACAGCTATATATATAGGTAGCTCATTCAGATTGGAATGTGAGACCAAGAACCACGTTCACCAGGAAAAAACTGTTCAGATTATACACATACATTTATATGTATAAATGTGTGTAGGGAGGGGCATCTGGGTAGCTCAATGAATTAAGCCTCTGCTTTTCGGCTCAGATCATGATCTCAGGGTCCCCACATTGGACTCTGCTCAGCAGGCAGCCTGCTTCCCCCTTTCGCTGCCTGCCCCTCTGCCTCTTTGTAATCTCTGTGAAATAATTTTTTTTTTAAAAAGTGTGTAGGGAAAGGGCCTTTAAAAGGCCAAAATCGTTAAGTACCTATTCAGTCAACTGTGTCAACTAATAGACATATACAGTGAAGAAGAGGAAAATGGTATCAAGAATTATGGAAAGAAACCAAAGAATCCACTGAAGGTAGGTATGTATTAAGGGTGTTTATCTGTTAAGATAACTTAAACTTACACAATTGTAAAGGAATGACTATCATTAAAAGGCAACTTACATACAATTTCAACAGAAAATATTTTCTTGAATTTGATAAGTAATTTAATTCTCAAATACTCTAAGAACTTCAAAGCACTTGGCCATTGATATCCAAAACATCTATAAAATTGGCATTACTACCATGTTTTTATAGTTGATGAAAATGGGAGAAAAATCTATTCTGGTTTTCAACAGTAAACCGTTAAGAGTCCAGAATTACTGAGACTAAATTTACTGGCTAAGTTACCCCGAGACATTGAAATGACAGTGTTTCCCAGGTACTTCATCGTTCATCATCTGTTACTGAAGAGATTTTAAGAGGTTCAGAATCTACTCCAATATAGAAATAGGGACACACAGCTTCTATAAGAGAATCATTAAAATTATAGAGAAGAGATCTATCACTCATATTGTAAAAGGAAACTTCACCCAACTCGCAGTCCAGAAAAATGCCGATTTTACTGGGTCTTACTACAGGCAGAAGTTGGGTTCTCTTACCACCCAGTATAACATAAATGCTTTCAATGTATCGCCCAATTGCCCAGAATCCACCCTCAACTACTGGCCAAGTCCTCCAATTCCTGGGAAAACGGTCTCGACACACCCCCAAGGTCCATTTAGGTTTGTTTCCCACTTCTACCTCCCAGTAATGCCGGCCAGAATTAAAGCTCCTCGAACCGAGGACAGCAGGGCAAAGATAAAATCTCCTCGGGTTATAACAAAGGTGTTTTTTTTTGTTTCCATATCGCACACTTTTTCTATCCTCAGACACAATAAGCTGAGGGTGTGCTGTTTCAAGATCAAGCATCACATCTGCTCTAAATGGCTTGATAATTCTGTCCAAGCCAGAATACTGTGGAGGAAGACTAAATCCGTATTTCTTTAACTGGAATACGAAGAGCTCAGGATACGTTAGGTTTTGATACCTGTTGTAGATACCCTTAACATGGGTCAGTAATTCCAATTCTGACTGCACACACCTGCACTCTACCTCCTTGAGCAGATGTTTTAATGTGGAAACGTGACCTGAAAATGTTCTCTGGTTCTCATTTAGTTTTGTTAAAATGTCCCTCTCTTCATCGTCCATCTGCCTAAGAAGAGCCTCTCGCTGATTCTGTAGAAACTGTCTGATTTGCTCAAATTCGAAAATGATTTCTTCTCTCCTGTCCTCGACCTTCTTTTTCAGGTCCACTCTTTTGCTGGTTTGAAGACTTAACACTTTTTCAACTCGTTCCACATTGTCCCTCAAGGGCTCAATGCTATATTCTAGAATTTTCCTGTGAAAGGTGGCAGCTTTCTTAATGGGGTAAATATAGTGTTTCTGGTGTTGAACAGAGAAACTGCACTGTGTACATAGAACCTCCAGGTCCTTCCCACAAAAGAGGGTCAGAAACTGATTGTGCTTCTCACACATAGAATACTCCTGCCTTTTCCTCTTGCTCCTTCGGACCTGCAGTCTTTTAGCAATTTCAGTCAGATTACTGAGCTGGCGATTGCTCCTGAAGCTTTTGTTATGAAAGCAAAAACGACAGACAGGACAGGGGAAGGTATCATCTAGATCCTTCCACATCATGTTGATGCAGGAGCGACAGAAGTTGTGCCCACAGTTTATAGTCACTGGGTCTTTCAAGTAATCCAAACAGATGGGGCATCTAGACTCCTCTTGGAGGTGCACCAGGCCTGTCACAAATTCCATGGAGCCGACAACAAAAGTGGGGGATAAGAATGCTCCCCTTGGCAAGGCCTGCCTTAAGCTCAAGACCCAGTGAGCAGATATCCTCCCCCAGGCCTCACAGACTTAGGTTTCACTGGCCCAGCACGCCTCCCAGAGGGCAGCCACTGAAGTCTTGCCCCTTAGCTTGAGGGCAAAGATTCCTGCCTGCAGCTCTCTCACAGAGGAAACCTCCTACATTTAAGATTAATGACTTCCTTCTTCAGGCAAGTAGCAACAGGTCCAAGGAAGCAATCACCCCTGTGGATGAGAAAGTTTTTAATTTTCAAAAATCTCCTAGACTTGTTATCATAGTAATTAATTGAGGCAAGAATCATCAGTAACTGTAAAAACTGTTCAGTGAAGTTTCCTGCATAGTAGTATGTTCACAAAATCTCAAAGTATCAGTCTAACGATTGTATTTTATTTACAGAGAGGAAAAATATGTGCCTCTACAATGCAGAGATCTGAAGAATTCCTCATGACCAAGAAAGGACAAACTGATGGCCTGCAATGAGGAAACATCAGAGTATTTCTGCCCCACCCCCAAAAAGAAAGAAATTTACCTGTATTTAATGACAAGGAAACAATCACTAAAATCTAAACCACGGGCAAATCGATGGTCTTTAACTCTATGCAATGGCACTGGGAAAAAAAAAAATGGGAGAATTTCTGCATTAAGAGACTAAAGAAACTACTAAGAGAAATTTGTAATCTTAGGTATCTAGAGTCTAGACAGCAAATAAATTGCTCTTAAGTGGACAGCATGGGGGTGCCTTGGTGGCTCAGTCATTAAAGCCTTTGCTCAGGTCATGATCTCAGTGTCCTGGGATCCAGTCCCACATGGGTTCCTTGCTCAGCAGGGAGTCTGCTTCTGCCTCTCCTTCTGCCCCTCCCCTGCATGTGAACTCACTCTGTCAATGAAATAATCTTCTTTTTAATTAAAAAACTGATAGCACAGAATGGCAAAAATTTTAATATGCACTATTAAATAGTAACACCAAAATTACACTTCCCAGATTTGATAACTGCATCACAGCTACAGAAAATATCTTACATTTAGGAAATGTGTGCTAAGTATTTACAGAGGAAGGGGTCATGATCTTTGAATATTACTCTGAAATATTAACTTGAAAAAAAACAAAATATAGGGGCGCCTGGGTGGCTCAGCTGGGCTGGTTAAGCGGCTGCCTTCGGCTCAGGTCATGATCCTGGAGTCCCGGAATCGAGTCCTGCATCGGGCTCTCTGCTTCGCAGGGAGCCTGCTGCTCCCTCTGACCCTCCCTCTTCTCATACTGTCTCTCTCTCAAATAAATAAATAAAATCTTTAAAAAAAATGTACATACTTGCCTGGTTTTGATGCAGTATCATTAAGAAACATGGGAATCTGGATGACAAAAAGAATACGGAGGAGACCTCTCCGTAGTCTTTCTAAACTCCTGTGAATTATTCCAAAGTATTTAAGTTTTTAAAAAATCACCTTCAGGCTCATCTAAGTGTTTAGATCAAAGGGAGAGGTGTAGTTCATTTTGTAGAGCACTGGGACACACAATTTATTGCTTATGTTCCCTGCTCTTTCTACTCACTGTCTTTATCATTTGGGCAGGCTGCCACCCTTTAAGACATTCGGACCTAATATGGCAGCTTAACCTCGTCCAAGCTGCAATCAGGTCTCAAGAGAATTACGGTGCCACCCCTCGACCCAGTCAGCCTACTTCCGTCATTCTTGCTCCCTTGCATCCATTTGCCATCCCAAGTTATACAAACTTTCTTCAAATACACAACTCATAACATCTCTTTCTAGAGCTTAAAATCCTGTAATTTCTTTCTTTTTTGAGATTTGAGAGAGCAAGGAAACCTGAGTGGGGGGAGCGGCAGAGGGATAGGGAGAGGCCAGCCCCCAGAGCAGGGAATCTGACCTAGGACTCAATCCCAGGCCCCTGGGATCGTGACCTGAGCCAAAGGCAAATGCTTAACGGACTATGCCATCCAGGCACCCCCAAATGCTCCAGTTTCTAAAGGTACTTTAGATCCTCAACATCGTGTACAAAACCCTATGCCACTTCCATTTGAGTTAAACATTTGGATGAGCCTTAAAGTAATTTCTCTAAAACTTTAATACTTTGAAATAACAGAATTCGCAGGAATTTCGATAGTATAGAGAGGTCCCTTATATGTTATTCAGATTCCCATTTCTTAACACATTCAAAACTGACCATACTTGTCACTCTGAGCTTGACTTCTATCATTCTTCTTGATTCACTGCAGTTGACAATTGTTTTGGTTGAACATGCTGAGGTAACTGCATAAGCATTCTACCCAGGTATCTTTGTGTACCTCTGCCTTTTTCCTTCTGATCTTCTCAAATGTTACCTCCTCAGGGAAATGGTTTCTACTCACCTCATCTAACACATACCTTGAATCCAAGTAAGTTGCCAGATCTTCGGGCCACTGTCATCCACACATGCGTGGGGACAGCAGGGTTCATGTCCTGTGTGTATAAATGGCAGGAATGGGCTGGTAAAAGGTGTGTTTTCAACACAGCCTGACCCACATAGCTCCTGGAGAGAGCCCAGAAGTCTCTGGTGGGTCAAACACTGTGCTAAGTGCCTTCCACAGTCACTGACTCTCCTCAATTAAACCCTCCAAAGTTTGTCAATTAATGCTGGGAGAGGCGCTCTCACACAGGCCTTGAATATCAGTGCATGGTCTCTTGGGTATGCCAAGAATGCAGGGCCTTCATGGCTCTTCACTGAGGCCACTTCTCTTTCCCTGAAAGAGGAGGTAAAGTCTTCTTGGTGGACCAGGAACAGGCTTGCTATAAAAGTGGGTCCGCCAATGGGGCACCTGGGTGGCTCAGTTAGTTAAGCAACTGTCTTTGGCTTGGGAGCCCTATACCGGGTTCCCTTGCTCAGTGAGGAGTCTGCTTCTCCCTCTCCCTGCCACTCTCCTTGCCTGTGTACTCTCAATCTGTTAAGTAAATAAAATCTTTAAAAACTAACTCAAAAGAGTTTTTTGGCGTGACAAGTCCATGGTGTACACAACATTCAGTATGAGAGACTTGGGAGATACGTGGAACTGATGCCAACCTGATGCTTATGTTATGGACGGTGCCAGTAGTCACTGAGTCCTGTCTCTGAGCCAGGAGTTTGTGTCATCTGGCAGCAACCATGAAATATCAACAGGCTAAGCTTCAAGTAGGGTGAAATCTTTAGCCTTGACTGTGGGGGACTTAAAATTTTTAATTACAGCTGTGAAACGAACTTATTTATGAGAACTGAGAATACGCTTATCCAAAGTCATAAAACTGCCTGCTATTAACTACTAGCATACTAAACCATTAAGCACACTAATTTTCTTGCACACTACTTTTCTTGGTACTCAGGAGTAAGAAATCCTATTTGGTCTTTGGCCTAGGTTCCTGACTAGGGCTCTTAACACCGTTAAACTCACCCTCTAGTGGTAAGAGTGCATTTTACACGCTAATGAGATAAGTGACGGCTGAGCACTCCTAGGTAGCTTTAGAATGGAGGTGGGTCACCAGAAGGACCCAGGCAAGATTGGAGGGTTGCAGACTATCAGCCCTACTCTGTATCCTCCTAGGGAGAGGCCCCGGAGATGGAGGCTATCACCGATGGCCAGTTGATTTAATCAACCCTGTAAATGCAGTGAGAGTTGGGTAAAAACCCCTAATGGTGAGGTTTAGAGAACTCGGCAAACATATCCAAGTGCACTGGGGATGGCGTGCAATACCTGCCCAGAACAGCAGCTCAGTAAGTGGTATTGTGCAGAGAAGAGGGACTGTAAGAGGCCTAAGACTGCCATCCTTAGAAAGCCGGGCTTGCAAGGTTGGCCCTTGACTCCAGTCTCAGAGCTTGGATTTTATGAGGGGTCCCACAATTCCCTGGTAACAATGGCTCACCAAGTCTAAAACACTGGTACAACTAATGTGGTTTATGCTAGCTGCCAGCATTCTTTCTGATAATCTAGAAATTTGATATAGCCTAAGCAGAGAGTGACCTCATGATCTGTTCCCAAAGGAAAAGCACCTTGGGCGCCTGGGTGGCTCAGTGGGTTAAAGCCTCTGCCTTGGGCTCAGGTCATGATCCCAGGGTCCTGGGAGTCGAGCCCCACACTGCAGGCTCCCTGCTGAGCAGAGAGCCCTTCTCCATCTCTCTCTGCCTCTCTGCATCTCTGCCTACTTGTGATCTGTCAAATAAATGAATAAAAATCTTTAAAAAAAAAAAAAGCACCTTGGACAATAAAAGCTTCTAACAGAGCTTCCCTGGTGGACATTTCACATGTATTAATCATAATGTGTTGCTGAAAGAATTAAATGGGTCCTACGGGACTGGGAAAGAACTGGGAAACTGGAAAAGAACTGTTGAATGTTTGCCACTGTTTCCTCCAGACTTGAATCTCATGCACTTTTCCTTTTGATTTTGTTTTGAGTCCATTCACTATAATCAATCACAGCTGTGAGTACAATTTATGCTGAACTCTGAGTCCTTATAGCAGTATCTGAATGTAAGGTAGTCTTGGCAACCCACAGACACAAGTATTATTAGAAAATCTTGTAAAGCTTCTAGAAATCCAGCCCAACTATCTCAATATTGTATCATGTAATATATTACATTATAGCACTATTTTAGTCTATAAGCCACTATCTATGTCTTACCCCTCTCATGAGTGAAAAAAAGATATTACTCATGGTAGTTTGGCAGAGAAAGTGCATAGATTCTAATTTTTTTTTTAAGATTTTATTTATTCGAGAGAGAGACAATGAAAGAGCATGAGAGGCGAGGTCAGAGGGAGAAGCGGACTCCCCCATGGAGCTGGAAGCCCGATGTGGGGCCCGATCCTGGCACTCCAGGACCCTGACCCGAGCCAAAGACAGTTGCCCAACCAATTGAGCCACCCAGGCGCCCGCATAGATTCTAATTTTGAAAAAAGAATATGGTATTATTACATTAAACTTTTTTTTTTTTTAAGGGACACCTGGGTGGCTCAATAGATTAAATGGTCTGCCTTTGACTCAGGTGATGATCCCAGGGTCCTTGGATCGGATGGTCAGGCTCCCTGCTCAGGAGGAGGCTGCTTCTCTGCCCCTCCCCTGGTTAGTGCGCAGTCTTTCAAAATAAATTTCTTAAAGAATTTTTTTGAAGTTTTTTTTTTTATCATTTATTTATTTGACAGAGAGAGAGAGAACACAAGTAAAAGGATTGAGAGGGAGAAGCAGGCTTCCCACTGAACAGGGGTCCCAATATGGGGCTCGATCCCAGGACCCCATGATGATGACCTGAGCTGAAGGCAGACATAACCAAGCCACCCAGGCGCCCCTACATTAAACATTTTTATAACATTTTTATTACATTGCGATTGGAGAGTAGCATGATACACTATCCCAAAATATGTCTCTCTGGCATAAAGATGATTTTCAGCTTATTTATTCTGAGAAACAGCAAACACAGAAGCTCAGAGAAGGGGCAATTTACAATGCAAGGGGCCCGCGCCTGGAAGAGAACTAGTATAGACAACTTTTTCATCTGGGAGACTAAATCCTTGTCAGGGCAAACTTTGTTCACCGTGTTTTCTCTTTTCACTGTCCTGTGAACTACCTTCCTCCCCTATTTCCGTATCTTCTTTCCTTAGTTCAGGATGAACTACCTCACTGCCTTTTTGAGTTTCATCTTTGTAAGTCTCCCTTATATACAGATTTGAGTACATAATTTTGTTTCTCCTGTTCCTCTTTTATTACAGATGAGGGTTTCAGCCAAGAACCTAGAGGGATTGGGGGGGTAATTATTTTTCCTCTCCCACACAATAAAAAAGAAATACAAATAATGATAATGTGTCTTCTAATTCTTCTGATTTTCCAATCTAACTTTTTATGAGTAACACTGTCACAAGGATCCCTAACCTTTGTTTACAATTCCGTATTTTGGGGAACCTGGCTGGCTCAGTTTGAAGAGTGAGGGATGCCTGATCTCAGGGTTGTCGAGTTCAAGGCCCATGCTGGATATAAAGATTACATACATAAGCTTAAAAAAAAAGTTATGTTCTGTATTTTATGGATACTTTTGGGTTGGGTAAATATGAGAGGGAAGTTTTAAGGGTATTGCCTAAGGTTTATAGCTAAACAAATAGGAATGGAATTTCTTGAAATCAGAAAAAACAGCTATATGGCTTTAAAGTATTTCATTTATTTTTTAAAAGATTCATTCAGGGGCACCTGGGTGGCTCAGTGGGTTAAGCCTCTGCCTTAGCCTCCGGTCACGATCTCAGGGTCCTGGGATCGAGCCCTACATTGGGCTCTGCTTAGCAGGGAGCCTGCTTCCCCGCCCCACGTCTCTGTCTGCCTCTCTGCCTACTTGTGATCTGTCAAATAAATAAATCTTTAAAAAAAATAAATAAATAAAAGATTCATTCATTCGAGAGTGTGTGCATGAGAGGGGGCAGAGACAGACTCCTTAAGCAGATTTCCCCACTAAACTCAGTGCCCAACTGGGGACTGAGTCCTAGGACCCCAGTTATCACAACCCGAGCTGAAACCAAGAGTCCGCCACTCAACTGACTGAGCTACCCACATGCCCCTAAATAGAGTATTTAATTAAAATAAAAAGGAGGTGGGTGGTGTTGCTACCCATATCCAGGTTCCTAGTGGGTCCTTCCTTTCCCACATACTTACGTCCTCTAACTCACCACCCCAGACTCAAGCCATGAAATTAAATAAGCAACTTTCGGGGCCATTTTCCCAGTCCAATTTACAAACAGCCTACTATTTTGACTATCTCTTCTCTATTCAGTTAGTTTCATAACTCCACAGCAAAACTTTTTCATTACTGTAAGAATAAGACTTTGAGGCCACCAACATCTGGTCCCTACTTTTATTTCCTGACTCCACGTATTTTTCCATCGTAGCACAGATCATACTTGTGGTTTTACCTTTATTTTTTGTTAACTTTTGGTTAATAACATGGGAATGTATAACTCGTGGTCTGAATTCTTTATTTTTCCTCAAAGTTGTGTTACCTATTTTATTCTTGTGGCTGCTGAAAATTACTGGCTAGTATGAACTCCGAAGTATCAGGCTAATATACAAACTTGTAGATTTCCACGTTTCAAGACTGGACTCCAGGGACCTGACTTCATGGTATTAAAGCCTCACCTCATGGGCGGGTGGGGGGGGGGAGGGGGGGGTGAGATAACTGCCTACCTGCAAGGCCTATAAATCAGAAATACAGGATGACTGACTTCACCAGGCAGGTGCCAGTACTGGAAATTGGAAGATCCTACCTTAACACACCAACAATCCTCCTTTGGAGGTCACGTGGCCACTTTGCAATCTAGCATTCCAGTAAACATCTCTCCACTTCAGGCAGTCACACCACCTCCATTATGACTAGATCCATCAGTGCTCAGGCCAGGGACCCTATACTTTAAAAAAAAAAAAAAAAAAAAAAAGATGATGATTTATGAGTTTGAGAAAGGGTACACGTGGATGTACGCTCCCGAGACAGTGCCAGCAAGCATAAGCAGGGGAGGTGAGGTAGAGGGAGAACCTGACTGCCCACTGAGCAGGGAGCCTGATGCGGCACTCGACCCCAAGACCCTGGGATCTTGACCTGAGCCAAAGGCAGACGCTTAACTGACTGAGCCACCCAGGCATCCCTTTACTTCTTTTTAAAAAAAAAAAAAAATTTTTAGGGGCGCCTGGGTGCCTCAGTGGGTTGAGGCCTCTGTCTTCAGCTCAGGTCATGATCCCAGGGTCCAGGGATGGAGTCCAGCATCAGGCTCTCTGCTCAGCCGGGAGCCTGCTTCCCCTCCCTTCTCTCTGCCTGCCTCTCTACCTACTTGTGATCTCTGTCAAACAAATAAAATATTTTAAAAATAAAAAAATAAAAGAATTTTTAGCTGGGACTCCTGCGTTACTCAGTCAGTTAAGCGTCTGCCTTTGGCTCAGGTCATGATCCCAGCGTCCTGGGGTCGAGCTCCACGTCAGGTTCCCTGCTCAGCTTGGAGCCTGCTTCTGCCTCTGCCTGCCGGTCCCCTTCCTTGTGCTAAGAAATAAATAAAATATTTAAAGATAAATAAAAGGCTTTTTGGCGGAGAGGGAATCTTGTGTTTCTCTCAGAGACAGAGTCTGAGGAGACCCAGTCGCACACAAACCTGGACCCTGAAATCAGGAGGCCAGAAGATACTCAGGCATCCTCTGCTCAGCTGCCTAGCCCTTTCTGAGGCCCTCCCAGCTTACCTGGAGTATGCTGCTCAGTTACTCAAGCGAAAGACTGTGCCCTAAGTTGACAGGCTACGGCCTGCTACGAACCCCAACCGGCTACTGAGGGCGTGAGTTCGTTCGTCAGAGGCGCACATTTGTTCTGTGCTGCGATTGGCCGTGCCCCTCCCCCACAAGTGGGCCTGTGTGGGACCTGCGCATGCTCAGTGACCCCGTAGTGGGAAGCAGGGGAAGAGACCCTGAGGCTAACGGGGGTTGTAAGGCTCAGTGATCAAGGTCATTTAGTCCCGATGTAACTTGGGTTATTAATATTTTTATTCCTGTGAGAAACTGGAGAGCCAAAGTAAGGCCAAACCATACTGCAGGCTAGTTTTTTAAATCTTCAACATCCCATCCTCCTTGCAGACCGTGAAGGAGTGAGCTTGGCACCACTACCATTTCACCTGGTGTAGGATTACAGGTTGTTGAAGGTGAGGGGGTGGTTAGCCTTGAAAGGACAATCCTGTTTGGATCAATTTGCATCTCAGTGAATGTTTGGGTGGGTCTGTCCCACTCTATAGATTACGCCCCACCAACTGAGGCTCACCCAGGTCTCTCCTTGAAGTGTCTTTTAAGGTGAGTCATTTGGCCAACTTGAGGATAAAATCTTCAAGGGTGAACAATCAGTAATTAAGATGCCTCTTAACTCTTATAACTAAGAGGCTAATATTTGCAGAAGAAATCAAAAAATTAATGTATCACTTTTTAATTGAAATTATAGGGCTGGATTCTCAGGAGAATAATCTACTGTTATGAGGTCATCATTCAGACGACCCAAATAAATTTCTCATACATATTTGGTCTTTGCCCATGGTTTCCGGCTCACACCCCCCAAAACCTTTGTAATTTCATGGCTGCTAAGAGTAATGGGAGCATCTTTTTGTAATAATTTTCCTGTCCTCAGTTCCTTCACTGTAGGAAGGTCAAATAGGTGTTTTGTTATAACAAGCCCCTTTCAACCACCGCAGCCCCCTTTAGGGGATTTGGGGGACATGGCTGCCAAGAGAAATAACCAAGAATGGAAGATTGGAACTTCTGGTCCCACCCTGATTTCCAGAGAGGGGAGAGAGACTACTTGAGGGTGAAATGAGTCTCCGATGACCAATGATTTAATCAGCCATGTTTAAGTAATGAAACCTCCGTAAAAAAAACAAAAAAGGGGCTCCTGGCTGGCTCAGTCAGTTAAGCATCTGCCTTTGTCTCAGGTCATGATCCCAGGGTCCTGGGATCAAGCCCTGTGTCAGGCTCCCTGCGCAGCGAGGAGCCTGCTTCTCTCCCCCACCCCCCATTCCCTCATTTGTGCTTTCTTGTTTGTGTTGTCTCTCAGGTGTGTGCTCTTTCTCTTTCAAATAAATTTAAAAAAAAAACTTTTTAAAAAGAAGGAGGAGATGGGGGAGAGGGAGTGGGAGGAGCAAAAAAGGAGGGGAGTTGGAGAGCTTCCAGATTGGTGAAGTAGAGTTCCTTTGTGCCACCATGCTGGGCCCCAGACTCCATAAGGACAGGAACGCTTTGGAGTCTTGTCCTGTGTTTTGCTTCATTTGGCTGTTGATTCATATCTTTCAGTATCCTTTAAATATAATCCATTGAGTAAATGGAAGGTATTTTTAGCTAACAAATTGAAGGAAACATAATGGGAAAATAATAATGGAGAGGAAAGGACAGCCTACAGGCTTTCCAAAAAACATTCATTACATTTATATTTCCCATGTAGACATTTACCCAAGTTTGCAACACATTTTAAAATAGAATGAACTATATGTGAGGACATGGACAATCTCTCAGATAAAATATTCAAAGAAAAATTTACAGAACATACGGAATACTCCCATTTCTTAAATACATACACACATTCATTCAATACATACTCTCATATGCACAGGTTATTTGGAAGGTGTGCACAAGAAGCTGCTCCCAGTACTGTCCAGATTCTAGGGAAGTGACGAGTGCACACAAAGTCACTATGGAAAACTTTTCACTCATGAATTGTTTTCATGACATTCAGAAGACCTTTTTTTAAATTTCAAGATTTAACTTATTTGACAGAGAGAGACACAGCAGGCAGGGGGAGTGGAAGAGGGAGAAGCAGACTTCCTGCAGAGCAGGGAACCCGAGGCAGGGCTCAACCCGAACCCAAGGCAGACACTTAATGACTGAGCCACCCAGGCACCCCTCAGAAGACTATTTTAATTTTTTTTTAAAGATGTATTTATAGGAGAGAAAGAGCAAGCATGAGAGGCTTTAGAGGGAGAGAAAGAATCTGAAGCAGATTCCTTGCTGAGCACAGAGCTGCCCTGGGACTCAATGTCACAACCCTGAGATCACAACATGAGCCAAAGCCAACAGTGGGATGATAAACCAACTGTACCCTCCTGGTGCCTCCACCCCACCATTTTATTTTTAAAGAAGTTTCAAAGTGGTATTTTGGGGTGCAGGCATTTTTGTTCCTAATTAAAGGAAAATCTTTCACTCTATTGCCTGCTCTCTTCAGGAGGTCTAATATGCTTGTTTTTTTCCCTCACTCTTTGTGATGCTAATAGTATGCTGGTCATTGCCCAGACCCACTAATAAATTTGGGGTTGCAAAATGGTAATCGTCTTCTACCTTTATTTTATTTGTATTTTAAGATGTATTTATTGGGGCACCTGAGTGGTTTAGTCATTTAAGTGTCTGACTCTTGATTTTGGCTCAGGTCATGATCTCTGGGTCATGGGATGGAGTCCCACATTAAGATCTCTCCTCAGCAAGGGAGTCTCCTTCCCCCTCTCCCTCTCTCCCCCTGCTCATGCTCTCAGTCTCATGCTTTCTCTATCTCATACAAATAAATAAAATATTTTTTTAAGATTTTATTTTATTTATTATTTATTTGATGGAGAGAGAGATCACAAGTAGGCAGAGAGGCAGGCAGAGAGAGAGAGAGAGAGAGAGAGAGAAGCAGGCTCCCCGCTGAGCAAAGAGCCTGATGCGGGGCTCGATCCCAGGACACTGAGATCATGACCTGAGCCGAAGGCAGCAGCTTAATCCACTGAGCCACCCAGGTGCCCCTAAATAAAATATTTTTAAAAACATGTATTTATTTTAGAGAGAGAGAGCACGAGCAGGGGAGGGGCAAAGCAGGAGAGGGAGAAAGAGAATCTTAAGCAGACTCTGCACTGAGTTGAGCCCGACTCGGGGTTGGATGACCCTGAGATCATACAACCCAAGCCAAAACCAAGAGTCGGATGCTCAACCATCTGGGCTACCCGGATGTCCCCCTTCTATCTTAATTTAAATATTAGTGGAATATATCTTTGGTAGCAACTTGTCTTATTATTTGACCAACATGAAGTGCTGTTCACGTCAAAAAGGAAGAATAAATTCTTCACTGGGCATCTTTTTATCTTATTTTTAAGATTTTATGTATTTATTTGATAGAGAGATGGAGAACACAAGTAGGCAGAACAGCAGGCAGAGGGAGAGGGGGAAGCAGACTCCCCACCAAGCAGGGAGCCCAATCTGGGTCTCGATCCCAGACCCTGAGATCATGACCTGAGCTGAAGGCAGAGGCTTAACCCACTGAGCCACCCAGGTGCCCCACTGGGCATCTTTTTAAAAGGGGAATATTGGGGCACTTGGGTGGCTCAGTGGGTTAAGCCTCTGCCTTCGGCTTGGGTCATGATCCCTAGGTCCTGGGATGGAACCCTGCATGGGGTTCCCTGCTCAGCAGGGAGCCTGCTTCTCCCTCTCCCTCTGCCACTCCTCCTGCCTGTGCTCTTGCTCTCTCTCGCTCTCCCTCTCTGTGTGTCAATTAAATAATTAAAATCTTTAAAAAATAAAATTAAAATAAAAGGAGAATATCTTGGGCTGGCGCACTTGGGTGGCACAGTCAGCTGAGTGATTGACTCTTCGTTTCAGCTCAGGTCTCCGTCTCAGGGTTGTAAGATTAAGCCCTGAGTAGGGCTCTGCACTCAACCCAGAGTCTGTTGAAATTTCTCTCTTCCTCGTCTCTGACCCAACCCCCCCCCAACCTCAGCGTTCTCTTTCTCTCTCTCTTTCAAATAAGTAAATCTTTTTTTAAAAGTGGGAGGGGGATATCTTGTCCCTAGGAACAACATAGCACTAGTAATTTGGGTTCTTTTCTGACTGAGAAGACTCTATAGTGACCTTCAATTCATCTGGGCCAGTGAATATAGGAAGTTCAGTAATTACGTGGAGATCTGTGGCTCTTCTTGGAAGATTCCTCTGGAAATAAAGGAAAAGAGACTGAGCCAAACTTAAGGGACTGTAGCCTCCTATGTACTGATTTCTAAAAGGAGAAAACTGAGGATTCACCAGCTTCTCATTTTTCCTTAGCCCCTAGAGAATCAGCACTCCCTCTCCCGACCTTTTAGAAATGTTTTCCAGTGTTACTGAGAAATAATTGACACACATCACTGTGTACGTTTAAGGCATACAGCATGATGGATGCTTTGATTCATATAGATTGTGAAATCAATCCCTTCTTAATACAGAAACCTCAGAAAGAAATCCTTCCTGTATAATGGCTCCAAGCTGAGGCCAGCTGCCCCATCTGCCTGAATTACCCTCTAGAGAGACCCAGTGACCCTCCACTGCAGGTACAATTTCTGTGGCTCCTGCTTTCTCCAGTGCTGGGAAGATCTAGATGACATTTTCCCCTGTTCTAGCTGCCTCCACCAACTCCCCTGACAGGGACTTAAAGAAGAACGCCAGTTTTGTCTCCTGAATGGCACTGTAAGCCTCTTCCCACCATGAGGAACAGAAGGAAGACAGGAAAAGAAACTTGTAAGCAGAAAGTTAGGGGTCCCTGGACAAAGAAATAAAGAGACATAGTTCTCCTGACTTAAGAAGACATTTTAGGCCTCCAGCCATTTTATGATCTAGGCCTGACTGGCTCTAGCACCCTTTTTGCAGAATTTCTTACGAGGCACTGGGATTACAAAAAAAAATGCAAAAACCTCAGTAGTTAAGGATTTGAAGGGAACAGAGAAAATGCAAAAATGACCAGTCTCTACCAGGTCAGGAAATAGCCTAAACATTATCAGACACAATAAGCTATGATAAAATTTCCAGTGCAGTTTCAAAAGTAAAGATTTACCTAATACACTTTCGTGAGTCATTTCTGCAGGATTTAAACCCCTTTGAACACTCAAATTCCAGACTAACTGGAGTGGAGAACTGATGACGATGACCCTTGCTGGCCCTTGTGTACAAGGACCTGGCCTCTGTCAGTTTAGGATGACTTTTGCCCCAATTTTACACTGAACTCTCCTTTGCCAGCCCCCCCCTTTTTTTTTTTTTAAAGATTTTATTTATTTATTTGACAGAGAGAGATTACAAGTAGGCAGAGAGGCAGGTTGAGAGAGAAGGAGGAGGAAGCAGGCTCCCTGCTGAGCAGAGAGCCCGATGCGGGCCTCGATCCCAGGACCCTGAGATCATGACCTGAGCCGAAGGCAGTGGCTTAACCCACTGAGCCACCCAGGCGCCCCTTTGCCAACCCTTTTCATGAATACGCATGCACCCCTAGTTTAAAACTTCCTTAATCTTGTTGTTGAGGGAGACACTGCTTCTGGAAATGTCCCTGGTGCTCTCTTTCACTTGGTGCAAGGAAAACCTTTTCTTTTCCTATTCTTTGGCTTGTTAGTGTCTTTGGGCCCAACACCCACCAAGAGGCAAACCCAGTTTCCGCTAACAAAACCCCTGTGTGAGAAGCACAGATTCTGGCCCATTCTGTAAGAAGGACCTGGAACTATTTATTGTTTCCCCAGGGCGGGGTCTCCTCTAACCTCTAGGATCACCCCGTGAGGCCCATTGAGCAAATTGCAGCTGGTCCCAAAAGGCAGTTCAGAGGATACAGCAAGTCTCTCAAGAAGCAGGTGGGAAATGCTGAGGGTGTTAGATCGAAGCCTCAAAATTACTTGAATTAAGGTGGAAGGGGAAAAAGTAGAGGGGGGAATTGCACTCTGAATATGGAGAACTTCAGCATTTACTGGAAGAGGAACAGGATCCTCTTTTATAAAATTTATTTTTGATGGAAAAGAAGGATTTTGAACAAAAACAAATTGAAGGGGTGCCTGGGTGGCTCAGTGGG
This sequence comes from Neogale vison, assembly GCF_020171115.1. Lineage (NCBI taxonomy): Eukaryota > Metazoa > Chordata > Mammalia > Carnivora > Mustelidae > Neogale > Neogale vison. Next base: position 135,086,674 of record NC_058101.1, read on the forward strand.
TTAAAGCTTCTGCCTTGCGGCTCAGGTCATGATCCTGGGGTCCTGGGATGGAGCCCCACATCCAGCTCTCTGCTCAACGGGGAGCCTGCTTCCTCCTCTCTCTCTGCCTGCCTCTCTGCCTACTTGTGATCTCTCTGTGAAATAAACAAATAAAATCTTTAAAACAAACAAACAAACAAATTGAAAACCAAGGGCATATTTCAGATCATATTTCTATCCAAAAAAAAAACTGCTATGTGAGATAGCAAAGAAGTGTATACAGGCAGACTTAGATTTACTGATAAGTATTGAATATATGCATAACAGATATAAAAACCTAAAAAGCCCCTAAAGCTCCTAAAAAAAGGAGTCTTTTTTATTAATTAAAGAAAGATTTTTGTCCTGCAAAATATTATCAGCATATTAAGGTGGATTTAACTCTAGATCCGAAAACTGCCCACCCCAAACTTATTTCATCTGAAAACAAACAAGTATAAGATATGGAAAGATGCAAACTTCCCATATAATCCCAGGACATTTACTTTTTTACTCCCCTTTACTGAGTTTTGGAAGGATTGATGCCAGTAGTCAGAAAGAGGCATTTTCCATAGGTTTGTGCAGACTCTTCCCCCAGAAATGCTTTTCGCCCTACCAAATACCAAAAGGCTACTACTAGCAAACTCAGCATTCAAGTGGGTCATGGAGTGCAGTCCAAAGCGTATGAATTGGCATTTTCTGAATTATGAGTTGGGAGAGATTTAATTAATTAATTAATTAATTTTTAAAAAGATTTTATTTATTTAACAGACAGAGATCACAAGTAGGCAGCGAGGCAGGCAAAAAGAGGAGGAAGTAGGCTCCCCGCCGAGCAGAGAACCCAATGCAGGGCTGGATCACAGGACCCTGGGATCATGACCTGAGCCAAAAGGCAGAGGCTTTAACCCACTGAGCCACCCAGGTGCCCCGAGACTTAATTTTATAATATGAGTAATACATCTTATAATTAAATCTTCACTGGTACTTTCATAGAGACACTTTGGCCTTACATCTCTGTTGGACTCACTTCAAGTTCTCTTACTACCAGTAAAAATCACAGACGAGGAGTGAACTCCTTGGAACCCTGTGTATTATTATATATTTTTTTTCTATAATATGAAATGTCCTTACGATAGTGTATAATCTCTGTTAAGTTTTGGATAACACAATTTTAAGAGTTACAGTATATTTTCAATAGCAAGAGAGTTACCTTTTGTCCTTCTATATCAGTAACTAATGATAATACAGAATTTGTGTTGTTTCATGGAAATGAAGGGGAGTCAACTAGAAATTGCAATTTTTTGGTTCCTTTTTTTTTTTTTTAAGATTTAATTTATTTATATGCCAGAGAGAATGAGCACAAGCAGGGGGAGCTGCAGACTCCCTAACTGAGCAGGAGGCCCGATGCAGGACTCGATCCCAGCACCCTAGGATCATGACCTGAGCCAAAGGCAGATACTAACCAGCTGAGTCACACAGACATCCCACAATTTTGCAGTTCTAAAAGTAAAGACTTCAAATTGAGCATGTTTTATTTACCATTCCTGTTTTATCAACACCAAAAAACATGTTTTATGACTTTACCTAATGCTATATATCTACATGTGTCCTGTAAATACACCAGTTTCATAAGAGTCTTGAAAGTCCATGTTTGACAATAGAAGAGCTTTATTTAGACAGAAGTCTTCAACCTTCAACCTTCTGTGTTGTTGCAGAAATGGGAATCAGGAGGAACTGAATTTGTGGAAGTGTTTGGACCATTATTTCAAAACTCACCTCATTGGGGCACCTGGGTGGCTCAGTCATTAAGTATCTGCCTTCGGCTCAGGTCATGATCCCAAAGTCCTGGGATCAAGCCCCACATCGGGCTCCCTGACCAGTGGGAAGCCTGCTTCTCCCTCTCCCACTTCCCCTTCTTGTGTTCCCTCTCTCGCTGTGTCTCTCTCTGTCAAATAAATAAATAAAATCTTAAAACAAAACAAAACAAACAACAAAAAAAACTCACCTCACCCAGAAGGAAATGAGGAGGGTAGGAGGGTGTTTGTGGAGTGGACGTTCAGTCAGTAATATGGTGGTGCTGGCTGGGATCCTCCAAAAAAGGCTGACAAAAAATTCTCTTTTCACACAGCTAACCAAGCTGGAACTGGGCAGCTAAACTTAATAACTAGGACATTTACAGAGTTTGGGTGACTAATCTTCCCAACCAACTCACAGGTATGAGGCTTACACCCCAGCAAAATTTGTAAAATTGGAGCAAAATAAAAATTATAATACTGTTTTTCTCCTGAAATGTACTTTTTTTTTTTTTTTAATGGCATACATTTTGAGGCACCTGGGTGGTCCAGTCAGTCAAGCAACTTCCTGCGCAGGTCATGATCCCAGAGTCCTGGGATCCAGGTGGGCTTCTTGCTCAGAGGGGAGTCTGCTTCTGCCTCTCCCCCTGCTCCTGCTTTCTCTCTCTCTCTCAAATAAATAAATATTTTAAAAATAAATTCTTTTAAAAAAATGAAAATGGCATACATTTTAGTATTTGGTTTACTTGTATCATATTTCATACATAATACCCAGTGATTAACTCGCAAAATGGCCAACCTGTATTGTATACATTGTATTAACCTATCATTTTAATTATGTCGTCTTAAACTACAGAATAGATATGTGTATTGTTTTGCTATTCATAACTTTTTTTTTTTTAAGATTTTATTTATTTATTTGACAGAGAGAAATCACAAGTAGATGGAGAGGCTGGCAGAGAGAGATAGAGAGAGAGAGAGGGAAGCAGGCTCCCCGCCGAGCAGAGAGCCCGATGCGGGACTTGATCCCAGAACCCCGAGATCACGACCCGAGCCAAAGGCAGCGGCCCAACCCACTGAGCCACCCATAACTTTTTTTTTTTTTAAAGATTTTATTTATTTACTTGACAGAGAGAAATCACAAGTAGACGGAGAGGCAGGCAGAGAGAGAGAGAGGGAAGCAGGCTCCCTGCTGAGCAGAGAGCCCGATGCGGGACTCGATCCCAGGACCCTGAGATCATGACCTGAGCCGAAGGCAGCGGCTTAACCCACTGAGCCACCCAGGCGCCCCCATAACTGTTATTTTAGGTAAGCATAGAGTAAAACAGTTTTGAGAATTTATCTTATTTTGTTGAGAGCTCGTTTTATTAAACTGTAGTTAATTTCTCTAGTAATTTTATTAATCATGTTTTTCCCCAGTTTTTGACATTTAATTGACTCACAGTCTGCGTAAGTTTAAGGCATACAGCATAATGACTTGATTTACATATACTGTGAACTGATTACCACAGTCAGTTTAGTTAATATCTACCATCTCCTATAAATTGATGTGGTTTTGGAAAATAGGTGGGGTCCGGAGCTGACACCAAAAAGAATTCTTCCAATGTCTTCGGTGCAAAATGGTGGTTTATTAAAACAGAGGGAGGGACCGTGGCCAGAGAGAGGGGCTGGGGGGGGGCAGTCGGTGGAAGATTAGGAAAAGGGAGGTTTCAAAAGGATTTTCATATGTTAAAGAGGACCTTCAAGATATCGGAGGCCTGGCCATTATCAAGTTAAGGTTGTTTTTCCCCTCTAGCAAGACTTTAACATTAAGATATTTGGGAGCTTCCTGGAGGAACCTTACCTTCTGCCTGCTTCCAGTATCTGTCAATAGGCTACAGGTTATAAGGACATTTAATTGTAACTACATTTCTTTCTGGAAGCTAGGTTATTGATAGGAATGCTTTGTTCTTATAGATTGCTAAAACATTTGTAAACTGAGGGAGACTCAGGTCTTGCAGGATTGTGATCTCTGGACGTTAACTCTTTGTTTTTTCTCTCCTTAACTCTAGGATAGCCAGAAGCACCTGAGGAATGTCATATATATCCATGGAGGGGGTGGTTTGTGGGGTGTCAGCTTCTGCTTTGTCCTCAGCTTGCCTTCTGTTCCCTCATCATAAATGAGAAAGGAAAGGATTAAGGTATAGGTAGGAGAGGTAGGGGGCCACTCTGGAGGCTCTGAAACTTTTCCTGGCAGGTGAAAGCACTAAGCCAGAGTGAACAAGAGATAAGGGAATAGACCAGACCACCCGGCAGGCCCCGGTTAGAGTGTTTGTCTCTGGCAGCTACAGTTCAATCACAGAAAATGACCAAACCTCAAAGAAGTCAGTCATTAAGGGCGTCATCAATAGTTCTTCCTCAAACCAAGAAGGTACAAGAATCTCAAGCTCACAAATTGCCTGGTCAAGTTTTCAATAAAAGACCATCCTAAAAACCTTCAGTGGCAACCCATTCGGGACCCCTTTCACTCTAGAGAGCCATTTCTTTCCTTTCTGTTCTCACTTTCCCTTTATAAATTTTCACTTCACTTCACCCTTTAGTGCCCATGAGATTCAGTCTTCGACTGTGGGAGACAAGAACCCTGCAATCCTGCAACATAAACACAACAAAAAAGAATTTAAACAATGTTTTTCTTGTGATGAGAACTCTCAGAATCAACTCTCTGAACTACAAATATTTCATGCAGCAGTGTTGACTACACAGTCCTTATGATGTACATTTCATCTCCAGTACTCAGGTATCTTATATTTGAAAGTTTGTACCGTTTGATGGGCTTCCCCCCTCACCGCCCCCCCACTACAAATCTGATCTCTTTTTCTAGGAGTTTGGGTTTTTTTTTAAGATTTCACATACAAATGACATCATACAGTATTTGTCTTTTTCTGTCTGATTTATTTCAGACATGCCCTCAAGTTTCATCCATGTTGTCACAAATGATAAGATTCCTTTTTTTTTTTTTTTTAGTGACTTAAAAATATTTCATTGTGTGTGTGTATGTAAATCCAGGAAGGGACTGCCTCCGCTTTGGTTAGCTAATCCCTAGAATGAGCAAACAAATAGCCTGTGGCTATAGCTTTGATATGTAAACCAACTACAGCCAACCGCCCCTACTATTCCGGGCTTTTGAAGTTAAGAACGCTCTCCCCTAAGTCACCCCCAGTCACCAGACAAATAATCATCCCCATCAGAATGTACCAAGCCTAAATTTGTTCAGGTGCCTCAACCATTCATTCCTTTGAAAACCCCAATAAAGGCTTATGCATGCTTTTCTATTGCCCGTTGACAGACTGGTAATTCCCGCATGACCCTGCATGATGTGGCATGACCTCCATTCTTGAGCACTGTAAATAATAAACTATCTTTTCAATGGTAATTGTTTCCTGATGTGTTTGGTCTCACCAAACATACATAAAGCCAAAATGTTCCAGTTTTCTCAATGTAACAGCACTGGGCCCAAGTCAGATGTATCCCACATAGACTGAGGTTGGGGTGAGGGCAGAGTCATCTCACTGAGGAAGGAGAATATCTCTTTAAATCTGACTGGGAGGGACGCCTGGGTGGCGCAGTTGGTTAAATGACTGCCTCCGGCTCAGGGCGTGATCCTGGAGTCCCGGGATCGAGTCCCACATCAGGCTCCCAGCTCCATGGGGAGTCAGCTTCGCTCTCTGACCTTCTCCTCGCTCATTCTCTCTCTCACTGTCTCTCTCTCTCAAATAAATAAAATAAAATCTTAAAAAAAAAAAAAAATCTGACTGGGAAAAATAGAATCAATGAAAGAAATGTAATTTCTAAGGGAAGGAATTGACACATTCTATCAAATTGAATTTTTTTTTTTAAAATGTTTGTGTGTTTTTTTTTTTTAAGATTTTATTTATTTATTTGACAGAGAGAGATCACAGTAGGCAGAGAGGCAGGCAGAGAGAGGGGAAGGGAAGCAGGCCCCCTGCTGAGCAGAGAGCCCGACGTGGGACTCGATCCCAGGACCCTGAGATCATGACCTGAGCCGAAGGCAGCGGCTTAACCCACTGAGCCACCCAGGCGCCCCGAATTTTTTTTTCATAGATACATAAAAAGTAAAAAGGGAAGCTACAAAAATCAGATGATATCAGCATTGTATATAATTAAAGATTCATTTCTAGGACATACAAAAACTTATTATTAGTCTATAAGAAAAAGAAAGCCTGTTGTAGATCGAATATTTGTTTCTCCCCAAAATTCATATGTTGAGCCCTTACTTGGAATATGATGGCATTTGGAGGTTGGGCCTTTGGAAGTTAATTAGGTTGAGTTAATTAGGATGAGGTCATGATGGTGAAGACCTTAAAATGGGATTAGGGCTCCTATAAAAAAGAGAAATCTGTTTCCCCAGGATCTGGCACCTGGAAAGGCCATCCAAGCTGAGAGTGAGAAAGAAGCCATCCTCAAGCCAGGAAGAGAGCCCTCATTAAAACCAGAACATGCATGATCTCAGGGTCCCGGGATCAAGCCCCGCATCGGGCTGTCTGCTTGGCGGGGAGCCTGCTTCCTCCTTCTTTCTGCCTGCCTCTCTGCCTACTTGTGATCTCTCTCTCAAATAAATAAATAAAATCTTAAAAAAAAAAAAAAAAAAGCAGAACATGTTGGCCCCCAATCTCAGATTGGTAGCCTCCAGAACTGTAAGAAATAAATGTTCAAGCCACTGGTACATGGTATTTTGTTATAGCAGCCAGAGCTAAGCAAAGCCTAACATAAAAATGGGTGTATTACTGAAGGTGCATTACAGCAGAGAAATCATAAACAGCCCATAAATACATAAAAAGATGAGGAAGTTTATCAGTAATCAGGAGATTGTCATTTTAAATTGCACACACTACAACTGTGATACCATATCACACCAGCTAAGCAGTATTCAAGAGTGACAATACTTGTATTGATCAAGGGCAGCCAAACAAAATACCATAACTGAGCTATTTAAACAGCAGACATTTATTTTCACAGTTGTAGAGGCTAGAAATCCAAATCAAGGTATTACAGGTTTGGTTCTTTCTGAGGCTTCTCTCTTTGGCTTGCAAATGGCCTGCTTTTCCGTTTGTCCCTGCATGGCTTTATCTCTGTATGTCCGCATCCAGTGTCTCTTCCTGTTCTATAAGATCTCAATCATATTGGACTTTGCATAAGTTACCCATTGTAAGCTCATTTCCCAATTCTATATATTGAAGATAATGGCAATCACTGCTTCATGAATTGAAGAGGCTACAGAGATTCAATAGATACTTAAATAAAACATTTGTAGGGGCACCTGGGTGGCTCAGTGGGTTATGCTTCTGCCTTCAGCTCAGGTCATCATCGCATTGAGCCCTGCGCTCTGCTCGGTACCTGCTCCCCCCTCTCTCTCTGCCTGCCTTTCTGTCTTTTGAAAAATAAAACACTTGTAAAGGGCATATAACATGGTTACTAATTCAGTAAAATGTAATCATGTCACCGAGTCCAAGCTCCCTGCGCTCACATCACATGACAGGCCAGAAAGTCGAGAAGCATGATGCTAGGGCAGGGAAAAGTGACTTTATTTGAAAAGCCAGCAATTCTAGGAGATGGCAGACTATTGTCCCAAAGAACCGTCTCTCCCAGCATGAAATTGGAGCTTCTTTCGTGTTAGGAAGAGTGGGAAGGGGAGGGAGTTGGAGTCTACATTTACTAGAATTTTAACTTTTAAAATCCTAGTCTCCAGTGAAAGCTAAGTAGTAACTACTGTGAACTACTACACTAGAATTCTTTAGAATTCTGGTAAATTTAGAATTGGCAAATTTGGGGCGCCTGGGTGGCTCAGTGAGTTTAAGCCTCTGCCTTCGGCTCAGGTCACAATCCCAGAGTCCTGGGATCCAGGCCCACATCCAGCTCTCTGCTCGGCTGGGAGCCTGCTTCCTCCTCTCTCTCTCTCTGCCTGCCTCTCTGCCTACTTGTGATCTCTGTCTGTCAAATAAATAAATTAAATAAATTAAAAAAAAAAGAATTGGCAAATTTATGGATATATTTCATAATTTCTAGAAATGTGTTTTCATAGTATAACTTTCTTTTTTTTTTTTAAAGATTTTATTTATTTATTTATTTGACAGAGAGAGATTACAAGTAGGCAGAGAGGCAGGTAGAGAGAGAAGGAGGAGGAAGCAGGCTCCCTGCTGAGCAGAGAGCCCGATGCGGGACTCGATCCCAGGACCCTGAGATCATGACCTGAGCCGAAGGCAGCGGCTTAACCCACTGAGCCACCCAGGCGCCCCATAGTATAACTTTCAATAAAGCATAAAACATGTTTACTAGCAGACCCAGACTTATCTTTTGTTTCTCTATAATAAGAAGCCAAAAGCAGATAAATCTACATTCAGTGGTGCATGTTTCAGTATTTTATCTTGTTAAAAAAAGACTTAAATATCCAGTGAATTCAGTTCAATTTACAATTTAACCTGGCAAAATCTCAAAGTTTCAGGTTACCAAAACTATTTAAAGTTTTATTTTATTTTATTTTTTTAAGATTTTATTTATTTATTTGTCAGAGAGAGAGGGAGAGAGAACGAGCACAGGCAGACAGAGAGGCAGGCAGAGAGGCAGGCAGAGGCAGAGGGAGAAGCAGGCTCCCTGCTGAGCAACGAGCCCCATGTGGGACTCGATCCCAGGACGCTGGGATCATGACCTGAGCCGAAGGCAGCTGCTTAACCAACTGAGCCACCCAGGGGTCCCTATTTAAAGTTTTAAATTTAAATTTGAAGCTATTTAAAGTTTTACCTGTAAACCTTTTAAATTTATTTAACATTTTTGCTCTTAACAATCATCCATGAAAACTTTGTAGACAAAAAATTAACCACCATTTTTAAGTCATTTTTACTGACAAATTGCAACAAAGACAACATGAGCCTGTTTGACATTTAGTAAACCTTGGTAGAATAAAAGTTTTATATTTAATGTTGATAACCTAAAGACACATCTATTTTAATTAAACGAACACCTTTGAATTTTAGTTTACCAAACATTTTCCCAAATTATGTGAATCTGAAAAACATTTGGTTATAAATAAAATCTTAAAAAAAGGAAAACATTTGGTCACTTTCTGTCTTTCTGAGTTTTAAAATGCCCAGTTTGTTATTGTTGTTTTTTTTTTTTAAGATTTTATTTATGTATTTGACACAGAGAGAGATCACAAGCAGGCAGAGAGGCAGGCAGAGAGAGAGAGGAGGAAGCAGTTTCCACACTGAGCAGAGAGCAGAAATGTGGGACTCTATCGCAGGACCCTGAGATCATGACTTGAGCCAAAGGCAGAGGCTTTAACCCACTGAGCCACCCAGGTGCCCCTAAAATGCCCAGTTTTTATAAGTGCTTGACTTTAAACCAATTAAATAGAGCTCCTTTCTAAATTAATGTTGAGTGATACCATCTGGTGGTAGAGGAAATATCTCACATTTACAGCACATATGAACACATACACACAAACAGGATGTAAATAAAACTAGCCTTTGTTTCACTAATATTTGTGGATAGGACATTAAAGACCCAATTTCCAAATATCTGTTTTTCAAAAACAAATCTAATTGCAAGATAGTATTATAATTTATGGATCCATCAATTAGTCATTTCCCATTTTCCAATTAGCACATGGCTGGTTTTGTCCAAAGATATCAAAAGCTGCAGCAACAAACAAAATGAAGGCCAGAGTACCTCTGTGAATATTCATTCCTCATCAACAGATCTCAATGGCTTTCTAGACAAGCTGAGAGAGCCAAACCTATTTGGTTGGAGGCAACCAAATAGGAGGAAGAAAGCTAAGAGTCACTCATGTTTGTACAGATAACCAAAAGCCCAAGTTCCAAATATCTCCCTTTTACAAAACACATCTAATAGTGCAAGTCTTGTCCAATATATCAAAATATACTAATATACCAATATACCAAAATCTGCAACAACAAACAAACCAAATGCAAATGAACTGGTTCATAAAGAAATCAGGTAAAATTCTAACAAGAATTCCCCTCTCCAACAGGGTATGGGGTACAAAAGCAAGCAAAGTGGCTTCTCCCAAAGGAAAAGCCCTAATACAGGGGAAGGGAGTTCCTAGTTGTGCATGTAGGAATGACTTACCCTACTTTTGGGTCTGTGGACTCAGAGACGTTTGTTGAATTCTTGCCTCAAAAGCCTGGTGCAGGGGTAGCCAGTGAAAGAAATCAAATAAAAGAAGAAGCCCCTGGAACAAATTGTCCTGATAGTTGCTAGGGACTTCCCTGAAGAATCCCTGAGACAGGGGCACCTGGGTGGCTCAGTGGGTTTAAGCCTCTGCCTTGGGCTCAGGTCACGATCCCAGAGTCCTGGGATTCAGCCCCACATCCAGCTCGGCAGGGAGCCTGTTTCCTCCTCTCTCTCTCTGCCTGCCTCTCTGCCTACTTGTGATCTCTCTCTGTCAAATAAATAAATACAATCTTTAAAAAAAAAAAAAAAAAAAAAAAGAATCCCTGAGACAGGTCTGCTGGCCATAAGCTGGCTTGCTAAATTTGTAACGGAGTCCAAGCTTGTAGAGAAGCAGGAAAAGCAAAGCAAACCAAGCCAATGGCAGACTACTGTTCCAAAGAACCATCTCCCTCAGCCCCTCAGCACAAAATTCAAGCTTCTTTTATGTTAGGAAGAGGGGGAGGGAGAGGATTCTTCAGAAAATATTCATGTTTATATTTCCCACTGAGGCTTTTTCTTAAAGATGCCAACACATTTTTTTTTTTAAGATTTTTATTTATTTGTCAGAGAAAGAGAGTACGCACAGGCAGGCAGAGAGGGAGGAAGAGAGAGAGGAGGAAGCAGGTTCCCTGCCGAGCAAGAAGCCTGATGCGGGACTCGATCCCAGGAACCCAGGATCATGACCTGAGCTGAAGGCAGCGGCTTAACCAACTGAGCCACCCAGACGTCCCTTTGCCAACACATTTTAAAATGAAGTACATGTGTGGGGTATCTGGGCAGCTCAATCGGAAGAGCATGCAACTCTTGATCTCGGGGTCATAAGTTCGAGCCCTAAGTTGGGTGTAGAGATTTCTTAAGTAAATATTTTTTAAAATAAAAATGAAGTATATGTGGGGGCGCCTGGGTGGCTCAGTCATTAAGTGTCTGCCTTCAGCTCAGGTCATGATCCCAGAGTCCTGGCATAGAGCCCCACATCAGGCTCCCTGCTCGGCAGGAAGCCTGTTTCTCCCTCTCCCACAACCTGCTGCTTGTGTTCCCTCTTTCCCTGTGTCTCTGTCAAATAAAATATTAAAAAAAAAAAAAAAAGTATATGTGCTAATACAGGGTAAAAACAAAAGAAAAACAGCTATTGAATATACAGGTTGCTCCCACTTGGAGATACACAGAGAAATGTTCTGTACAAAAACACATATAAAGCATATAAACATTTGCTTTTATTATGTATAGACTATTTGGGAAGATTCATCAAATCCCCTAAAAGACCCCCACCTCCTGAATGAGCAAAAAGGAAGAAGACGCCACTGAGAGCTTGTCTGCCTGTGAAACTTGTGAGCCTGTGGAAGTTGAGAATTACAGAATGAGGGCGCCTGGGTGGCTCAGTGGGTTAAGCCGCTGCCTTCGGCTCAGGTCATGATCTCAGGGTCCTAGGATCGAGTCCCACATCGGGCTCTCTGCTCAGCAGGGAGCCTGCTTCCTCCTCTCTCTCTCTCTCTCTGCCTGCCTCTCTGCCTGCTTGTGATCTCTCTCTGTCAAATAAATAAATAAATAAATAAAATCTAGAAAAAAAAAAAAAAGAATTACAGAATGAGTTTATGAATTAGAAAGCAGACACAAGGACAGTTTCTGGAAACATCTCCTTTAAAGGACTGAAGATGGGGAACCTGGGTGGCTCATTCCGTTAAGTCAGCCTTTGGCTCAGGTTATGATCTGGAGGATCTGGGATCAAGTCCCGCATCTGGCTCCCTGCTAAGCGGGGAGCCTGCTTCTCCCTCTCCCTCTGCCGTCCCCCCTCCCTGTGCTCACTCTCTCTCTGTGTCAAGTAAATAAATAAATAAATCTCTAAAAATGAATAAACAAAGGGTGGGAGATACTAAAATAGGCTGAGAAAGAATAGGCCAAGACTGCTCAACAAGTTATGTCTCTCACTAATTGAGAAAAACAAGAGGAGGACTTTCCAAAGCATTCGCTGGAGCCGGAAAACCAGTTCACTGATGGAATTAGAGAGGAGGTTAAGTGCAGAGTGGAAGGAGGTGGGAACAAAGGATGATCAAATCTAGCCTGCGCCCAGAAGATGCAATCAGAGAGGACGACGGGAAGTATCAGGAGCCTGCATCCTGAGGATGATTGCATCCAGAGTCTGTCCAATGGGACAAGGGAAAGGAAACTCCTTACAAGAGTATAAAACCAAACGGGTCGGATTCTGAATGTAATAGTAAACAGAGAACGTGGGCCGGGTGGTGTATTCCCACCTGGAACAGAGAAGACCAGGGTGTCTGCGAAGAAGGGAGGGGCCTGTGGTTCCGGGTGGGTGGAGTCAAGCGCCCTTGAGGCCTTAAGAACTCAGAGCAGCTCCCCATCCAGCGCAGAGCCAAGACCTGAGCCGAGCGTGAGCTGCTGAGCGCGTCTTAGGCCACGGGTGAGTGGGGATTCAGGGAAGGGACCAGAATGAAGGGCGCAGCAGAGCGGGAGCAAAGGCGAGGGTCGACCAAGCGTCGGATGGGGGGCTGGGGTGACCCGTGCAGGCACCTCTCCACCGTGGTTGAGGGCGGTAAATCGGGAGCTGACCTGACCCACTTGGTCTGGTCTGGGAGGTTTCAGAGAGGTCAGCCGTCTCCGTTGCATTCATTCGCAAAAGATTCTTGTAGGCAGCAGGGTGGATGATGTAGTGAGCTCAGAGAAGGAGGCAGTAGGGGTAGGGAAGGGCTGCAGCTGTGGGTTTGTGTGGGACCCAACATCAGCTGCTCACTTGGACCACACCTGAGGGAGGTGTGGGAACGTCCCAGGGGTTTCTGTGTGAGGACCTGCTTGGCGAACTTTGGTCACAGTTTTATAGATTTGTGATTACTTAACTGAAGACCAGTTAGATATTTGTTGATATTTTCATATAGACACACATACAATTTCTTTTTATGTTGTGATCAGCCATGGAATTTGTTTTGGTGATAAAGCAAGACTTTAGGTGTTAGTCCTAAAGTTTAGGGACTTTAACGTGATTTTATCCAATATTGATCTAATTTTGAGAACAGTGTTGAGAATAATCAGGAAATCTATCACGAAGCAGTCCAAGTAAGGAAGAGACTTACAGACACTGGAATTCAGTGTCACACCAAATTCTTATTATTTAAAACCAGCAGAGGAGTGGGGATAGGGAAGGTGGGGGATTTGGTATGGAAAGAGACTGTGAGCAAGTGTGGATCACAGAGAATAGGTCTGGAGGGACCAGAGGACTTTGAGATGGAAGGAAAGCTCAAGGGAGGTAGGTAGTAGAAGTTACCTTTTTTTAAAAGGTTTTATTTATTTATGTGACAGAGATCACAAGTAGAGAGGCAGAGAGAGAGAGGAGGAAGCAGGCTCCCTACTGGGCAGGGAGTCTGATGTGGGACTCAATCCGGGGACCTTGGGATCATGACCTGAGCTGAAGACAGCTGCTTCACCAACTGAGCCACCCAGGTGCCCTAAATATATATTTATTTTTATTTAAATTCAATGAACATATGTATTGTTGGTTTCAGATGTAAAGGTCAGTGATTCATCGGTCTTATATAATACCCAGTGCTCATTACATCATGTGCTCTCTTTAATGTCCATGACCCAGTTACCCCATCCTTCCACCCCACTCCCCTCCAGTTTGTTTCCTATGCTTAATAGTCTCTTACTGTTTGTCCCTCTCTGATTTTATATTATTACATTTTTCCCTCTCTTCCTTTATGATCTTCTGGTTTTTTTCTTCAGTTTCCACATACGAATGAGATCATTTGATAGTTGTCTTTCTCTGACTGACTTATTTCACTTAGCATAACATCCTCTAGTTCCATCCATGGTTCTGCAAATGGCTAGATTTCATTTTTTTTCTTTGATTGGCTGAGTAGTAGTGTGTTGTGTATGCGTACACACACACACACACACACACCCCTCTGTATATATTCTGTTGTTGTATTCTGAGTAGTATTCTGTTGTATATTCTGTTGTATGTACACATCTTCTTTATCCATTCATCTGTTGATGGACATCTGGGCTCTTGCCATAGTTTGGCTATTGTGGACATTGCTGCTATAAACACTGGCATGCAGGTGCCCCTTTGGATCACTACATTTTTTTTTTTTTAAAGATTTTATTTATTTATTTGACAGAGAGAGATCACAAGTAGGCAGAGAGGCAGGCAGAGAGAGAGAGAGAGGAGGAAGCAGGCTCCCTGCAGAGCAGAGAGCCCGATGCGGGACTCGATTCCAGGACCCTGAGATCATGACCTGAGCCGAAGGCAGCAGCTTAACCCACTGAGCCACCCAGGCGCCCGGATCACTACATTTGTATCTTTGGTGTAAATACCCAGTTGTGAAACTACTAGGTCATAGGGGAGCTCTATTTTCAACTTTTTGAGGAACTTCCATACTATCTTCCAGAGTGGCTGTACCAGCTCGCATTCCCACCAACAGTGTAGGAGGGTTCCCCTTTCTCTGCATCCTCGCTAACATCTCTCATTTCTTGACTTGTTCAATTTTTGCCATTCTGTGGCAAAGTGAGTGAGGTGGTATCTCATTGTGGTTTTAATTTGTACTTTTCTGATGCTGAGTGATATAGAACATTTTTTCATGTGTCTGTTGACTATTTGTATGTCTACCTAGAAGATACATATAATCTTTTAAAGTTTATTATTGTTTTTTAAATAGGCTCCATGCTCAACGTGAGACTTGAATTCATGACCCCGAGTCTTATACTCTACTGACTGAGCCAAACAGTCATCCCTAAAAGGTTTGTTGTTGTTGTTGTTTTTTTAAAAGATTTTACTTATTTGACAGAGATCACAAGTAGGCAGAGAGGCAGGCAGAGAGAGAGGAAGGGAAGCAGGCTCCCTGTTGAGCAGAGAGCCCGATGCGGGACTGGATCCCAGGACCCTGAGATCATGACCTGAGCCGAAGGCAGAGATTTAACCTACTGAGCCACCCAGGTGCCCCAGGTTTTTTTTTGTTTTTTTAAGATTTGATTTTATTTATTTGACAGAGAGAGCACAAGCAGGCAGAGAGGCAGGCAGAGAGAGAGGAGGAAGCAGGCTCCCTGCTGAGCAGAGAGTCCGATCCCAGGACCTTGAGATCATGACCTTAGCTGAAGGCAGTGGCTTAACTCACTGAGCCACCCAGGCGCCCAAGGTTTGTTTTTTGTTTAATAAAGATGTCTAATACCATTATTGCCACCTAAAATAATCAGCAGTAGGGTTCTTTTTTTTTAAATTAGATATCTACCTTGCCAAATTTAACTATATTTTTATCCTGTATTTTAAGTCTGCTTTCATCTCTTAAGTTTCCCTAGGACACAGAGACAGAGGGGATCTGACACTTTGAGACAGAGGGAGAGAAGGGTTATGGCTCAAAGAAGGAAGACAGAAGCTGGCTTGGCTGGCAGAGGGCAGTAACACCCTGAAAAAAATGGTTAGCCTTTTTAAAAATGTTTTTATATAGAACATGCTAAGCTTATAAAACAGATGTCCCATGTATAGTTTCCTGGGGCTGTCATAATCAAATACCACACTCCACCTGACTTAAACAACAAAAATGTGTTCTGTCACAATTCTGAAGGCTGGAAGTTGAAGATCAAGGTGTCAGTAGGTTTGGTGTGTCCTGAGGCCTTCTGGGTTTACAGATGGCCTCCTACCTCTGTGTTCTCACATGGCCTTTCCTACATGCCTGCCCATGCCTATATCTCCTTCTCTTACAAGGACAACAGTCATACTGCATTAGGCCTCACCTGAACAGCTTCATGTTAACTTGATTATCACTTTATAGGCCTTACCACAAAAGAGGGTCACAGGGGTGCCTGGCTGGCTCAGAAGAATGTGTGACTCTTGATCTGAGGGTCATTAGTTCGAGACCCACACTGGGTGTAGAGATTAATTAAAAATAAATAAACTTTAAAAAAAACCTTTTTTTGAAAAATAGGGTCACAGTCTGACGTACTGGGAGTTAAGGTTTAAACATGATTGTGGGGGGGACACAATTTGGCCAACAATATCTCATGTACACACGCAGCAAATTATACCCCGACTCTTCCTACCCCTCAGACTGTGAAACAAATCCTAGATATCATAGGGCTTATATGTAAATATTATACTGTTTCCAAGTATAGAGTCTCTTCATTAACCAAATCACATTACCCTTTTTAAGAAATCGTCAAATATCCACTGACCAAAATAACGACAATTATCTTTTTTTTTTTTTTTTAAAGATTTTATTTGTTTATTTGTCAGAGTGAGTACAGGCAGACAGAGTGGCAGGCAGAGGCAGATGGAGAAGTAGGCTCCCGCTGAGCAAGGAGCCCGATGTGGGACTCGATCCCAGGACCCTGGAATCATGACCCGAGCCTAGGGCAGTGGCTTAACCAACTGAGCCACCCAGGTGTCCCGACAATTATCTTTTTAAAAATGTATTTGAATATATTGTCAATGAACCTGGTAAAATGTTGTCAATGAAATATATCCTCTTTATGTCTTTCATATGTATTTTTTCCTTCCTGTTATTTTCTAGAAGAAACTGGTGAATTGTCTCAGTTGCTCACATCTGGATTTTGCTAACTACATCATTGATTTCTGTTCCCGCCTGGAGTTGTGACTCTTTCCTAAGAAGAGAAAGGAAAAAGGAAGGAAGCTTACATACAAAGGAAGCTTCAATTTCCGGCCATTGAAGAAAGGTTACAAAAGTGCCAGAGAGCAGAGACTGATTGGGGCTATAACTCCTGGCAGCTGCCGCAGAGCTGAAGGGAAAGGAGCAGAGACAGGCTTGAGTGGCCAGTTTCCTGCAGATCCAGGAAACCTACCACTGGCAGCTTTGGAAGGAATAGAGAGAAGACTGAAGAGTCATCAGCTGCTTAATTTTTCCAGCTCCCAGAGATCCAGGCCTTTCTTTTCTTTTCTTTCTTTCTTTTTTTTTTTTTTTTTTAAGATTTTATTTATTTAATTGACAGACAAAAATCACAAGTAGGCAGAGAGGCAGGCAGAGAGAAGGGGGGAAAGCAGGCTCCCTACCGAGCAGAGAGGCTGATACAGGACTCAATCCCAGAACCTGAGATCATAAACAGAGCTGAAGACAGAGGTTTAACCCTCTGAGCCATCCAGGTGCCCCAGATCCAGGCCTTTGTGAAGGGAGTTTCCTCAGACAGACCCCTCCCTGCACAATGCCCTTTGCAGCGTCCCTGGCTGAGCTCCAAGCCGAGGCCAGCTGCCCCATCTGCCTGGATTACCTGAGAGACCCAGTGACCACTGACTGTGGGCACAATTTCTGTAGCTCCTGCATCCACCAGCGCTGGGAAGACCTACAGGACATCCTCCCCTGTCCCGTCTGCTTCCACCACTGTCCTGACAGGACCTTTAAGAGGAACGTGCAGTTAGGTCATGTGACCGATTTGGTCCAGCAGCTTCCCGCCAGGAGGAGCAAGAGGAGACTGCAGGAAGGGAAAGCCCTGTGTGAGCAGCACGGTCAGCCTCTGACCCTGTTCTGTGAGAAGGACCTGGAGCTGCTGTGTCCCCGGTGCAAGGTCTCCTCCGGCCACCTGGGCCACCCCCTGACATCCATCGAGCAAGCTGCGGCTGACCACAGGAAGAAGCTCAAAAGCTACATCGAGCCCTTGAAGAAGCAGGTTGAAGACACTGAAAAGGGATTAGAAATGCAAGTCTCAAATTTACTTGAGTTGAGACAGACGGTGGAAAATCGAAAACATAAACTGCATGCTGATTTTGAACAATTTAAGCATTTCTTGGGAAAGGAGCAGGGTGCAGTCCATATTAGGTTACTAATTGAAGAGAATCATGTTCAAGAAAAAATAATTGAAAGCAAAAACCAAATGTCAGACCACCACTCCACACTAAGGATTCTCCTTAGTGAAATAATAGAGAAGTGTTTGCAGACAGACCTAGATTTACTGATGGGTATTGAAAGTATCCACAACACATATGAATGCCTACAACCCCCAGTGGCCTTTTCATATAAATTAAAGAAGGAAGTATGCAGTCTCCCCCCACAGTATTTTGGCCTGCAGAAAATGATCAGCACATTTCAGGTAGATTTGACCCTAGATCCCGAAACTGCTCACCACACTCTTCTTATCTCACAAGACAGGAAAACTGCAACATCTCAAATAATGAGACCAAGTCATGTTAGCAATCCCGGAATGTTTACTTCTTACCCAGCTGTCCTGAGTTGTGAGGGATTTGATGCTGGCAGGCGTTTTTGGCAGGTAGAAGTAAGAGGCACAGGGGAATGGTCCTTAGGTATGTGTAAGGAATCCTTCCCCAGAAATGGTCTTCTTTCCCCAACCCCAAACAACGGCTGCTGGCAAATTCAGTTCTGGACTAGTACATTTGGCCCAGAGGATTCAGGAAACCTAAGACAGATTGGCATTTTTCTGGATTATGAGTTAGGAGAAGTTTCATTTTACAATATGAGTAGTAGATCACATTTATATACATTCAGTGAAGTTTTTACAGAAAAACTTATCCCTTATTTCTCTATTAGACCTTCTTCAGAATCACTCTCAGTAAGTATAGTCAAAGATGAATCCTGAACCACCTTGTAAAGCATTCTATGTGGTCCATTTTCTTCCTATGTTAATAGAAAATGCTTGTAATAAAGAGTCTGAGTTCATTTTTGATGTTTGAAGCTGATGTCTTTTTAAAAAAATTTATTTTAGAGAGAAACTTAGTAGGGGGGAGGGACACAGAGAGAGAATCCCTAAGCAGACTCCCCGCGGAACTCAAAGCCCAAGGTGGGGCGTGGAGGGTAGTGGAGGCTTGGTTCCATGACCCCGAGACTGACCTGAGCCAAAACCAAGAGTCAGGCTCAACTGGCTGAGCCACCCAGGTGCCCCTGAAGCTAATGTCTTTTAAGCCTCACCTCTCTGGCTTCACCCTCTGCCCCCACACCTGGATAAGCTGTTAGGACAGACTAGGTGTCCCTTCATGGGCTTGGTGGGATGATTCTAACGAAGCAAGGTTCCACTGCAGAGAACCTTTTACCACCCCCTCCATACCTCCTCTAAACCACCAAAAGACCCCTAGCTAGTCATTATTCTCCCTTCTTTCAGGCCATTTTTCGATTGGTAGCCATCCTGGTGTCCACATAAAGTCAGTAAGTGAGTAATAAACCATCTGATACTCTCCTGCTGTGTTTGTGGCCTGGGAGCGAGGGCAAGCCGCCCCAAAATATACCAAATGGCATATTGATTATTTCAAATTAAAGCTACTTAAAACACAGCCTATGCAAGGACAACACTCGGACTTTCCTGTTCCTCTGAAAGGAGGAAATGAATCTCTTGTGAAAGATACCCACCCTGTACCAGGAGATAAGGAGACCTCCTTATCACCAGAGGTGGGAAAGTTCAAGCCAAGAAGGCTGTATAAGGTAACTCTGGTTACTTTTCACCAGCCCAAATTCTGTTTAGAATTACTAATTGAAACTCCCCAGCATAAGATTTCTTTGTCCTGTCAACTCCTCACACACTTATTGTCTCCTTATGTAAAATGTATTTTAAAAAGTATCTGCTTTGGTCATGTCTTTGGGATTTAATTTTAATATAGGGCCTCCATGCACACAAAATAAAATTTTGTTTTTTTCCTCCTGTTCATCTGTCTCATGTCAGTTTGATTCTTAGTGGACTAAGAATTAGTGGACTAAGGAAGACCCTGAGGATAGAGAAGAATTTTTCCTTCCCTTTAGCAGCATCAGCAATCTTGATCCCAAAGCCAGATTTTGAGGGATGGGATGGGTTTCTGTCTATATGCAGTGACTGTAACAGTATTTAAAATATTACACAATCCCACGTTAATTCTTAGGAGACTCTGATCCTAAGAAGCATGGTATATTTGCTTTTGTTTTCCAACTACCATAAGACATACCTTTTTTCTAAAATTATAATAATGTATTTGTGATTCCTTAATTTTTCTGGGAAAGGTACGGGAATATATTGCAATTGGTTTTGCATTTCCAATATTTACAAATAAAAGTTTTACACTACCGGGGCACCTGGGTGGCTCAGAGAGTTGCTCAGAGAGTTGAATCTCTGCCTTCAGCTCAGGTCATGGTATTAGGGTCCTGGGATAGAGCCCCACCTCGGGCTCTCTGCTCAGCGGGGGACCCTGCTTCCCCCCACCCCCCACCTGCCTCTCTGCCTACTTGTGATCTGTCAAATAAATAAAACCTTTAGTGCTCGCTTCGGCAGCACATATACTAAAATTGGAATGATACAGAGAAGATTAGCATGGCCCCTGAGCAAGGATGACATGCAAATTCGTGAAGCGTTCCATATTTTTATGTGCTATGGTGAGTGCTGTGAAGTGTGTAAACCTGGCGATTCACAGACCTGTACCCCTGAGGATAAAAATATATTATATGTTTATTAAAAATTAAAAATTAAAAAAAATTTTAAAAAGCGCCTGGGTGGTTCAGTGGGTTAGGCTGCTGCCTTCGGCTCAGGTCATGATCTCAGGGTCCTGGGATCAAGTCCCACATTGGGCTCTCTGCTCGGCGGGGAGCCTGCTTCCTCCTCTCTCTCTCTGCCTCTCTCTGCCTACTTGTGATCTCTCTCTGTCAAATAAATAAATAAAATCTTTTAAAAAAAAAAAGTTTTACACTACCAGTTCTTCCAAAAAAAAAAAAAAAAAAACTACCACAAATATATTCCCTTTGTCTTTACATTGAGGAGGCAGTGAATATTTTAAAATGATAGAAGAAATCTACATATGCATATATCAAATGATAGAAGAAGATCTACATATGCATATATCAAAAATATCTCTAGATGTGCATAAGTATAAAAAAAGCAAAGACACAGCATGTTTTACTGTAACATAAATGAAGAAACAAAAAATTCCTATTCGTATATATTTATACATTAATAGTATGTTCCCGGAAAGATCCAGAAAAAACTTAAGAATCATAATGCTTAGCAGCCTGATGACCTTGGCTGAGAAAGCAATTTCTCTTCCATTCTGTCCTTGAATGGATGGACAGTGATACACACTGAGGAAGTCCATAAACCATATACAGTTTCTGTTTCTCCACTCTCTGGACTGTCAGTTCTCTGATGGTGGGGACTCCTAATGGTATCTTTGCATCCCAGGCTTCTGGTTTAGTACCTCACATGTAGTGAGAGCTCATAAAAAGTCTGATGCATGAGCTATTAAATGAGATGCTGGGAATCACCCCACTTCTGAGTAACCTGTTAGATTGAGAACGTGCATTCTGAGGCCAGTTAGCAAGATCAAGTTCTTGAGAGATCAAAAAAACTAAACTTCAGGGATGCCTGGGTGGCTCAGTGGGTTAAGCCTCTACCTTCAGCTCAGGTCATGATCTCAGGGTCTTGGCTCTCTGCTCAGCCGGGAGCCTGCTTCCCCCCTTCTCTCTGCTTGCCTCTCTGCCAACTTGTGATCTCTCTCTGTGTGTGAAATAAGTAAAATAAAATCTTAAAAAAAAAAAAAAGAGACAAAACTTCAGGTAGAACCTATTTCAGTGTTGGACACTTCCATCCACATCCCCCATCCTTAGGCTCCAGGGATAGCCCTCCCTCTGCATTTCAGTGCCATCAAACCAGCAACTGTGGCTCATTGGATTTCTCCTAAGCAGTGATAATGAGCAGAGAAACAGTATTTGTCCTTTATGTCTAACCTTCATTTCTAGTAAAGATACACATGAAGATAAACCTTCCATTTTTTTTTACTAGGCTTACTACAAAAAACAGGCCCTACATATGAATGCTGTAATCATTGCTAGTTTCTAAGAAGCAATGACTTACCACTCTCCTGCTCCTGTTCTTTTTTTTCTTTATTTTCTTCCATCCTTTTTATTCTCTTCTCTTCCCTTCCTCTTCCCTCCTCCTTCTTTCTGTCCCCCTTTCCTTCTTTCCTGTTTAGAATCCAAATATACTAATAGGGATACCTATGCTTAATTGAGTTTGATGCATTATCTTCTTCCTTTTTTTTTAAAGATCTTATTTATGTATCTGACAGGCAGAGATCACAAGTAGGCAGAGAGAGAGAGAGGAGGAAGCAGGCTCCCTGCTGAGCAGAGAGCCCGAAGCAGAGCTCGATTCCAGGACCCTGGAATCATGACCTGAACCGAAAGCAGAGGCTTTAACCCACTGAGCCACCCAGGTGCCCCTGATGCATTTTCTTCTAACATCCTACTTGAAAAATGAGGATTTAGGACAATCAGTCTCTGACCCCTCCTATATTAGCTATTTCCTTAAAAAAATTAATTTTCTATCTTTATATTACTTTTGTATTTTGTATTAGTTTTCTAGGGCTGACATAACAAAAACCACAGCATGGGTGGCTGTAAAACAAATTTATTTTCTCACTTCTCTCAAGACTAAAATTCCAAGATCAAGCTATATAACAGATTTGGTTTCTCCTGAGAACTCTCCCCTTGTTTATAGATGCAGACTCTCATCATCTCCACATTTGGCCTTTATTTCTATGTGTACAGTCATCCCTAGGGTCTCCTCCTCTTATAAGGACACAAGACATACTTGATTAAGGTTGCATTTTTATGACCCCATTTTACATGAATTACCTCTTTCAAGGTCCTCTTTCTAATATATAGTCACATTCTAAGGTACTAGTGGTTAGAGCTTTAATATATGCATTGGGGATGAACACATAATTCAGTCCATTACATATCTGAAGACTATTCAAATCTGAACTATGCAAGATACACTGATTACTTTCCTGTTCTGTGCACACAGTATTCTTCCACTGTTTATCATTGTCTCATGTATCTTCTTTTTTCTCCACCTCCTTGTGTTTATTTTATTCCTAAACTATATCCAAAATTGTCTGGACACTCCCTTAATTCATTCACATACACCTGGCCTTCCAGCACTTGGGTGGAGCCCTGTGGGGAGCCTCCGACCTGCTCTGATCCAGAGGAGCTGCTCCCTGGGCTGCTGCCCAGATGTCATCTCGAAGAGTCCTTCGGTGTCTCCCTTGAGGTGCTTTCTCTTTCCCAGCTTCTCAGGTGCTTTTCCTTCAGAGGCCAGTCCCTTGCCCTGGTGGATTATATTTTTCAGCAGCTTCCAGAGGAATGAAGTGTGGGACAGAAAAGTTTGGAGTTCTTGCATGAATGCAAGTCTTCAGTCTATCCCTATGTTTAATGAAAAATTTGTGGAGATTAATTTAGAAGAATAACAGCAATTTTTACAGTGGAGAGTCCCCTGGCAGGCATCGTCTTCACAAAGTGACCCCAGTTTCTGTTTCCAGTAGTGATGGTCACCAACAGCACGTGTCTTTTGATGTGGTTCACCAAGTATTTAGCATCACTTCTCTGCTAATCCTGCTAAGAGGCAGACCTGAATCAAATCGTGAGGGAACATCAGACAAACCTATCTGCAAAATAACTACCCTCTGCTCTTCAAAGAGATCAATGTTATGAAACAGACAGATGGACTCGAAACTCTTCGAGATCAAAAGCGACTAAGGAGATGTGAAATACACTACTTTCTCTGGCTTTCTCCAGCATTATAACTAAGTTCCTTCAATATTCCTACACCAATATCTTATACGTATATAAATATACAAAGAAACACCCTTTAGTTTGTATTTATATCAATAGGAGGAAGTTTGTGCAGTATTCTGCATGTTGCTTTTTTCACTAGAATATATCTGGAGTTTTTTTCATATCCATCTATGTAGATTGATGTCATCTATTTTTTTAAGCTTTTATAGCTTCTTATGAAAAGCCTGAATGAGACTTAGATTTATGGTAGGTTCTTTTTTTTTTTTTTTAAGTCTGAGTAATCATTTTAGAATTGTGAAAGAGTTTGTATTGATTTTCATACCTCCCTTATAAAATAGGCATAGCAAATACCACAATACAGGTAATTTTCTAGAAATAGAATGACAAGACTATCTTTTGGCAAGTGGGAAAAAAAGTAATAAAACCACAGAGGGGCATAAACCTATAGGGTGAGAAAGACCTACCCACTCACCTAATGAGATGTGAACTGATTAAAGAAGTGATCGTTCCTTGGGGCGCCTGGGTGGCTCAGTGGGTTAAGCCGCTGCCTTCGGCTCAGGTCATGATCTCAGGGTCCTGGGATCGAGTCCCACATCGGGCTCTCTGCTCAGCAAGGAGCCTGCTTCCCTATCTCTCTCTCTCTGGCTGCCTCTCCGTCTACTTGTGATTTCTGTCAAATTAATAAATAAAAAATCTTTAAAAAAAAAAAAAAAAGAAGTGATCGTTCCTTTCATTTCAAGGTTAGCCATATCACCTTACAACCCTTACCACCTTCTCCATTCAGTGATCCCAAGGTAGGTGAAGCTGTTACAGTGCAGAACTCTTCACTCCCTCGCCTTTTGGAAGAGGAAGTGCTGGTGAAGCTTTTAAAACTAATCTCCAGGGAATACACCTTAGTTTGACCCTCAACTTGCTCAAAGGAGTAAAAATACTAAGAATCTGAAAAGCCTGCCATTGGACATTAGATGCCCAACCTAAGCTAACAATGCCATCACGGCTGAGGGAGGGCACAGCCTCAAGTACTCTTCACCGGGTCATCTTCCGAGCAGGGTCATTGAGCATGCGCAAGCCGACAACCAACCCCTTTCCAGGGGATCAGCCAACCACCAAGCAGGATACATCAGCCCCGCTAGCCCGGGAGCTGGCGGCTTGAGGGTGTGTCGGCGTCTCTTTCTTTCTCTGAGGCTGGTGCAAGCTTCGTGTGTTGTCCGTTTCCTGGACGTCTGAGTTGCGTGCTCCAGGTCAGACAAAAGGGCAGGAGGACGGGCCAAGCAAGGCCTTTTCTGAGGTTTGGCTGAGCAGAGGCTTCCTGAGTATCCGCTGGGCTCTAGAACTCGGGGTTGCGGCTTGTCCACACTTGAGTTTTCTCAGGCTCATCGAAAGCATTTTTAAGAAATACTGACTCCCAGGCTCTCCCTCAGACTCATTAGTGGAGGTGTTAGGACTGCGTTGACTGGACTTCCAAAGAGCTTCCGTCTCTGGCCTGTTGGAGAAGCAGCAAGGAGATCTTGACGGCATTATTGTTGGGGCTGTTAGGGGAAGATTCACCCCCAACAGCGCCAGCATCTCCCCGGCAGACTGGTCCATCCTCTGGCCGTCACAGGGGTTTTGCAGGTAAGGAACTATCATTCACATTTTACAGATGGGATATTTTGCTCAGATATGTTAAGTATCAAGTAAGGTCACAGCAAGGAGAATCTTGGCTGTTGGAACCTACCACAAGACTTACTTTTAGCTTCCTGTTTAATTCAGCCTACACAACGAATAGCCATAAGAATAAGAATAGGTGGTACAGTTTTGAGGGAAAACAAGGGAGAATTCAGATCATGAACTATACACTCCAATGTCGTGTCATTAACCAAACCTTAACAAAAATAAATGTAAAATCTCCGCTGAGTTGTGTGGTAGGAAAGATATGTGGAGCCAGAAAATAGGAGTTCTCTGAGATGTTGGTGACCTCGGAGCATTATTGTGAGACTATTGAAAAGCTATTCCAGTGCTTGAAATGGAACAATAATAGTATTATATTTGAGTTCAGAAAGCATAGAATTAGGGAATTGGTAAAGGGAATGGAGTAAAGGGGGTAATAGTTAGAAGCTTATGTTTGTAGCTTCAAGTAGGAAAGTGAAAACTTGGTTTTGACCTCCGTCTGGAAGAGGAGTTAAGGAAGCCAGTTACGTGGGTGGGGAGGATCCATTAGGAAATAGGGTTTGTGTGGGAACAATCACCCACCTCTTTATTTTAAATGATACACTCTTTTAAAAGCAAAAGAATTGGTGGTGCCTGAGTGGCTCAGTTGGTTAAAATCTTCCAACTCTTGGTTTTGGCTCAGGTCGTGATCTCATAGGTTTTGGGATCTGGGATGAGCCTCAGCAAGCTCCACCCTCAGCCGGCAGTCTGCTTGAGGATTCTCTTTGCCCCTCCATCTGCTGCCAGGCACTCTTTTTTGTCTCTCAAATCAGTAACAAAACTTGGAAACAAGTTTTACTGTTCAGTAGGTGAGTGCATAAATAAGATACTCTTCTGTAGGTGAGTGCATAAATAAACCGGGACACATCCCGAAGAGGGACTCCTTCAGTGTCAAAAAGAAGTAAATTATTTAGCTGTTACTTGTCTTTTTCTTTTGTGTCTGAGGTACTTGGCACATCTCTTCAGAGAAGGAAGAGGTAGACCAGACAGAGTGGTAGGCGGCAAAGTAAAGTTTAATGAGCGGTAATACATAGCTCCTAAAGAGGGAGGGGACCCAAAAGGGTTACCAGTTCGGAGATTAGATCTAGGAGTTTTTAGGAGCTTGTTGGGGGGCTGCGTTAATCTGATTAACCCGCCATGCATCTGTCACCCATCCAGGTTTTTGTCATCTACCTATCACGTGAGGAAGGGTTGTGGGCTCTTTCTAGAATGATAGAAGATCCTTTTAAGGGTGGTTTCCTGTGAGGGTGGGGGGCTGTTGTCCCTGCCTACCTCTCTTCCAATTATCCTTCAGTAAAGCCATGCAAAGACATGGAGGAACCTTAAATGCACAGCACTAAGTGAATGGAACCAATCTGGAAAGGCTACATATTGTATAATTCCAAATACAACACTGGAAAAGGCAGAACTGTGGAGACAGGAACAATTGCCAGGGGTTGGGGTGAGGGTGGGAAGAATAGAGTACAGAGGATTTTTAGGGCAGTGAAAATGCTTTGTATGCTCTTCTGTTGGGTGATACGTTTGCCCAAATACATAAAATGTACCACATCAAGAGTGAGCTCTAGGGGCGCCTGGGTGGCTCAGTGGGTTAAGCCGCTGCCTTTGGCTCAGGTCATGATCTCAGGGTCCTGGGATCGAGCCCTACATCGGGCTCTCTCCTCAGCAGGGAGCCTGCTTCCTTTTCTCTCTGCCTGCCTCTCTGCCTGCTTGTGATCTCTGTCAAATAAATAAATAAAATCTTTTAAAAAATAAATAAATAAATAAAAAGAGTGAGCTCTAAACTATGGACCTTGGGTGATTATGGTAAGTCAGCATAGGTTTATGAGTTATAACAAATGTACCACATTGGTGGGGGATGTTGATAATAGGGGAGGTTGTGTACATGTTGGGGCAGTGGGTATTTGGGAAGTCTCTAAACCTTCCTTGCAGTTTTGCTGTGAACCTAAAGCTGTTCTAAAACGTAAAGTCTAACTATAAAAACAAACAAAACAGGGTGCCTGGGTGGCTCAGTGGGTTAAGCCGCTGACTTCGGCTCAGGTCATGATCTCAGGGTCCTGGGATCGAGTCCCGCATCGGGCTCTCTGCTCAGCAGGGAGCCTGCTTCCTCCTCTCTCTCTGCCTGCCTCTCTGCCTACTTGTGATCTCTCTCTCTGTCAAATAAATAAATAAAATCTTTAAAAAACAAAACAAACAAACAAAAAAAACAAACAAAACAGAACCAAAGAAGTTTGGAAGAGGAACTGAATCATTGTACTAGCAGGCTCTTGGCTTAGTGACTGGCTCTTCATAGACTCTCAGTAAATCTTTGCCAATAAGTAAAACCCAGCTCCCCTTTAGCATCTGGTGCTTTGGGAAAGCTCCTCCACCGCCTTGAGCCTCAGTCTGCTCCTCAGGAGACAGATGGATGTGGGGACAGGCAGTTTGGAAGGTCCTTTCCTCAGCTGTGAACCAGGTGCACTAGGAACAGGTATCTGCTGAAGAACTGGTCTCCCCACCCTTCCTGGATCTGCCTTTCTCAGAACCCCCCCCCCACCCCCCTCCCGCCATCTTCTCCCTTTCAGTCAGTGGCAGCCCCTGTTTCTTCAGAGCTAGATCAAAAGCCTAGTGGTATCTCTGCTTTGTCTCCTTTAACTCCCCACAGCCGCTTTCAGCATGTCCTGTGGCCTGTGTGCTGCACTCAGTCCTTGGATTATGATCCACTCTCCCTGGGACACTGGGGGACCCCTTCTCTGGCTTGCCTGGCTCTAGCCTGACCTCCCTGGCCTAAAAGAAAGACTCGGACCATCTGACCTTCTCCTGGGCCCCTGCCCCACTGAAGCCACACTGCCCTTGCCAGGTCCTCTTACCAGGGCTGCACACCTACTAGCATTTTTGCCCTTCCAGCCACCCCCTGTCCCTTTCTGTCCCAGAACTTAAGTCGCTCACTTTGCCGGGAGTGGACTGTCCTTTCTCCTTTGCCAGGATCACTGCTGCGGAGACTGGACTTGGCTTGACCTTAATTACCTCCTCAGTGGCCCCTGCATGCTGTGGGGGTGGTGAGACTGTCACCCGCTGCCTACTCTCCTGTTCTGGCATCTGACAAACAGCACTTCTGGTGAATTGGCTTAGGTCGTGCCCATTCTGGGACTCAGTGACAAATTGCCTCTTGGACTGGAAACTCAGGGAAAGCAGAGACTGAGTTGTTCAAACTACGTTTGACCGGAGCCTTAGCATAGCATCTTACATGATCAAAATGATGCCACAGGAGCCCAGGGCACTCGAGAAAACAATGACCTTTCAGAGGGAAAATCTTTGACCCCTGGGGGAAAGAGGTGTGGACTCCTCAGGTAGCGAGAATCTGAAGATGCCTTCAGGCAATTAACATGTGCCCTTAACCCTGACAGGCTGCACAGCCCACGCTTTTATTTCTGTGGGTGAGAAGACATTCTGCCCAGCCTCTTGCCTCCCTCTTACCACATTAGCCGCAGGTTTGTCCTTCCCACACTCTGGCCACATACCCCTCCGGTCTCCATTTTCTCTTCCCTGCCCACACCCTGAGTGCCTGAAATCACTGGTCTGGGCCTGACCGTGGTGGCTGGGGTGGGGGGGGGTGGTTTGTAGGAAAAGTGACAGTTTGAATTCAGTTGCTAACTTGGGTTGGGCTGCATTCTTACTCCTTTCTTCAGGCTGTGTAAGCTTGTTGGGGTGAGTAATTTAACCTTCCTGAGAGGGAAGGATTCAGGGACACTGAGTAAGTTTCTCATCTCCTTCCTGCCTTGTCAGGAAACCAAAGGAAGAATGTAGAAAGATCTGTTTTTAAAATGCATCTATGTATCAAGACAAAGAAAATAACAATGAAATGTTCTAAAAGAATCTTTGGGTTGGGGAGGATTTTGACAGCCTTGAGCTTTTTCAGATAGGCACTCAAAAAAGGGGCTGGGTCATCCCTAGTACAGGGCCATAAGCTGCTAGAAGTCAAGTTGAAGTTTGGTCAAATTCCTGAGTGGTTACTGGAATGGAGAGTCCACATAGATAGTGTCTGTAGTTCTCACCATACAGAAAAAAAAAAGTCTTGGATATTCATATTTCAGAATATGATTATTTCTTGATAATAGAATTACTTCATTTTATGTAGGTATTTTTAAACTATGACATTGGAGCAATAATATTAGTATTTCAAATTATTTATGAAGCTCCTTACACACATCCGTATCTTTCCCATATTTTTTAATTATAAGAATTTTTAAAAATATACATAAGTAAAGAGAATAGGATAACAGATGCTCATAAGCAGTAATTCTCAATCGTCATCCACATGTGGCCAGTCTTGTTTTATCTTCCAACTCTGGTTCTGCCTCTCCTCTCTTCACTTAGATAATGTTTAAATAATATATTATTTGAAGACCTATCACTTCATCTGAATGAACTTCAGTACCTATCTCTCTTCAAGTAATCTTTCCACCCAAAATGGGACTTGAACTCATGACCCCGAGATCAAGCTCTGTGGCTGAGCCAGATAGGTGCCCCCACCCATAAAAAATTCAACCTAACACCAAGATCAGATTTTCAGATTTTCCAAGCTGTCTCACAGTTTTTATTTTTTTACAGTTGATTTGTTGGGTAAAGGGTCCAAACAAGATCTGCCCAGTGATGTATTCTTATTTATGTACGTGTGTTTTCGTAATACAGATGAGAGAAACAAGATTCAAGGAAGTTAATAAGAAACTTGTCTAGGGGTGTCTGGTGGCTCAGTCGGTTGGGCCATCTGCCTTTGGCTCAGGTCATGATCTCAGGGTCATGAGATGGAGTCCTGCTCCGGCTCCCTGCTCAGAGGGAATTCTGCTTCTCCTTCTGCTCCTCTCTCACACAGGCTCAGTCACCCTCAAATACAGAAATAATAAACCTTTAAAAAAAATAAAAATGAGTGAATGGGAATCCTGGGTGGTTCAGCTGGTTAAGCCTTAGACTCCTTGGCTCAGGTCATGGTCTTAGGGTCCTGGGATGGAGCCCTAAAGTGCTCCGGCCTCAAGTAGGAGCAGGGAGTCTACATGAGAGATTCTCTCTCCCTCTCCCTCTGCCTCTCCCCACTTCTCTCTCTAAAAATACGTAAGTAAATTAGTAAATAAATGAAATGAAAATGCCCTGCGTGGTTACTATGAGGAAGACTCAAGTTCTTAGGCCAAAGACACTTTTAAGTGCTTAGAATCGCAGGAACCTCCCTCCATACCTCCATCCATCCATTCCATCCCTTGTCCATGCCCCTCACACTTAGAGGAAGAACCGCCTTTGTGAGCTAGAGTCCTCTCCGCTGCCCCTTCCCACAGCTAATGCAGGTTTCCCTCCTATATGTGGTTCTCTGCTCAAATGAAGGGGTGTTAGTGGAGGCTGCTGCTGCAGGTCAGCCTGGAGATGGGAGGATGTGGGCACAGGAGGCTGGAGCGGGAAGATCTGTGGGCCCCTGAGTTAGTACCTGCAAGAGACTGTGCCTAGAGAGCGCACCTGGTCAGGAATGACACTGGAGCTTGGCTTATTTCAAAACATGTGTTAAGTGTTCCCTGTCTCTCAAACAACCTTGTACAGAATCACCTGAAATGCTTGCTACACACATAGTACCCAGGTCCCACCCTGTCCTAAAGGGGAATTAATATCTGTGTGTGAGAAAGCCCAGAGAGGGGTGGGTCTGACATTGAACGTGGAACTCTCTATACTGGATGTCTTGGTGAAAAGTGGTTTGTGGTGGGGAAAGTGGGGGGCTAAGAGCCATGGGCCTCTGTACGCCTGATTTTGAAGCCCCGCGTGGCCTTGGTCTTAATTTAACCAATCTGCTTTCTTAACAGAGCAGACTTAAGTCTCAGGTTAAGTAGTTTACCCCAAGTCACAGCTTGTAAAGGGAGCACTAGGAATCTAAAATAAACATCTAATGAGTTCCTGAGCTGGATTTTCAAAGGTCCTTTAGGATAAATAAGGATACAGCCTTACTGTTTCTGGTGGTTAGTGTGGAAGACAGCGTGACCTCAAACCACAACACCAAGATTTCCAGAGGGACGTGTCTGATAAGAACCTTGAACCTAGGGTATTGAGGACAGACGGGGATGTGTGAGATCTGAGGGAAGAGGAGGAAATGGGCTAGAGCTTTGCTGGACCTTAGTCAGCAGTATGCCAGTGTCGTGGGGCCAGAGGTTGGTCACCTTGGAGAAAGTAAAGAACTGAGGCTGGAGCTAGCTTGGGGCATGGGGAGGGTGGCAGATAAAGGGTCAGACCATGGAGGGGTCTTGTGGGCCCAGTAAAGGATTTGGGTAACTGAGCACTCTAAATCCTGCACCTGTGTAATAAGCAGAGGCAGAAATGCCGGGAGCACAGTTCCCGCACGCTCCAGGTCGCATGGCCATCCTGAAGTGTCTGCAAGTCTGAAACTCAGAAAGCTATAAAATAAGTCTTTGATAAATTTGGTGCAAAATGTACTTGGCAAAACTTCGTCTGACATGAAGCTTTTTATAACCTATAAAGGATGGTTTTAATTGTTTTACTTGGTTTGGGTTTCCCATCCCAAAATACGCTCTTTTCACAGCGTCAAGATTTTTTCAAGTGAAGATTTGTTCAAGCTAATCACTTCAAAGCAAATGCTGGAGAATCCTTCCTTAAAAATAGAATAGATGTTGCCCTTTGTGAGGGAAATTGAAATTCCTCAGAGAAATACCCATTTGTAAGGGTTTCTTAATCTCTTATCAGGAAGAGGGGCAGGACTAAATCTCTGGAAACCCTTATCTTTGGAGAGTGCTAGGATTCAAATCTGCCTAACCTTGACCTTGTTTACTCTGCTTAGTCTGATAACTTCAAACTGGCCCCCACCCCCACCATCTTTTGTCTACCTGGGATGGTTTCTAAGGTGGTGGCTTGGGCCATTTTGGGGAGTTACTCAGTTTTGTTCAGTATCTCCCTTGTGTACAGGATGTATGTATATTATAAATATATTATAAATATAATATAATGTATATATTACGTGTTTTTTTGTGATAATACATATCTTGATTAGTGTGGAGTGTTGGCCAAGAACCTGGGAAGATAGAAGGAAAATAGTATTTCCTCCCCTCTAGGACCAAGGATGAAAAAAGCAAACCAAATTTGGTATATGTGAATTCTGAACCATCAGAGAAACTATGTTTCAAGCTTCAAAATTGAGGAGGTTTCCTTAAATTCTATAATCTCATAAAACAAAAATTTATAGTGTTGTTAGAGTTCTACTTACCTGATTCTAAGAGTTGGGGATTATAGGGGAAGAAAAATTCTCTCTGTGCTTTTAGATTCTATGCTTAGTGTAAGAATGGAGGTAGAATAGATTAACAGGAAAAAATTTAATTATGTATTTGTGCACGGGAGTGTCACAAAGATAGACTCAAAAGACCACCACGAGATTGAGACTTCATACCATCCAGAGATCAGGAAACGAGTTAGGGCCTTGGGACTTCTGGCATTGAGGGAGGCAACTCCTAGGAAGATGAGTGGGAAAAAAAAATCTGTGGTAAACAAAGGTTGTTATGTTACACACATAAGTTTCTTACATGAAAAAGTTCCCTCCGGTAATAGCTCTCTTTTTACTAAGGACCTCATATAATGTAAATTCCTTATTTATAATTGCAGATTTCCCCCACGAATGGGGAAATTATTATTATTATTTTATTTTTTTTTTTTTAGATTTTATTTATTTATTTGACAGAGAGATCACAAGTAGGCAGAGAGGCAGGCAGAGAGAGGAGGAAGCAGACTCCCTGCCGAGCAGAGAGCCCGATGCGGGACTCGATCCCAGGACCCTGAGATCATGACCTGAGCCGAAGGCAGCGGCTTAACCCACTGAGCCACCCAGGCGCCCGGGAAATTATTTTTTGAAGCCAGTCAGGATGGAGGTAAAAGGCCTTTTTTGATTGAGTCTCGATTGCCTTTATCTCTAAATAATTCACATACTAATGGCATGTAAAATGAATTCCTCCAAGTTACACCAAGGTGACCAAGGCTGTGCCTTAATTTGGGTGTTAAATTATCTTCCTGTCCCAGAACTCCTGAGCTTTCCACAGCCCAACTTGGGGTTAATGGGAGGTTGATGGGATGCAGAGATTGTGGTACTGGGTGGGTAGGAATAGATGGGGCATAAAAATAAAGGCATGGGAACAAAAGACAGGGGTTAGTAAAGGATAATCAGACTAGACTCTGGTAAGTGGGTAGGATCCCCTGAAACAAATCCAGAGTTTTTTATTTTGCTTTAAGGAAGTAATAACTTCTCTGTAGTAATTAATGATGTGAGGAAACAATTCTCCTGGGAGAGCTGCTTAGCTTGGCTTTATTTTCTATTTCCAGAGGCTGAAGAGTAGTTGTCTAGCTGAGTTGTGACTGATTACAGACGCAGAGGAGCTCCTGGTGGCAGCTGGAATTTAAAGGCCTGAAGATCATACTTCAGGAGATTGCAGTAGAGTGAGGCCTGAGATTTTAGGGTGTATCCAGTTCTCACTGAATACTGGGCCCACTGAGCGTGGGGCCCACGCTCCTGAAGAAAACCCACCTCAGTCCAGGTCTTCCTTCATAGCCCAATGGCAGTCCCAGCAGCCCTGGCAGGACTCCAGGCAGAAGCCAACTGTCCCGTCTGTCTGGATTACCTCAGAGACCCCGTCACCACCGAATGTGGGCACAACTTCTGTCGCTGCTGCATCCAGCGGTCCTGGGCTGATCTCAAGGACAGGTTCCCGTGCCCCGTGTGCCGTCACGCATGCCAGGAGAGGCACTTGAGGAGCAACACCCAGCTGGGAAGGATGATTGACATTGCCAAGCTCCTCCACATCACCAGGACCAAGAAGAGGAGGCCGGAAGAGAAACATTTGTGTGAGAAGCACAACCAGGTCCTGACCCTTTTCTGTGAGGAGGACCTCGAGGTGTTGTGTCCCAAGTGCACACAGCCCCCTGACCACCAGGGCCACTTGGTGAGGCCCATGGAGGAGGCTGCCTCTCATCACAGGCAGAGGCTCAGCCGTTACATTGAGCCCTTGAAGAAGCAGATGGAAAATGTTCAGAAATTAATAAACATTCAAAGCAAAAAACCCTTAGAGCTGAAAGAGAAGGTGGAAAATCAAAGGCAGGAATTACTCTCTGAATTTGAGTGCTTGAAGCAATTTTTAGACCGTGATCAAGAAGCCGTTCTTTTGAGGCTAGCTGATGAAGAGAAAGACATTCAACAGAAACTCAATGCGAACATCACCGCATTTTCAAACTACATCTCCATACTCAGAGGTCTGCTTAGTAAAGTAGTTGAGAACAGTGTGCTGTCTGAAGTGGAATTGCTGTCACAAATTAAAAATTTCTACAGGAGGTCTGAGGATGAGATCAGTCCATCAATTTTCTCAATCCAGTTAAGAAGGGAAGGCTGCAGCTTTCCTCCCCAGTATTCTGCTTTGCAGAAAATTATAAACAAATTCAGAGTAGACATTATCCTAGACCACGAGACGGCACATCCCAACTTGATTGTCTCAGAGGATAAGAAATACGTGACGTTTTCGAAGAGAAAACAGAATGTTCCTCATTTTCCAAAAAGGTTTACAGCCAACACAGTTGTCCTGGGTTTTCCATATTTTTACTCTGGCAGGCATTACTGGGAGGTAGACGTGGAAGACAAATCTGAATGGGCTGTGGGGATTTGCAAAGACTCCCTTCCCCCTAAGGCCAGGAGATCTCCGCAGGCCTGGCAGGGCTGCTGGGTGATTCAGCGGCAGGAAGATCGCTATGAGGTGGTGGGAGCCACGGCAACCGTGCTGCTTTTGGCTGTGAACCCCAGAGGCATTGGCATTTTCTTGGACTATGAGCTGGGTGAGATCTCATTTTATAACAGGACTGAAAAATCTCACATCTATACTTTCACTGACACTTTTACTAGACCTCTTAGGCCTTATTTCTATGTAGGACCTGATTCAAAACCTCTCAGGATCTGTATGGGGACAGATTGTGAGGGAAAACTGCCTGGATCATCTTAGTAGTTAGCTTTAAAGAATGGAAGGTGGATGGGCTATTGTATTAATATGCCACTAAAGCTAATTTTTCCACTTTCCCCAGTTTTTTTATCTTTCTCCTTTTAATCCAAAAAGAAAGTTTTATTTTTGTTTCACCAATTCTCTAGAAAACAGTAATGCCTCTCTCTAGGAATAAAGGGGTTTGCTGGGTCTATGGATGGTAAGTTTGTCAGAGTGTAGACGGAGTTTGCAAGGGATTAATAACCAAAACAACTGGTCACCTTAGTAGCCTCAGCTCTGAACTTGTGCTATTAAAATATTGTGCTCAGGGAATGTGGGTGGCTTAGTCAAGCGGTTGCCTTCCGCTCAGGTTATGATACCAGAGTCCTAGGATCAGGCCCTGTCTCGGCCTCCCTACTCAGGAGGGAGCCTGCTTCTCCCTCTCCCTTTGCCTGCTGTTCTGCCTACTTGCAGGATCTGTCAAATAAAAAGTCTTAAAAAAACACACTGCTCTTTCTGCCATGTACAAGTTGTGTACTAGACAGGAGCCGATTGTAACCTTGGTTTTCTCTAAGCGCTCAATTTGAAGGGGTTGGGGGTGGGCATCAGAGAGAGCCTTTAACATACCAGGGTTTGACAGCTTTTCCCCTTACCCCAAGGGGCCAGCTGCTGGTGGCACTCGCTACATCGCTACATCTGCTTTCTTAGAAACCCCTTTACATAGTTTTCATTTCATTCTAAATTGCCTCCCCCCTTTTTAAAAAGATTTATTTATTGAGAGAGCACAAGCAGGCTCCCCATTGAGCAGGGAGCGTGATGGGTGGCTTGATACTGGGACTGTGGGATCATGACCTGAGCCAAAGGCAGACCCTTAATGACTGAGCCACCCAGGTGCCCCTAGTTCTTTGTTCTTAGGCATTGTGGAGAATTGGAAAGTCTTAGTAATAACAGATATAGTTAGATACCATGCCAGAGAATAAAATGGATGACCAGGTAATAAAAACTACTCAGGAATGATGGCATATTTATTTTTATTCAGCATTTTCTTAAAAGTGTAATAACTAATTTGTACTGATCCCTGACTGTGTCTCAGGAGTTAACCGTTTTTTCAAAGCAAATGCTACGCTGTTAAGGATGCCTGCTCCTGTTTAACTCCCGGACACTACTGAATTCACCAGAAGGACCTAGGTTCTGCTCATTTTCTATGATGGACTTAAACTAATTACAAGTTGTAGATAATACTTACTTTGCATGACAACAAAATTTTATATGTATGTGTGTATGCTCCAAACTTTCATATCTTTCCCTGTTCTGAATTGTACATCATTTCCTCTTTTTTTTTCCTTCTACCAAAAATCTTTATGTTTTTTAAGAAAATAGACATAATGAATGTGTGAGTCATATTTTAGAGCTTGATTTGAACAATTAAAAAAGACATTTCTGACTTAGGGAAGTGGGAATATGGTGGCATGTTAAAGATATGCTTAAAAATACACGATTCAGGAAATGTCCTTTTTAGAGATTCTGGTGAAATATAATCGGTGCAATTTTGTTTTTATAATTTATATTTATAAAGAACACCAGCAAAAAAAAAAAAAAAAAAAAAAGGGAGGACAAAGTGCAATAAATGAAGCCAAATGTGAAGCCAGATGTGACAAAATGCTGATTGAATCTAGATGGTGGTATATGGACATTTCACTTCATGTGCTCTTTCTATTACTTACTTTAAAATAAAAAGAACAAGCAAAGGTGGTTTCCGTTTGTGTTCTGGGGTAAGGTTTTTGGTCCCCCCTGAAGTTTGAAAGGGTGCGTTTGCAGTTGAATGAAACTGTTTATTCCTCCATCTTGCTAAAAGCAGTTATGTTGATTTTGGCTAGTTCAAAGTTTATGAAAAAATGGGCTGTTACTGAACTACAAATATTAATTGCCCATTTCCTTAGAAAGAATGCAAATTGGATATCTTCTGAGCAGTACCTTTCAGATGGGTGGCCTGATGGGCCTGTCTGTTCAAGTGGGCTCTCTCTGTTGGCTTTGTATTTTTTTTACTGCAGTAGTATAACAAAAGATGCTTTTCTGTTGTCTGTTGCCTAATTTTATATATATGAACTATGATGAACTTCTCAAGATTACATTTTGCTGTCCTTTTGTTTTCAATAGAACAACTTTTTTTAGAGAGGGAGATGGGGGGGTGGGGAGGCAAAAAGGGGGAAGAGACTCTTAAACGGGCTTCATGCCCAGCATGGGGCTTGATCTCAGAACCCAGAGATTATGACCTGATCTGAAGTCAAGAGTAGGACTCTTAACCAACTCTTAACCTACTGGTGACCCAGGCACCCTGAACAACTTTTTTGGCAAATTCCAACATGGTTACTCCAATTAATACAACATGGTTACTCCAATTAAAATGATAGGCATATAGAAATTATTGGTGTAACCTTCCATGTACACACATTAACAGTGCTAACTAAAGTTTTTCCGATGAAATAAACACAACACCAGGCAAAGTGTTCAAGGGTTCAAGGCAAGATTTATTAAAAACACTCTTCAGCGAAGTTTCAGGGCTCAGGAGAAGGGGAGCCAGGAAAGTTAAACCAGGAGGAGGTGGGCACCCTTGGGCGAGGTTCCAGAGTGGCGGAAGTCGTGCCCAAGGCAGGGAGGAGGGGGCTTTTAAGAGGTCTTGGGGAAAGCTCAGGGATCTTTTGGCAAGTTTCCCTTATTCGGATATCTCGCCTGCTCGTCAGGATCCCATTGGTCCCCTGGAGCCGGGGTGGGGTCTCAGAGTCCTGCTTGGGCCTTTGTTCTCCTGTCTGAGTTCGGTCTTGTGGCGGGAACTTTAGCCATCTTAAGTAACCCTTCCTGCCAGCCCAACACTAACCTTTTTGTGTATAATTGTAGTGATGACTAAATACATAAATCAGTGTATATATAAAGTCCTTTTTATGTGAACTAATTTGTAACAAGGCCAATATTAGGGGCAGAAAAGATGGGAAGAAAGACTGTAAGGAGCCATGCAAGTATATTAGGATTTAAGTAAAAATGGGAAGCCACTAAGGGGCTTGAATCCGGGAACTGGGTGCAGATTTCTCACTGGCCATATCACTCTGACATTCAGATTAGTGGTGTGAGTTGGAGATCTGAATTTAGGAGTCCTCAGTAAATGCTTAGAAACTGAAGCACTGGGAGTAGGTAAGAAAACTTGGGAGAAAGGATATAGTTTGAAAATGACAATTCATAGGACTTGCCGAGAAGCCAACAGAAGACTGAGGAGCGAGAACTAGGAAGATAGGTGGAAGTTTATTTTTCCCCCCTACATGTGTAGAGGGGTCCTGAGTAAAAGATGAAAACCACTCCCTTAAAATTTAGAGGGAATATTTAGTCTTTGATCTTGACAGTTAATATCTTGACTTGAAAGGAGGGTAAAGAGGATGGGTGGTGTGGTGTCTCAGTCAGATGGGGGCCTCTAAATGTGGGGCAGTGAAAGTGGTGGCAAGAGGTGAAAGAGTTCGCCTGAGGTGGAACGAAGAAGTTGATTGAATGCAGTGCTAGAGAATGGTGGGCAGGACCGCTGTTGGCCTGGAGGAAGTAGGGGCTGGTGAAAAGGTTGGGGACAATGGGAATCATCCCTTTTTTGGTTACTGCCTAGTTGTAAGTAGCCCATGGGTCAGTAAGAGCCTGTGGCTATTTTGAGGTGGGTCCCCCATGGGCCTATTTGTTCAACAGGGGTGTGGGGGGGTGTTTGCTGTGGACCCTTTCTGCATTCCATCGCCCAAGACTGTTTGCTTAAAAGTGCCTCTACAGATGAGATTGGGTCTAT
Source organism: Neogale vison (assembly GCF_020171115.1). Lineage (NCBI taxonomy): Eukaryota > Metazoa > Chordata > Mammalia > Carnivora > Mustelidae > Neogale > Neogale vison. Next base: position 135,125,669 of record NC_058101.1, read on the forward strand.
GAAGTACATTATAGAAGTTGAGCTGGGAGTTCCCAGCTGAGAGGTTCTGTTTTTAATCTACATATTTTCATTTTAATAATATTTATTTAAAAATCTTTCTTGGTATAAATTACTGAAAGACACTTAAAATTTTGTGGATTCTAGTTTCAGGTCCTTAGAAAGTGATGCTTGTACCAAGATTGCAAATTCGCTACCCAGTATTTTCTTAAGATCATATTAAGGTTAATTGTATATGTCAACCTGACTGGACATAGGGTACCCCGATTAAACATTTCTGGGTGTGACTGTGAGGGTGTTTCCAGAGGAAATTAGCATTTGAATCGGGGTGTACTAGAAGATGGACCTCCCCATGTGTGGGTGAGCCTCATCCAATCTGTTGAGGGCTTGAATAGAATGAATAAAAGCAGAGGAAAGAATTCACTCTTCTTTTCTGTCTACTTGGATTGCCACACCTCTTATCTACCCTTGGATTCAGACGGAATCACACCACTAGCTTTGCTAGGTTTCTGTTTGTAAATGGCAGGTCACCAGACTTAGCCTCCATGATCAAAGCCAGTTCCTCAAAATATGTGGCTTCTCTCTCTCTCTATATATATTTTTTGCTCTCTATATAATATCTCCTCTCTATATATAATATGTATGATAATACATTGATGATTTGTATCATATATATTCTATTTTTAAAAACAAAGCATATCTTTTTTAATATTAGGAATCTTTTTTTTTTAATATTAGGAATCTTAAGAGATACAGATATCTTCTGTTATACAGATGACCTAGTATCTAACAGAAGATAGATACCTCCTGGGTGCCTGGGTGGCTCAGTGGGTTAAGCTGCTGCCTTCGGCTCGGGTCATGATCTCGGGGTCGGGATTGAGTCCTACATCGGGCTCTCTGCTCAGCGGGGAGCCTGCTTCCTCCTCTCTCTCTCTCTCTCTGCCTGCCTCTCTGCCTACTTGTGATCTCTCTCTGTCAAATAAATAAATAAAATCTTTAAAAAAAAATAGATACCTCCTGTTTGAAGATCCCTAATATACTTTATGCTTTTTTTTTTTTTTAAAAAAGATTTATTTATTTGACAGAAATCACAAGTAAGCAGAGAGAGAGAGAGGAGGAGGCAGGCTTCCCGCCAAGCAGAGAGCCTGATGCGGGGCTTGATCCCAGGACCCCAGGATCACAACCCGAGCTGAAGGCAGAGGCTCTAACCCACTGGGCCACCCAGGTGCCCCCACTTTGTGCTTTTTAAAATAAAACTATAATATATGCTCCTTACGAAAATTCAGGTATAATAGAAATATATAATTTGTAAATGAAAGGCTAAGTTCACAAAAGAACGCTTGTTATTATCTTAACAATTTGGTATGTATCCTCCACCATTTTTATTTTATTAGAGTTATACATGTATATGCTTCAAAGCCAAAAAGTTCTCCACAACTTCTAAAAAACCTCAATCCCAAGTGTCCCCGACACCTCTCTTCTCAGAGATAACTACTTTCAGCCCTTCAGAGTGACTTTGGCATTTATCTCCATTTTTTCTTTTTAGATTTATTTGACAGAGAGAGACACAGCAAGAGAGGGAACAAAAGCAGGGAGAGTGGGGGAGGGAGAAGCAGGCTTCCTGCCCAGTGGGGAGGGAGCACATTGTTGTAGGGCTCCATCCCAGAACCCTGGGACCATGACCTGAGCTGAAGGCAGACTCACTTAAGGACTAAGCCACCCAGGCACCCCATATCTCCATATTTCTTAATAACATTCTTCTATTGCATAGCCACTTTCTACCAGCCTGCCTTTCCATCCCAACTCACACATGCAGTCTTTTTTCATCCAAATCTACCATTTACTTTTATTCTAATTTTTGTTAACTTAATAGTCAGTGTTTAAGTTATGACAGGGAATGCTCTGGTCACTTTTTTCTCCTCTAATCATTTTTCCTTTTTTACGCATGTTACTTTTTCTCAAGTTAATCTTCTTCCCTTTGAGCGTAGTGTTCTATATATTATTTAATGCACAAAGTGCTGATTCTTTATGTCTCTCAAACATTAAAGATGGCATGAATTTTTTTTGCCCTGAACAAAGGCAAGGATGGTCTTGCCTTTACTGAAATGGGGAAGATGGTTGGAGCAGGTTTGGGGTAGGGGAGATCAGGAGTTCAGTTTTGAAAAGATTAATTTTTAAATGTTTATAAGATATCCAAGTGTCAACCATACAATTGGACCAGCAGTTCTGGAGTTCAGGAGAAAGCCTGGCAATATAAATTTGGGGAATCATTTAGGCAGTGACACTGGAGGAAATCAGGAAGGGAGTGTGTGTAATGAGAGATGAGACAAGGGCCCAGGACTGAACCCTTGGGCTCTCCAACCTTGAAAATCCAGGGAGAGAAAATGGATGTCAACCAAGATGCCTGCTGTAGCGTATCTCTTCTCTGATTTCAACTAAAAACCCGGACAAAATATAAAAGTAATTATCTGGGGACTCCAAAAAGTAAATAGCAGACAGTGTTCACAGACACACTTGAAGAGTATCCTGTAAGTTGGTCTCTGTGACTTCCTGGGGCGTTTCTCCTTTTATCTCTCAGCTTTGATCTGAGTGAGATAATGAATCAAAGACAGCAAAAACTCAGAGCAATCCATTCTGTGAGAGGGCCAGAAAAAAGGCCCCAGGAGAGGATTTTTTTTTTCTCCCTCTTAGTTTTGCCCAGAAGCCAGACCTAATTCCAGTTGGGGATCTGCACTCCCAGGCAGTGGGAACCAGGAAAGCAGACCCCTACTTGAAGGAGTGGTAGAGGACCCTCCGCTGTTACTTGATTGCTTTGTCCGTAGTGCAGGCCCATTTGTACAGAAAGGCACAATTGCACAGAAGTTAAATTTGCAAGAAAACCCCATCTATCTGGCCACAGATAATTGGAAAAGGGAGTCAAGAAAGTGGGGAGGAAAGGAGGAGAAGGGAATTCCCTTTCTGTGAATATTTCCAGGCTCACCCATAGCTGAGCATAAGAAAACAACCCAAAGAAGGAAAGGAAATGCTTTGAGAAATGTACTACAATGCAAACCCTCAAGAAGTCCCAGACAACTCCGGAGTGGTTTGCACAATGGACAGATAAGATATGAAAAGAATTAAAAATCAACACTAAGAAAGCAAGCAGCCCAGTAAAAAAATGGATAAAAGTTTAGAACAGACATTTTATTGAAGAACACAAACAGATGGCAAATAAGCACATGAAAAGATGGTTAAGATTGTAGCGGCTGGTTAAATGAACATAAACACAGTAAGATACTATGACACACCTATTAGAATAGGTAAAATTTTTCCAAAGTAATAATGTCAGGCTCTGGCAAGTATGCAGAGAAGCTAGAATTTTTATTGTGGTACTGCTAGGAATGCAATTTCAGAAAATTGTTTGGCAATTTCTTACAAAGTTAAAGATACACCTACCATATTACTTGGCAATCCCATTCATATGTATTTACTCAAATGAAATGAAAATATCGTTTCAACAAAGTTCACACAGAAACATTAATGCAGGGGCGCCTGAGTGGCTCAGTGGGTTAAAGCCTCTGCTTTTGGCTCCGGTCATGATCCCAGGGTCTTGGGATGGAGCCCCGCATAGGACTCTCTGCTCAGCAGGGAGCCTGCTTCCTTCTCTCTCTGCCCTGCCTCTCTGTCTACCTGTGATCTCTGTTGTCAAATAAATAAAATCTTTTAAAAAATTAATGCAAGTGTTTATAGCAGATTTATTCATAGAACCTTTGAAGGTGGAGCAACCCAAATGTCTCAGCTGAGAAAGAGATAAACTGGTATGCTCATGGAATACTATTCAGCAATAAAAAAGAATGAACTGTTGATAATCATAACATGGATGGATCTCAAATGTACCAGCTAAGTGAAAGAAGACAGACCTTGGGGCGCCTGGGTGGCTCAGTGGGTTAGGCTGCTGCCTTTGGCTCGGGTCAGGATCTCAGGGTCCTGGGATCGAGTCCCTCATCGGGTTCTCTGCTCAGCGGGGAGCCTGCTTCCTCCTCTCTCTCTCTCTGCCTGCCTCTCTGCCTACTTGTGATCTCTCTCTGTCAAGTAAATAAATAAAATCTTAAAAAAAAAAAAAAAGAAGAAGACAGACCTAACAGGCAGGCTACATACCATATGATTCCATTTATACAACATAATTGGGAACGACAAAACTATACAGATATAAAACGGGTTGATCCTCGTCAGTGGTTAATAGTCAGGGGAGGGTTTAATTACAAAGGGAATATAGAATTCGATATTTGGGGGGAAAGGGCTGATGAAGTTATTTATCATGATTGTTGTAATAGTTTCTTATTGCTGCTGTCACAAATGAATCACACCTCTGTAGCTTGAAACAACACAAATTTACTGTCTTCCAGTTTGGAGGTCCATAGTCCTAAAATCAAGGTATTGGCAGGGCTGCATTCCTTCTGGAGGCTCTAGGAAACAAAGGGAGGGATTGTTTTCTTCTTGCCTCTTCCAGCTTCTTGAGGCCACCCTCCATTGTTGGCTCATGACCATCCCTCTGTCTGCAAGGCCAGCAGTGTAACATCACATGCCTGACTTCTGCTTCCCTTGTCCCTTCTTCACTGCCTCTTACTCTTCTGCTCTCTTCTTCCCCTTTTAAGGACCCTTGTGATTACACTGGACCAACACGAGCATTTTCAGATAATCTCTCCATCATTCATGAGACTTAATTTCATTAGACCCGCAAGTCTCTTTTGCCATGTAAGTTAACAAACAGGTTCTTAGAATTAAGACAAGAACATCTTTGGAGAGGGTCCGTTATCTTGTCCACCACAGCCCACTCTCTGACCCCAAAGATTCCCATGTGTCCTATATGCAAACCACATTCATCTAGGGGTGTCTGGCTGGCTCAGTTGGTAGAGCATGTGACTATTGATCTCGGGGTCTTGAGTTAAGCCCCATATTGGGTGTAGAGTTTACTTACAAATTAAAAAAAATTTTTTTTTAAACTGTAACATAGAGGGGAAAGGTGGTTCAGTCAGTCAGGCAGCTGCCTTCAGCTTGGGTCCTGATTCCAGGGTCCTGGAATCAAATTCCTGCTTAGCAGGGAGTCTGCTTCCCCCCTCTGCCTGATCTGTCTGCCACTCCCCCTGCTGTGCTCTCTCTGACAAATAAATAAATAATCTTGGGTGCCTGGGTGGCTCTGTCTTCAGCTCAGGTTATGATCTCAGCATCCCGGAGTCAAGCCCAGCATCGGGCTCTCCTCTCAGTGGGGAGGCTTCCCCCTCTCTCTCTGCCTGCCTCTCTGCCTACTTGTGATCACTCTCTGTCAAATAAATTAAAAAAAAAAAAAATCTTAAAAAAAAAAAAAAAAGAGAGAGAAACTACCTCCCCTCCCCCCCTTCACCTCATCTCAACCTCCCCAGAGTTTCAACTTATTACTGTTGTGGTATAGGTCATACAACTTTGTCTGTACTTTTTATTTTTTTTTATTATTATTTTTTTAAGACATCTATTTACTTATTTGACAGAGAGATCACAAGTAGGCAGAGAGGCAGGTAGAGAGAGAGAGGAGGAAGCAGGCTCCCCACCGAGCAGAGAGCCTGATGCGGGGCTCGATCCCAGAACCCTGAGACCATGACCTGAGCTGAAGGCAGAGGCTTTAACTCACTGAGCCACCCACGTGCCGTCTGTTCTTTAAAAAAAAAAAAAATCACAGAACATCATACTAAACATGAATTTTGCTGTATATAACTGTTGGCACTGGGTCTAGAAAATGGGGAAACAGCAAAGGAGACTAAGAAGAAATCACCAGGAATGTGAGAAGATGCCAAAAGTTTATGGTGACCTGGTAGCTGAGTAAAGCAAGAATATCAGGGAGGTTGGGCGCCTGGGTGGTTCTCTCGGTTAAGCATTTGCCTTTGTCTCAGGTCATGATCCCAGGGTCCTGGGATTGAGTCCCACATCGGGCTCCCTGCTCAGTGGGGAGTCTGCTTCTCCCTCTGCTGCTGGCTCCCCCTGCTTATGCTCAATCTCTGTCTCTGTCAAATAAATAAATAGATGAATAGAATAGACTAGAATAATGGCAGGAAGGCCATGATGAACTCAGATGCTCTCGAGATCCAAGACAGTAAGGGGTGAGTAGTGATCGAGAAACATGGAAGCCTCTAGTCAACTATTTGAGTTTCTGGGGAGTAATGGAAGCAAAAGCCAGACAGAAGTGTGGGTTCAAGAGAGAAGCAAAGGAGTAAAGACAGTTAAGGAAAACCACTGCCGCTCAGGTAGCCAGTCCTTGAACCGTTAACAGAGAGTTACTAGTCCTCTAGGAGATAAGGAGTTTGCACCGGAATTTAAATCAGCACACTGCTTCCTGATTCAGAAATCTTGCTATGGAAAAAAAAAAAAAAGTCCCCTGATCTTAATGCTTACTGACAGAGCTGATTTACGTCTTGGCTCTCCAGCCTCCTCTTCTTGTGGGCTGCTTGCAGGTGCCAGCACCAGACCAGAGATCACACTTGGAGCAGAAATAGCAACACTCTGGAAGAGTTTTGCTGCTTTATGTTAAAAAAAAAAAAAAAATTGTTTCCTCTCCTATTCTTCAGTCACTCTGAGTTCATGCTTAACAAATTCTTTACTATTTTAGTGTGGTTTAGGGAAGAAACATGGGAAATTTGTGTATTCCCACCATCTTTTCTTTCAAGTACCATCTTTTCTTTGTATGTATAGCATGCACTATTACTTAAAAAAGCAGTTGTAGGAGTGCCTGGGTGGCTCAGTAAGGTAAGCGACTGCCTTTAGCTTGGGTCCTGGGATGGAGCCCGATGTTGGGCTCCCTGCTCAGCTGGGGAGCCATGCTTCTCCCTCTCTTCCCTCTCTCCCTCTCTCTCTCTCAAATAAGCAAAATCATAAAAAAAGGAAAAAAAAAGCAGTTGTACTAAATATACTGATTTGTAACTTACATTTTTAATTTACTATATATGGAATATTTCTTTATTAATTAGAAAATAATAGTCACTCTAAAAATTTTGAATATAGAAATAGAATAAAAAGCCAAAAATTCTTTATTTTACTCTCCTTCAACCCTTCTACCTTTCATTCTCCCATTCCACAGTTACACAATCTTTACAGTATGAACTATTAAGTTTGTTTTATATCCTTCTGTCTCAGTTTTCTCTTTCATACACACACACACACACACACACACACAATTTTTAACCTAATTGGAATGCCACAACATTATACAACTATGTTGAACAACATGCTTCTTTCACTTAACAATATATTAGAGGCATTATTTCATGCTGCTATGTGTATATACATAAATTTTTTTTAAAAGATTTTATTTATTTATTTGACAGACAGAGACCACAAGTAGGCAGAGAGGCAGGCAGAGACAGACAGAGAAGCAGGCTCCCCGCTGAGCAGAGAGCCCGATGCAGGACTCGATCCCAGGACCCCAGGATCATGACCTGAGCCGAAGGCAGAGGCCCCAACCCACTGAGCCAATGTTGCTGAGTGTTTCATGCCATGAATCTATCATAACTTCTTTAAAGATTCACCTACTGAATCCATTTCATTTCATATACTCAATATGAAAATAATGAAGTAGGGGCACCTGGGAGACTCAGTTAAGCATCTGCCTGCGGGGCAGGTCATGATTCCGGGGTCCTGGGATTGAGTACTGCATCAGGCTCCCTGCTGTGCTGAGGGGTGCATCTGCTTCTCTTTCTCCCTCTCCCCCCCATTCATGCTCTCTTTCTCAAATAAATAAAATCTGTAAAAAAAAGAAAATAATGAAGTAAACCTTCACTCATATAACTTTTCACACATGAATAATTTTGTAGGAAAGGTGGAGTCAAAATTATTAGGTCAAGTTACCACTTAGAATGTTTTTCCACTTATTAGACCATTATTGATATATCCGTTTGTGCATACTCTAGCTAAAATTAGTATTGCTAATCCCACTCTTGCTGCTCTTTTTAATTTAAATTCAGTTAACTAACATATAATGTGTTATTAGTTTCAGAAGTAGAGTTCAGTGATTTATCTATTGTATATAATACCCAGTGCTCATCACATGCCCTCCTTATTGTCCATCATCCAGTTACCCCAGCCCCCCTTTCTCCCCTCCAGCACCCCTCAGCTTGTTTCCTATAGTTAAGAGCCCCCCCCCCCTTTTGGTGCAAAATGGTGGTTTGTTAAAGCACGGAGGCAGGACCCATGGGCAGAAAGAGCTGCTGCACGGGAATTGTGAGAGGGGTGGCTAATTATGCACTTCAGGGTTGGGGGAAGTAAGGAAAAGTGAGGTTTTCAAAAGAACTTTCTTTTTTTTTTTTTTTTTAAAGATTTTATTTATTTATTTGTCAGAGAGAGAGGGAGAGCGAGCGAGCACAGGCAGAGAGGCAGGCAGAGGCAGAGGGAGAAGCAGGCTCCCCGCCGAGCAAGGAGCCCGATGTGGGACTCGATCCCAGGACGCTGGGATTATGACCTGAGCTGAAGGCAGCTGCCTAACCAACTGAGCCACCCAGGCGTCCCTCGAAAGAACTTTCATATGCTAGAGGACCTACAAGATACCAGAGGCCCTGCTATTGTCAAGTTAAGATTGTTTTCCCCTCTAGCAAGGCATTAACATTAAGATAGTTGGGAGATTCTGGTAGAACTTCACACTTGTCCCACCCAGGAGTGTGGAGGGAGAGGGGGAGGTTGCATGGTGTCAGCCTAGTCTTTGTCTTTAGCTAGCCTTCTGCTCCCTCATCGCTTCCTCCCCGAACAAATTTGACCTTATATCTTTAAGGTTGTTGTAGGTGGAAGGTTTCATCTTCTGTAATGTCTTTCTGATGAATAAGGGCTATAGAAATGTCCCTAGCTATGGGTATTGGTCAGTTGGAGAACAGGTAGGGGAGTTAAGAAAGGGGAGGCAGCTGAATCCAACACCATCAACATATATGAACCTCTAGTTAAGAGGCTTTACAGTTTGTCTCCCTCTCTGGCAGTATACCCAGTTTAACTTCTATTCCCACATGGGTAATAAGGTGGAACATTGGGGCGCCTGGGTACCTCAATAGGTTGGGGCCTCTGCTTTCAGCTCAGGTCATGATCCCAGGGTCCTAGGATCAGAGTCCTGCATCAGGCCTTCTGCTTCAGCTGGGAGCCTGCACCGCCCCCCACCTGCCTCTGCCTACTTGTGATCTCTGTCAAATAAGTAAATAAAATCTTAAAAAAAAATAAGGTGGAACATTTTTTCACATGATTTTTGGCCACTATGTTTGACCTGTGAGCTGCGTGTTTTTTGCTTTCCTTTCTAAAATCTTAAATGTAGGGGCATCTGGTGGCTCAGTTTGGTTAAATGACAGTTTTGGTTTTGGCTCAGTAAGATCAAGGTTCCCTCCCATGCTGAGTGTGGAGTCGGCTTGTCCCTCTCCCTCAGCTCCTCACTCCTCTCTCTTTAATAAATAAATAAATAATCTTTTTTTTTTTTTAAAGATTTTATTTATTTATTTGACAGAGAGATCACAAGTAGGCAGAGAGGCAGGCAGAGAGAGAGGGGGAAGCAGGCTCGCAGGCTCCCTGCTGAGCAGAGTCCGATGTGGGGCTCGATCCCAGGACACTGGGATCATGAGCTGAGCCGAAGGCAGAGGCTTTAACCCACTGAGACACCCAGGCGCCCCAAATAAATAATCTTAAAAAAAAAAATCTTAATGTAATATTTGAATAGGTATAAAAATCAAGTTTCAAAATTCAAGAGGTAGAAAGGGATTATACAGTTCAGTCTCACTTCCACTCATCTCCTAGCTACCTAGTTTCTTTCCCCCACCACAGGTTGGCATAGGAGGACTGTAAGTTCCAACTCAGGGTGCCTGGGTGGCTCCGTGGGTTAAGTGACTGCCTTCGGCTCAGGTCATGATCCCAGGGTCCTGGGATCAAGCTCCACATCAGGCTCCTGGCTTGGCAGGGGACTGCTGTTCCCTCTCCCTCTGCCGCTCCCCCTGCTTGTGCTCTTCTACTCTCTCTTCTGTCAAATAAATAATCTTAAAAAAAAAAAAAAAAAAAAGTTCCGGGACGCCGGGGTGGCTCAGTTGGTTAGGCGGCTGCCTTCGGCTGGGGTCTTGATTCCAGAGTCCTGGGATCGAGCCCCGCATCGGGCTCCCTGCTCATCGGAGAGCCTGTTTCTCTCTCTCCCCTCTTCCTAACGCTCTGCTTACTTGTGCTCTCTCTTTAGCTGTCAAATTAAAAAAAAAAAAGTTCTGACTCTCTGTCATGTGATTGGTCTTCCAGGCAACCAGCCCCTTTCCTTAGGGGATTTCCAGAAGTCACCTCCATAACAAAAACTCAGGTGTGGTTGAAAGGGGCTTGTTATGAAAAATAAGCCACTTCTTTCATTTTTGTGGCTCTGGGACTATTCAGAAACCTGCTTAAAGACCAACTGTTATAACAAAAGATGGTCCTAGAGCTTTTAGGAAATTTCAAGGGTTTTAGGAGCCTATGCCAACTACATATTTCCCTTTTATAAATCATAAATCACAGTCTGTGACATTAATTGTAAATGTATCTTTTAATTATTTTTTCTAAAGATTTTATTTATTTATTTTTCAGAGAAAGAGAGGGAGAGAGAGCGAGCACAGACAGACAGAATGGCAGGCAGAGGCAGAGGGAGAAGCAGGCTCTCTGCCGAGCAAGGAGCCGGATGTGGGACTGGATCCCAGGACACCGGGATCATGACCTGAGCCGAAGGCAGCTGCCCAACCAACTGAGCCACCAGGCGTCCCATAAATGTATCTTTTTAATATTTCATTTACTTATTTGTCAGAGAGATAGAGAAAGAAGGCATACAGACAGAGCAAGTGGCAGACGGAGAAGCAGATTCCCCAATGATCAGGGAGCCCGACACAGGGCTCCATCCGAGGACCCTGAGATCACGACCTGAGCCGAAGGCGGAGGCTTAACCAACCGAGCCACCCAACCATCCCTGTAAATATATTTTTTTTAATCCAGTTTTTTGTCTTCTTTTGGTTTATTTATCTCATAAGAGGTTTTGCAAGGGGAAATTCAAATTTTTATGTAGTTAAATATGTCAGGTTTTTCACTTATGGCTTCTATGCCAAACTTCAAAAAAGTTACCTTACTCTGAATTTTAAAAACCTCTCCCATAATTTATAGTACTTTCATAGTTTCATTTTAAACAGTGAAGTCTTTGAGTCAGCTAGGATTTATTAGATACGAATTCTAAGGTAGAGATATAATAATCTGTTAACTTAAATCAAGGGGTAAACTGAAGCAAGCTCAAATTACCAGAAATTGAGTTTATCTGGGAATAGCAGAGGAACTGCAGTTCAGGGAATGCAAGTTCTAGCAAGCTACAGGTGAGTTTGTTAAGGATTTGGGACAGACTGTATTTATGGGCAAGGAGTTGGGGGGGTGGGTCCCACTAGAGTTCAAACAATAAATTCATTGCTTGAGGATGGGGAGAGATTCTTGGTGGATGTTCATTGGTTAGGAGATAAATCTATCTTCTGAAAGACAGGCATTTATAGGAAATCAGTCTCAGTTCTTAAATTCCATGCTTCTAAAGGCCTATGTGAGGTTCTCCATTTCATATACTCCAGTTCCATTTCAGATGGAAAGCCTTTCACAAACCCGTTTTTTCCCTTGATGGTTTACCTCATTGTCTCAATACCATTTACTGGATGAACTTTTTAATGTTTTTTTTAAAATTTTTTATTTTTTATACACATATATTTTTATCCCCAGGGGTACAGGTCTGTGAATCGCCAGGTTTACACACTTCACAGCACTCACCAAAGCACATACCCTCCCCAATGTCCATAACCCCACCCCCCTTCTCCCAACCCTGCTCCCCCAGCAACCCTCAGTTTGTTTGGTGAGATTAAGAGTCACTTATGGTTTGTCTCCCTCCCAATCCCATCTTGTTTCATTGATTCTTCTCCTACCCACTTAAGCCCCCATGTTGCATCACCACTTCCTCATATCAGGGAGATCATATGATAGTTGTCTTTCTCTGCTTGACTTATTTCACTAAGCATGATACGCTCTAGTTCCATCCATGTTGCCGCAAATGGCAAGATTTCATTTCTTTTGATGGCTGCATAGTATTCCATTGTGTATATATACCACATCTTCTTGATCCATTCATCTGTTGATGGACATCTAGGTTCTTTCCATAGTTTGGCTATTGTGGACATTGTTGCTATAAACATTCGCCTGCATGTGCCCCTTTGGATCACTACGTTTGTATCTTTAGGGTAAATACCCAGTAGTGCAATTGCTGGGTCATAGGGCAGTTCTATTTTCAACATTTTTTTTTTTTTTTAAAGATTTTATTTATTTATTTGTCAGAGAGAGAGGGAGAGAGAGCAAGCACAGGCAGAGGCAGGGGGAGAAGCAGGCTCCCTGCTGAGCAAGGAGCCTGATGTGGGACTCGATCCCAGGACGCTGGGATCATGACCTGAGCCGAAGGCAGCTGCTTAACCAACTGAGCCACCCAGGCGTCCCTATTTTCAACATTTTGAGGAACCTCCATGCTGTTTTCCAGAGTGGTTGCACCAGCTTGCATTCCCACCAACAGTGTAGGAGTGTTCCCCTTTCTCCGCATCCTCGCCAGCATCTGTCATTTCCTGACTTGTTAATTTTAGCCATTCTGACTGGTGTGAGGTGATATCTCATTATGGTTTTGATTTGTATTTTCCTGATGCCGAGTGATACGGAGCACTTTTTCATGTGTCTGTTGGCCATCTGGATGTCTTCTTTGCAGAAATGTCTGTTCATGTCCTCTGCCCATTTCTTGATTGGATTATTTGTTCTTTGGGTGTTGAGTTTGCTAAGTTCTTTATAGATTTTGGACACTAGTCCTTTATCTGATATGTCGTTTGCAAATATCTTCTCCCATTCTGTCAGTTGTCTTTTGATTTTGTTAACTGTTTCCTTTGCTGTGCAAAAGCTTTTGATCTTGATGAAATCCCAATAGTTCATTTTTGCCCTTGCTTCCCTTGCCTTTGGCAATGTTCCTAGGAAGATGTTGCTTGAACTTTTTAATGTTTTGTTTTTTTTTTTTTTTCAAAATTTTTTTTATTTATTTGACAGAGAGAGACACACAGTGAGAGAGGGAGCACAAGCGGGGGCGGGGCGGGGGGGGGAAGAAGCAGGCTTCCTGCCGAGCAGGAAGCCCTATGTGGGTCTGGATCCCAGAACCTCGGATCATGACCAGAGCTGAAGGCAGGTGCTTAATGACTGAGCCACCCAGGTGCCCTTTGGTGGTGGTTTGAAGTTCCATCAAAAAAGCCCCATAAAAAAAGATGAGACTCAAGCGATCAACGCAGGAAGCTTTCAAACCTTTAAGACAAAGAAACAATACATTTATGAAAAATGGACAAGACAAAGGGGTTTGGGCTTGGGGGTAATGAACTGGTAAAGAAGTAAAAAGGTTCATTTATATAGTCTCTAGCCCGGAGTGCATGGGTGGTTCAATGGGTTAGGCTTCCGCCTTCGGCTCAGGTCATGGTCCCAGGGTCCTGGGATTGGGCCTGCATTGGGCTCTGCCCTACAGGGATCTTGCTTCCTCCTCTCTCTCTGCCTGTCTCTCTGCCTACTTGTGATCTCTGTCTGTTAAAAAAAAAAAAAAAAAAATCTCTATAGTCTCTAGCCCAAAATCCTATCCCTGGTCATATGGATGTCTTCTACCCTCCTGCTACAGGGAGGACACTTTTCACTGGGGAGATTTATAATCTCCTGTTAGGGTGACAGAGGCAGGCAAGGGTGTCCCTGCATTTGCTGTTTCCCAAGCATCTTTAATTCAAAATAATAAGTCAAAGTGGAATATTTTGGGGTGACAGAGTATAAACCCCTACAAGGGTAAGGGAGATAGAAAGTACTGAGTGTGGGGAAAGCTGTAGTTTTAAATAGTGGTCCAGAGCAGGCCTCACTGAGAAAGTAACATTTTACAAAGACTTGAAGGATGAAGGGTATATGGGATTTGATCATCCCAAGTAGATGGAACAGCAGCTACAAAGGTCTGAGGTGGGGCTCACAATGGAAAAACCACAATGGAGCAGAAACAGTCATCAGTGGGAGAGTAGGATGAGAGAGATGAGTTAAAGGTGGAAGATGGGGCAGATTTTCTAGAGCCCTGGAGGTCCCTGCCCGGCTTTGGTTTTACTGAGATAAAGGGAGCCACTAGAGTACCCCAAACTGATGGATGTTTTAGAAGAATCTCTTTGTTATTTTATTAAATACTGATGTTTTGGAAGGGTGTGTGAGAGGTTTGGGGGAGTGGACTGTGGCAGTTAGAAGCTAGAAGACCACTTAAGAGACTATTACAATAATCCACGTGAAGACGATAGCTTCTAGATCAGTTTTAAAGGAAAATTCAGCAGGATTTGCTGAGAGACTGTGTATGGGATGTGAGGGGTAGAGGAACCATCACCATGGAGACAGGGAACAGCTTTGGCAGATAGCCCTGCTTTGGACATGTTATGTTTGAGGTGTTTGGACATTAGAGTTCTAGATGAGGCAGCTGGGTACATGAGCCTGGAGTTCAAGACCTGGCTGGAAGTACACATTTGGGAACTGTGAGATTGTAAACTGTATTAAAGCCACAAGATAACCAAGAGAGTGGGTACTGATGGAGAAGAAAGCGGCCTAGGGACTGAGCTCTGGAGTACAAGGAGAAGAAAAGGAACCTGCAAAGGACACAGAACAAGAAGCCAATGGGGTCAGAAGACAACAAGGAGTTTGCAGTTGTCTTGAAAGCCAAAATGAAGAAGATGAATCATAAAGGGAGTGCTCAGCTGAGTCTACTTGTGCTGACAAGCGAAGGAAGAGGAGGAGAACTATGCCTTCATCCCTAGCTCCAGCAACACAGAAGGGCATTCAAGAACAGTTTCAGTGGAATACTAGGGTGAAAAGTGAGACTGATTTAAAAATGTGGAGAGAAGAATTAGACACAGGCTTCCCTGGTTTACAAATGAAACAGTTTTCCTTAGGAAACCCAGGACAGGTTTTGAGATTTTTGTGATTTGTGATTGTCATATATTCAAGGTTTATTTCCTTAAATATTTATAAGACCTACAAAACCATCTCTGATCAAGTTGGGAAGTCACTAAAATAAGTCTTTTCTGTAAAATGGGGAAAGAAGAACATAAAGTTCATTTCATTTGCCATTTGATTTTTTGAATGGTTACAGTACACAGAAGTTACAGTTTCTCTGTAAGTCACTTTTTTTTTTTTTAAGATTTTATTTATTTGAGAGAGAGTGAGAGCACAAGCAAAGAGAGTGCAAAGACAGAGGGAGAAGCAGGCTCTCCACTGAGCAAGGAGCCTGATGCAGGGCTCCATCCCACTTGAGCCAAAGAAGGCAGATGCTTAATAGACTGAGCCACCTAGGTGCCCCCTCTATATGTCACGTTAACATAAGGGTGCTCCAGGAGGTCTAATTTACAGAAGAATAATCAAAATCATCAAACCCAATGGTCAGCTTATTTGTCTATTGTGTTCACTTCCACCTTCCCTCTACCCCTCCCCTCACCCCAACACCATCCTTAGAATGTAGACTCCAGGAGAACAGGAACTTTCTCGGTCTTTGACACCTGAATGCCCAGCACCTTAATTAAATGCTAAGTGTTAAATAAAATAAAATGCATGTTATGGAGACATTTTTGGCTGTAACTACTAGAGGGTACACAGAGGCATTCTGGAAACAGAAATACCAATAAACCTCCTACAATTCACAGGACGGCCCCTCACAACAAAGATCGTCCAACCTGAAAGGTCAGTAGTGCCAAGGTTGGGGAATGCTACCTTAGAGGAAAGAGGAAAAAGAATTAGCTTGATTCCTGTAAGACTTGGGTTTGAATCCCTGGAAGAAGAAAAGGGCCTCCAGCAGCAGCATTCACTCCAGATACTGCTGGCTCTCACACAAGAAAACATCTGATGTGGCTTGCAGGGATTCACTGGTATGAACTTTGTCACCTGAGCTGCAGCACATAAAATTGAGGCTGCAGGGTAGGAAGAGAACACGGCAGAAGAACACAAAACAATGAAATATCTCCAACAAACAGAAACTGAGGACTATCCTGGTATATAAAGGAGTATTATGTTTGTTAAGAAAAAAACTATCCCAGAAGAAAAATAAGCAAAAGACCTGATCCATATATATCACAAAGGCCTGATAAAAGGCCAGAGAAATAGGGAGGAAAATGCTCAATGTCATTAGTATTGAAAGGAAATTCAAGGAAATGTAATGAGAAACAATGATGTATTTTAATCCATCAGATGGGCTAGAATGAAATAGACTGATAATACCTACAATGGGTGAGAACACAGGACTGCAAAGCAGTATTGGTACAATTCCTTGGCAGTGGGATTTCAAATTATTTTTTTCCTTATAATTTTCAACAGTGCTCTTCTAAAAAACGAGCTTTTAGCTTTTAAGTCATGATGCTACTGTCATCTGAAATCCCCAAGTTATAGAAATACATATTATACATATATACATTGACTTTCAATGTAACTGTGCCTGCCCTAGTTCAGAGCCAACTCTTTCTGCCACCTAGCTTTCCTCCTCCTTGTACTGTAATTGGATCCTCCTGAAAATAAAACCCACTCTGTAACTTCCTTGCTTGAAACTCTTCAGTGGATCCCATTTCAGGGGACCCCTCACATAGCATCAGGGCACCCTCCTAGATCTGAGACTATCCAGGTCTCCTCCCATGTCCTCCCTCATACTTTTTTTTTTTAAAGATTTTATTTACTTATTTGACAGAGATCACAAGTAGGCAGACAGGCAGGCAGAGAGCTAGGAAGGGAAGCAGGCTCCCTGTTGAGCAGAGAGCGGATGTGGGGCTGGTTCCCAGGATGCTGGGATCATGACCTGAGCTGAAGGCAGAGGCTTTAACCCACAGAGCCATCCAGGTGCCCCACTCCCTCATTCTTTTGGTTCAGACTTGACACAGTGCTGGTAACCTTTGTAGCTGCCTTGCTTGACTCATTGATTTGCCTGGAGTTCCTACAGTCCCTTCCCTACTATGGTACTGGAAGTTCCAGTTCCTTGGGCTGACAGCCATTATTTCACTTAGCACAGAGCCTAGAAATCCTAGTCCCCTCCTTCTTCCTTACAAACCAGGGTCATCTTAATTTTTTATCTGCTGTACTAGCACACCACCTGCCTGGTGAATAGCATTTAAAATGCTTTGTTCATTACTCTGTTTTCCTGGTTTTGATACCTTGTTTCATTTTTCTTATTGTTTGATATTTTCATTATTGAGTTTAGAAAAGTCTTTGTGGTTCTATAGACAGCAAGCAGAATCTGAGTATGCCAAAGTTCATCCTATAAACACTAGAAACTGACTATAGACTCCAAGTGAACTTAAAACTAAGAATCATCTCCTACTGGTGTTTTCCTTATTTATTTATTAATTTATTTTAAAAAAGATTTTATTTATTTATTTGACGGAGATCACAAGTAGGCAGAGAGACAGGCGGTGGTTGGGGAGTCTGCTCCCCACTGAGCAGAGAGCCCAATGCAGGCCTCAATTCTAGGACCTGAGCCAAAGGCAGAGGCTTAACCCACTGAGCCACCTAGGTACCCTGGTGTTTTCCTTTTTAAAAGGAAAATAGCTGAAGGCTGTTGTGGGGAGGTCATTGAGAGGACATGACTGCCAGTTCACCCACGAACTGGACTTGGGCCATCAGAGGCTGCTCACCCCCTCCCCTGTCCTTGGAATGTATGTTCTGCCCACCGCTGGCACAATGGGAGCTGGCCTAAGGACACAGATTTGAGACAGCGGTATGCTGTTGACAGCTCTGGATGGTCTACGTGACTGAACCCAGTTAAGGCCTCCTTATACACTTTGAAGATTCTGGCGGGCGGATGCAGGGATCTGCTCACCTTGTGGGCACCCCAGACAAGCCTTGTAACAAACAAGTCAGTTTCTTTGTTTATTAAGCAGTCTGGAGGGGTCTGCCCTTTCTTTGGTCTCTCCCAGCCCTCCATGTACAAGGGCCAGTTTCAGATTATACCCAGGAAAGCTCTCGAGGAGTTTGCAGACCAACAAAAGCAGTTTACAGATTCTTCCAGAACACAGAGACAGATTTCCGGAGAAGGCAATGGCTTTGAGATATACTTATTAAAAAGGAAGGAAAGAGAAAAAAAAAAAAAGAAGAAGGGAGAAAATAAGTTAGGAAACTTGGATATGATCTGAATTTTTAAAAATGCTATTTGGCTTTAGTTTGTGAATGTTGCCATTTTGGGGCCTCAAGGGGACTGACTATGGGTGACACACCATCATTTTTCTCTTGACAGAGAACTTTTAGAATGTCCCAGCAGTGACTAGATCTAAAGGAAACTGGTGTTCGTCCTCCTAAGTACCTGGATGTGATGAAATCAATACAGCCCCTGCCAAATAGTTGTGTATAGTGTATGGATTTTCAAATGAGATCTTGATTATTCAGTTAATGGACCAACACACATGATTGCAAATGGCCCCTCCCCTCAATTAAGCTTTCTAGGGCAGAGCATAAAGATGCCAATGCAAATGGATGAATTAAAGGGGCAAACTAGGAAAACTGGGGAAATAATGCCCTTTACTCATAAAAATGCTTCATTTCACCTGGAGAATTAGATATGATTAATATCTATATGTAAGCTTATGTGACATTTTAGTCTCATAATTTTAAAGTATAATCCAAGGTGGGCCTAGCTGGCTCATTTGGAAGAGCATGTGACTCTTGATCTCTGGGTTGTGAGTTCGAGCCTCACATTGGGTGTAGAGATTATTCAAATAAATAAAACTTAAGAAAGCATAATTCAAGGCTAAAAAAGATGTTTTTTGGATCAACTTAAAGCCAAAGAACATACCTTTCTTGATCTAATCAAGGTATAGTCAATACTGAAACACATGGCAACTTCTTGAAGAGGGATTAAAATAAGGGGAATGTTCTCAAGTTTTCTCTGAAGTATTTCCGCTATTGCCAGTGGAAGGTGCTGCTGACGTAACAAGCAACACTGGTCAGTCTGACACTGGTCCAGGTGATCTTGATTATCTTATTTCTGGAGAATGGAAAACTCTGGGAGTTTGCATAGTCAACCACCTACTGAGACTGGTCGTATAAAGAGGATGTTCTCCCTAAGAGCTACAGAGGCCAAGCTGTCATCCCCACAAGCACACAAGCACTTCGAGTACATGATGAGGCTCTGCAGGGGAAAACAACATTAACCACAAAAAAATAATGACTTCTCTCATCAGTTTAAGAGTGGAGAAAACTTACTTGATCAAACCCTTGTTTCAACTAGATCATCGCGTCAGATTACCTCCATATACATAGCCAAATTATTACCGGGTTCTAATCTTGGGCAGGAAGAGTCGTTTAAACTACACCTTTGATGTTAGGATAAACCAGACAGTTAAACAACTTCAAAATGTGCAAAAACAGACGTTCTCCTCGAGATATCCAGGCTCTATGAAATACTTTTCAAGTGACCCAAAAGTCTCACCTACTAAAGAGCCATGCAGGTGAGAGCAATATTAAAGTTTCCAACCAAAACTGTCAAATGTTATCTGGCAAAAACTGGCATTCCTGAGAAGAGCTTGTCAGGTCATCGATCAGTCTTAGATTCCTCTGCATTCCTCTGCAACCACTCTCGGGACCTTGAGCAGCTCACAGGTGACCAGGCGGAGAGTCAAGGTCAGAGGAAGTGAAAGTCAACAAGCGCTTACTCAACAGGGCATTGTGTCGCTTCAGGTAGGCAATTATGTCTCCTTGCTTTTCAACGATCTCTTCTAGGCTTGAAATAGGCCTGCGAAGAATCAACATATTCACCAATACTCGCTGTCTCTTTCCAAATGGGTCCCCTCCCAGTTTCCAGTACAGCATATTGTATCTGGGACTTTTTCTTAAGATGCTGTAAGCCAAGGTAATATTCCAAAATGAGGTTCTTTCATCAGACTTGGTTTTATCCAGGGGAATGGGAGCAAGCAAATCAAACTTAAATCTAAGGCACATATGCATAATCATAAATTCCAAGCATAAGAATGTTTCCTAGATTTTCAAGGCAGGGGAGCCTCATAATTCTCTTTCTCTAGTCTTTCATTCCCCACCCGAAGCTTACCTGAATCCAGTCTCCGAGGTAATATTGCTGGGGTAAGCATAGATTTTTTCTTCTTCAAGTACATCAGGTTGTGGTTTGGCTTTATTAAATTTTCGAATTTTCACTGAAATAATAAAGTCATTATAGTCAGGTTACCTAATTATGAAAAAAACCTTTTACGTCCATTTTTTCAAATTATAATAATTGGCTATGCTTTTCAAGTAAGTTAATATGGACGAAAATGCTTCATAAAGTGAAAAAACAGGTTTGTTTATTGAAAATCTGTGAGCAGGCCTGAACTAAACACTGGACTACAGAGAGTGTCATTATTACTGGTCATAATAACAGCTATGATTTTTTGGAAAATTTAAAAGAGAGAAGGCACAGGTGAACTATTGTGCATGGACAGCCTCATCCAGTTCTCAGAACTACCCCCTGAAGCAGATGCCCTTATGACCTCTACTTTCTACAATAAAGTGAAGCCCAGAGAAGTTAAATAAGTAGCCAGGTTTCCAGTCCAGGAACCATGACTTTTTTCCAACCACCTCCACTGTTGATACTATCCTATAGAAAGAGCTACTAGTTCAGGGAAAAATACAGATCATCAGTCTACATTCCAAGACAGTATGAAAAGAACCAAAATCGAAACTTGCATGAGGAGCTTGTGGCAGCCCTGGAAAGCAGCCCCTTAATTCAGCAGAACTGGGATGGGAGGGATGATCATGGAGGAGGATGGAAGGGCTTGAGTCCAGTCTTGGGGGAAACAGGAAAACTAACTGCATGGACTAGGGGAGGAGAGAAGAAGGGTGATTTAGGTGTGGGAAGAGCCTGAACAAATACTTAGACCTTGAGAAGGGGTGTGTGTGTGTGTGTATGAGGGGGTGGAAAGGTAGGCAGGCAAGACATGAGTGACTGCCAAGGCATTGATATTTTGTCCTGAGAGTAAATGGGAGTCACTGAAAGGAGCTCACCATCACCCCTGAAGGGCAGGGATGAATAGGGCCAACTCATGGTAGACCTTTTCTTTTCTTTCCTTTTTTTTTTTTTTAAAGATTTTTTTATTTATTTGACAGAGAGAGATCACAAGTAGGCAGAAAGGCAGGCAGAGAGAGACAGATGGTGGGGCTCGATCCCATGACCCTGATACCATAACCTGAGCCGAAGGCAGAGGCCTAACCCATTGAGCCACCCAGGCACCCCTCATGGAAGGTCTTTTATGCCACACCAAGACTTCAGAAAACTCTGAACAGGGAAATTGTTAATGATAAGAGTTACTTCTGAATACAATTACATTGGCAGAAGGAAGGAATACAAAGTTAAGAGAACAAGGAAGGGACAGCAGTAGCAAGCCTATTGGAATTATCCACACAGGATGTGATGAGTGTCTAATTGAGGCAGTGACAGTGACAGAGGGGAGGAGACAGATATGGGAGACAGGTCAACTGAACAGGATTGATGACTGAGGGAGGGGAGAGAGTAAGGGGGAAGAAAGGATCCAGGATGACAAAAAGGTTTTGAATTGAGCAGGAGCTGCAGGCTGATGCTCTTAGCTGAGGGAGGGGAGGAGGGACGGGATAGGGGAAGGTTTGGAAGAAGAGGCAGATGTTCAGGTCACTTCTGTCTTGGTACACTGGAACACCAGGATGGAAATGATCACTGAGCAGATGAATATAAAGGTCTGGGTGGCTCTCTTCACCTGAGTACTGTCTACTAGTGTGGGGACAGTAACTTTCAGTAGGTAGAGAAAAAGGATGTGGGAAAGCTGACACCCACTAATAGTAAAGAGATGGGAAGAATCTGTTAAAAGGAATGAAAATGAATCTCTAGAGAGGGAGGAGAACCGGGAAAGAGCAGTCACTGCCAGGAAGGTGAAGACATGGAGAGGACCCAGGGGACGCAGCAGTTTGGAGGCCACCGATGAACTTGGCAGCTTGTGAGGGTAAGTGATGTTATGGACTGAATCGTGTTCCCTGAAAATTGACATGCTGAAGCCCTCACCCCGAAGTAATGGTCTTTGGAGATAGGGCCTCCAGTGAGGTATTTAACATTAAATGAGGTAATAAGGGTGGGGCCCTGATCGGACAGGAGAAATACCAGGATGTGCTTGCACAGAGCACAGGGCCATGTGAAGACACCCACAGAAGGCAGCTCAGGAAGGGAGGCTCAGGAGAAACCAAGCCTGTCCATGCCTTGACCTTGGACTGGCCAGCCTCCAGAAGTGTAAGAAAATGAATCTGTGTGGCTTCAGCCACCTAGTCCAGGTACTGCAAGGGGGGGAAGTCAGTGGCAAAGAGGCGCAGAAGCAGACAGGGTGAAGGCCACTCCATCTCTCAGGGGTGACAGCAATTGGGGCAGTTTGCAACCTGGACAGCAGTTAACTGGGCTGGGCTCTCCCCTTCCTGAACAATAACTCTGGGACCAGGCTGACATGAGTTGTCTCCCCCAGAGATGGCAACCAGGGGGGAGAAAGCCAGGGGAGAAGGAGGCAGTGACTGTCAACCCCGAATGAACATTAGAATTACACCAAATAGATGAGAGTATCTGCCATGGGAATGGGCCGGTGGGGGGACAGGTCAGACCCCGGCATTACATTTTGTAAAAGCTCCACATGTCATTCTTTCCTTTTTCATAACAAGTTTTCAGATATAATTCACGTATCATGCATTCACCCATTGGAAGTATACAAGTCAATGGTTCAGTATTTCAGAGCACTAGGCAATCACCTCCACAGTCAATTTTAGAACACATTCATACCCCCAAAGAGAAACCCAGTATCCATTAGTGGTCATTCTCCATTTGCCCCCTGCCCTCTGGCTCTAGGTAACTGCTCATCTATTTCCTCTCTCTGTACATGTGCCTGTTCTGGGCATTGCATATCCATGGGCTCGTACATAGACTGTCTTCGCAATGACTGGTTCTACTTAGCATAATGTTTTCAAGGTTCATCCACATTGCAGCACATACTAGTACATCAGTCCATGTAGTCATTCCATTTTAGGGCTGAGTAATATTCTGTTGTATAGACTGAACACATTTTGTTTATCTATCCATCAGTTTATCCTAACATCAATTAGATGTTTTCCCCTTTGGGCTATTATAAGCAGCACTTCTTTGAACAACTGTGTATGTGTTTTTGTGGAAATGTCTTGGATATATATGCAGAGTCATGAGACACTGTTTCTCCTTTTGTGGAGCTTCCAGGCTCCTCATGTGATTCGAATGTGCACTTTCAGCTGAGAATTAGGCTCAAGAAGTTGGAGTGAAGAGGTTAAAAGTGAGAAAGTTGTGTGTGGGGGGGCTAGTGGCTCAGTCAGTTAAGCAGCTGTCTTCGGCTCAGGTCATGATCCCAGGGTCCTTGGATTGAGTCCCACATCCGGCTCCCTGCCGCAGGGAGTCTACCTCTCCCTCTGCCTGCTGCTCCCCGTGCTTGTGCTCTCTCTCTCACTCTTATTCTATCTCAAATAAATAGATTAAATAAAATTTAAAAAGTGAGAAAGTTGGGAGATGTGCAGAGGGTCCACCAGGAAGGACCAGGAGGAAGCACACAGTATGCCGCCAGAAGAACCAAGCGTGTACCTAGATGCCTTTGACTTTCAGGTACAGCAAGGAAGTTGGAAATGAGAAGCACCTTCTGGCTTTGAATGGCACTGGCACAAAATCTGATGTGCTCTAGCTTGCAGGTTAGAGGAGACAGACTGAGTCACGGAGCTCCCTCCAACAGGTCAGGGAGAGCACTCAACAGAGCAGACTAGGGAGCCCCATTGAGGCAGGCAGAAAACCAGAAAAACCAAAGGCTTGAAGCTAGTGAGGGGTAAGCTTCCAGGAGGTAAACTGTGTCCAAGGTCATCCAGTAAAGATGAAGGCTGAGAACTGAACCTGTTATGTGACATCTACCAGTGAATCTGAGCTGTTCAGTGTTTACATCTTAGTTTTCTAAAATGGTATTTCCCCCAAATAATCCCTGAATAAAGAAAGAAGCTTAGAAAAAAATGTAAGTTTCTTGAACTGGGGGACAGGAAATAACAGCTAGATAGTATTAAAGTAAAAGGGGACAGAAATAAAAGACACACCACAGTCTGACAAAATAAAAAGGTCTTGGGCACCTGGGTGGCTCAGTAGGTTAAGGTCTGCCTTCCATTCAGGTCATGATCCCAGGGTCCTGGGATGGAGCCCCACACTGAGCCCTGCATCAAGCCTCGCACTGGGCTCGGTAAGCCTGCTTCTCCTTCTCTCTCTGCTGCTCCCCCTGCTGTGTTCTCTCTCTTGGGTCAAATAAAAAAATAAAACCTTAAAAAAAAAAAAAAACCCTACAGTATATTTAAGGAAACATTGTAATTTAGTAAGTTAAGCTTACTCTTGAGGATGAGGTAAAACACTCATACTTTAATCTTCTAAAAAAAATTAAGTATTTGCAGAAACCCTAAGTTTATAATTAAAATTATCATAAACCTTTCCTATCTAAACCATCTATTTACTTTGAGAGTGTGAATTACCAATTATCAGGTTTTCTTACAGTAGGAAGCATATTCATTTGAGATTTAACAAGATAGTTTTTTTTTTAAAACATTTCATTTATTTATTTGACAGAGAGAGAGATCACAAGTAGGCAGAGAGGCAGGCAGAGAGGGGGAAGCAGGCTCCCCGCTGAGCAGATACCGACGTGGAACTTGATCCCAGGACCCTGAGATCATAACCCGAGCTGAAGGCACAGGCTTAACCCACTGAGCCACCCAGGCACCCCAACAAGATAGTTTTTTAATGGTGTTTTTATTCAGATAAAAATTTAAAAATTAATATAAGTAAAGAAGAAATATGCTACAAAGTCTTTGAGTATAGAATAAAGCAATTCTTTTTAATTAGAAGGCAATATATTAAAATAAATGGAAAAGAATAAAATAAAACCCTTTTTGTTTAATTTCAGGTGTCATGTAACTATTTGTGTCCAACTGTAAAAATGAGTTCCTGTCAGGATTCTTGGAATATCTGTTTTCTTTAACTCTTAAACACTCTCAGGATTTTGTTTTGTTTTTTTATCTCTTAGATGTCCTATTTATAATTAATTATAGATGCTACAGCAAATCCTTTAAAATCCTTTAAAAATAGTACAGTAAGTCCTAGAGAAATAAATCTTGGACTACATTTTAACAGTATTAGTTTCCCTTATTTACATGATTGACATTCACATGATCTTTGGAATATTGTTGTTACCTCCTTCTATGTCACAGAGCATTCTATAGATCTTTACTACAAAAAGGCCTGCACCCCTTGTAGTAAATAAAAGTTGTAGAGTACTAAATAACAGAGTAAGTGAATTCTCTATTCAGACCTAAACTATAACCTTATTTATAGCATCTGACAGACATATAGACTGGAACTGATCTCAATCAAAAAGGTAATTCAGTATTCATTTGTCATATGGATCACTCTACTGAAATAGCAAGCTGTTTCTTATATATTGAAAAACTAATCTTACTTTAAAACTAGTCTCATTCTGGGGGCCTGGGTGGCTCAGTTGGTTAAGGGACTGCCTTTAGCTCAGGTCATGATCCTGGAGTCCCAGGATCAAGTCCTGCATTGGATTCCCTGCTCAGCCGGAAGCCTGCTTCTCTTTCTGTCTGCCCCACCCTCCTTTTGTGTGATTTCTCTCTCTCTCTCAAATAAATAAATAAAATCTTAAAAAAACAAAACAAAACTAGTTTCATTCTTTTCTAGCAAGTTAAGTGGGTGATATACATTTATTTTTTTAAAAAGAGGTACAAAACGTAATCCTATCCATAATTTGGCTCATTGTTAGCTAATAATTATAGAAACATTTATAAAGATCAATCAATAATGTGACATTCACATTTACAAAGTAGTAATACCATTCATATTCTAAATAATCTCCTGTTGGCCTAAGGAGATGCACAGAAAAAAAAAAAATCAGTAAAGTGAAACATAAGCTGAGACCTGTGTGACTTTGCCCTTCTTGGCAAAAAGAAATGACCTTTTTTCAAAATGAATACACAAGATATTTTATTATCACAAAATAACTGTTAAGCAGTGCCAGAAAATTAGCTACTATTTTGGACAGATTTTACTGCATGTCAATATTGCAGCAGGAATGAAACCTAGATTTTTCCAGGGCTTGCATTTTTTTCTGTTAAAAATATTCTTCCAACTGTTTTTCACATTAATATATCTAAAGCTTTTTTTTTTTTTTTTTTAAGATTGTTTATTTTAGAGGAAGAGTACGCGCAGGGGGAGAGAGAGAGAGAGAGAGAATCCTCTAGCAGATGATTCCCCACTGAGCACAGAGCCTGATGTGGGGCTTGATCCCAGGATTCTGAAATCCTAACCTGAGCTGAAATCAAGAATCAGCCACTTAACCAACTGAGCCACGCAGGCACCCCTCTAAAGTAAAGCTTCCTTTAATTTTAACCCCTGAGAGTTCTGAGAAAGAGAGAGAGACACAGAGAGACAAATAGATCAATCCTCAGACAGCTCTAAATTTAGAAAATGAATTCCTAAATGGTTTATCCTAAAGCAAGTCTAGGCTAAATGCAGTTTTGCACACATAATTTATTTACTCACTTATTTTGTATTTTGTCATTTTGAATTTAAATGCCAGACTTACATCTCAGTTGCCTTTGAAGAAGCAAATGTCTGTGGGTCTTTTCAATTTTTTTGTTTTTGGTCTTTTTTAAAGATAAGGTGTCACTTGACTTGACAAAAATTAGGTTTTTGTATTGTTTTGTTTTGTTTTTGACAAAAATTAGTTTATGACACAAATTTAGAAGCATCACTGGTGTGTCGCTGTTGGTTTTCCATGTGATCAGCAATGAAAAGTACAGGTGCTCAACAGGCTCCCAGCCGCTAGGAAAACCTTGCCGCAAAGATAATGGCCACGCTTCCCATGATCAGGGATGAAACGACCAGTTAATGGTCTTTGGCCCAGCAGTCTCGCTGTAATTCTCACCTGTGTAAATGAGCAGACAGGTCAGGGAACAGATCAGTTCCAGGCCCAGGATGGCCAGGATGAGGTCAAGATACAGCCTGCTGGGCTCCGGGAAGGAGTGCTGCACGCACAGCACGAGGAGGAGAGCTGTGCTGCCTGCAGAGGACAGAGAAGTGCAGGGTTAGCAGAGCCCAGATGGGGTCCACAAGGCAGGCGCACACCCAGGCCCTGTTATATGGAGCAGTGAAGGGAGCATTGGTAAAAACCCCGAACTGCTGCTTTCTAGAGGGAAAAACCCCCAATGCAACTAAGAGTTAATGATGCCCCCCCAATACAATTACATAAGAATCTGGATTTTCTTAAAAACCAAGTTATGATTTTTTGTTCTCTACAATTATTAATAATGACATTGCATGAAGTCCCATATGCATTTAAAAAGGGATGCAGGGGGCGCCTGGGTGGGTCAGTGGGTTAAGCTGCTGCCTT
This sequence comes from Neogale vison, assembly GCF_020171115.1. NCBI lineage: Eukaryota > Metazoa > Chordata > Mammalia > Carnivora > Mustelidae > Neogale > Neogale vison. The sequence continues at coordinate 135,153,160 of NC_058101.1, forward strand.
CAGCTCAGGTCATGATCTCAGGGTCCTGGGATCGAGTCCCGCATCGGGCTCTCTGCTCGGCAGGGAGCCTGCTTCCTCCTCTCTCTCTGCCTACTTGTGATCTCTGTCTGTCAAATAAATAAATAAAATCTTTAAAAAAAAAGGGGGGGGGATGCAGGGATGCCTGGGTGGCTCAGCTGGTTGAGCGTTTGACTCTTGATTTTGGATCAGGTCATGGTCTCAGGGTCATGGGATCCAGCCTCTTGTTGGGCTTCGCGCTCAGTAGGGAGTCTGCTTGTCCCTCACCCTCTGCTCCTCCCCCTACTCTCTCTTTCTCAAATAAATAAATACATAAGGATGAAGTTTCTGGAAATTTGCATTACGCCAGTTCTTCTGAACCCAGAGGCACTTGAGGGCCATGGTTGCCCATCCTGGTCACATAATGTACCAGCAGAAAACTGCACAGAAGTTAAGAATGTTGCAGTTATGTGGACCACCTGGCTGGACATCTGGGACATGCTGCTGACTATGGACAAATGACCTGACACAGCTGCTCCTCAACTTCTTTGTCTGAAAAATGGGAACAACAGTACCTTCCTCACAGTGCTCTTGTGAGGAATGAATGAAATTAATACGTGAAAAATACTTAGAATGGTGCTTGGACACTATATGATAAATATGAACTGTTCCCCCCCCAACACACACACTTAGCATATCTATTATTTGGTTTTAAAGATCATTAGCCTTGTTTTGTATTTTCATTTTGAAGAATACAGCGCAGAAGAAAAGTAAACTTCTGGAGCAAAGAGGCTGGGTCTTGGCATCATGTAAGGTATGACTGTGAGTTTGCCACAGGGACTTGCTTGGAGGAAGGGTTGTAGGGCATTGTGCCTGGGATTTTTAAAGATTACACAAAACCAAAATCAGTAGTAGTAGTTTTATTATTTATTTATTTATTTAAAAAAAAGATTTATTTATTTATTTATTTGACAGAGAGAGAGAGAGAGGGAGAGATCACAAGTAGGCAGAGAGGCAGGCAGAGAGAGAGAGGAAGGGAAGCAGGCTCCCTGCTGAGCAGAGAGCCCGACGTGGGACTCGATCCCAGGACCCTGAGATCACGACCCGAGCCGAAGGCAGCGGCTTAACCCACTGAGCCACCCAGGCGCCCCAGTAGTTTTATTTTTAAAGAGTTTCTTTATTTGGGGACGCCTGGGTGGCTCAGTTGGTTGGACAACTGCCTTCGGCTCAGGGTGTGATCCTGGAGTCCCGGGATCGAGTCCCACATCAGGCTCCCAGCTCCATGGGGAGTCTGCTTCGCTCTCTGACCTTCTCCTCGCTCATGCTCTCTCTCACTGTCTCTCTCTCTCAAATAAATAAATAAAATCTTTAAAAAAAAAAAAAAAGAGTTTCTTTATTTGTCAGAGGGAGAGAGCACACACAAGCAGGGGGAATGGCAGGCAGAGGGAGAAACACGCCCTGCCGAGCAGGGAGCCCCGGCGGGACTTGATCCCCAAACCCTGGGATCATGACCTGAGCTGAAGGCAGAAGCTTATACCTACTAGGTACTGTTAGTTCACTTCCTCCTGCAACAGAGTTTGTGTGGGAAATATTATTTCCCCGATTTTATAGAGAAAAGGTATCAGGATGAAGTTAATCACTAGCCCACAATACTATCACATGCCACAGAAACAATGGTCACACTCATCTGAATAGCTGGATGTTCTACACCCTCATGGATTTACCTCTTTATTCTTCATATAAGATAAAATACTTAAAAGTAGAAACAAGGTCAATACCTGCCCCAATCTCTTTGATCTTCTGGGTCCTTATATGAGCAACATAAAAGTCATGCCATCTGCAATTAAAAGTAAGGGTCTAATTGCTTAGAAATATTAAAGGTCATATGTTAGCAAGAATTTGAAAGTGAGCAGAAAGGTAAGGATCAAACAACCCTTGGTGGGCCTCAAAAGTACTATTTCCAGAGCAATCACTTAAGAGACTGAACATTACTTTGGTTATAATGCATATACGATCTTGGGGGCACCTGGGTGGCTCAGTGGGTTGGGCCGCTGCCTTTGGCTCAGGTCATGATCTCAGAGTCCTGGGATTGAGCCCCACATCGGGCTCTCTGCTCAGCGGGGAGCCTGCTTCCTCCTCTCTTTCTGCCTGCCTCTCTGCCTGCTTGTGATCTCCGTCTTTCAAATAAATAAAATCTTTTTAAAAAAAAAGGCATATATGGTCTTTAAGTTAATGGGTTTTTGCTTTTATCTTCAGTGGGTGGGAGGAAAGGTTACAGTGACATCTTCTGGCCAAAATCAAGTATTACATATTAGCGCAGAACATAACAAGCCAAGCTCTTCCTCAAGGAAGAGGTAAAAATGTACCCCCTCCACCCCACAGTGAGTCAAAAACAGCCATCTCTATAAAATGCTTCTCTGTTATCACATGGCCCTGCAGCTGCCACTGAGAACATCACAGAGTAGAGAACTCGCACCTGCCCTTTAAGAAAATGTATTAATAGAACACAGAAGAAAAAAAAATTTAAATTCTGTAGAGCTGTTTTTCTGGGGGAAAAAATTATCTTCAAATCTGGTTTCAAAATGTATAAGTATTTATTCTGGACTCAATCCGAAAACAAGGTTCTCTAAAAAGGAAGGAGCTTTGAACACCAAGGCAAAAATGCCTAAAGAAGTTCAATTTAATTCCATTCAGCCTTTTTAAGATGTTTGCAAAATCAACAAAGTGCGTACTAATGCAGCTAAGTCCTGTGCAAACTTTCCAACCTTTTGTTTTCCATTTTGGATAATGCATTTTATTATATCACAGTCTCTCACTAAAAGAAACACTGAACTTCATTTAAAGTAAAGCCAGTTTCTTCCTCTCACCCTACAAGTATCAAATAGCAACAGCAGCTTATCTTCTTGAGATGATTAACACGGCTCATACCAGAAGGGGGGAAAAGCCTACATCATGCACAGGCAGATACATGGACAAAATGTTCACAATGCGGGCCAGGAAATGTCACCCCAAAATATGCTTTTGGGCATAAGGATTATTTTTTTCTTAAGATTTTACTTATTTGAGAGAGAGAGAAGTAAGGGGAGCGGCAGAGGGAGAAGCAGACTCCCCACTGAGCAGGGAGCCCGACTTGGGGCTTGATCCCAGGATCTCAAGATCATGACCTGAGCTAAAGGCAGACGCTTAACCGACTCAGCCACCCCGACATAAGGGTTATTTTAAGCTGATTAGTTTTAAGAAACAGCAGACACGGGTGAATCCCAGAAAGCTGATGGAAGTTACCTTTCTAAAAAAATTTTATTTACTTATTTGAGAGAGAATAAGAGAGCATTATTCTCTCAGGGGGAGCAGCAGAGAGGGAGCAGCAGAGGGAGAGGGGGAACACCAGAGGGAGAGGGAGAAGCAGGCTCTGCATCAAGCAGGGAGGCCAATGTGTGGCTCCATCCCAGGACCCCAGGATCATGACCTGAGCTGAAGGCTGACACTTAACTGACTGAGCCACCCAGGTGCCCTGGAAGATACCCTTTTGTAAGAGACAGTTACAAAGGAAAACTAGTTTGTAAGCATGTCCTCCTTTCTGTACCAGGAAGAGAAGGAAGGCTTAGAAACTATTATCCACAGAGAAGGCAGACTTAAATCTGCATAATAATCTTACCGTTGTTTCCAGAGCTTTTACTGCTCACCCTCCCATTATTCCTCCCACTGCCTCACCACAATGTCTATGGTCTCTCTGGCTAGAGATGGTATTAAAGGTGGTGGCGTGGCCCCTTTTAGAGAGTTACTCGGTTTTCTTGGGTCTCTCCCATGAAACACAGGAGGTATGCACGTTGTTGGGTTTTTTTTTTTTTAATATTTTATTTATTTATTTGACAGAGATCACAACTAGGCAGAGAGGCAGGCAGAGAGAGAGAGGAGGAAGCAGGCTCCCCACTGAGCAGAAAGCACCATGTGGGGCTCCATCCCAGAACCCTGAGATCATGACCTGAGCAGAAGGCAGAGGCTTTAACCCACTGAGCCACCCAGGTGCCCCAGGAGGTATGCATGTTAATAAATTTATTTTTTCTTGTTAACTTTTTATTATAGTGGGGTCTCAACCAAAAATCTTCCTAGAAGAGGGAAATTTTTTCACACCCCCACCATGGTAACAAACACAGATGTGAAAGGAAAATTAAGACTATACTGCGGCGCCTGGGTGGCTCAGTCAGTTGAGGGTCTGCCTTCAGCTCAGGTCATGATCCTAGGGTCCTGGAATTGAGCCCTACCTTGGGCTCTCTGTTCAGGGTGGAGCCTGCTTTTTATTCTTCATCTGCCTGCCCCTCCTCCTGCTTGTGTTTCTCTCTCTCTCTCTGTCAAATAAATAAGTAAAATCTTTTTTTTTTTAAAGATTTTTTAAAAAATTTATTTGACACAGAGAGAGAGAGATCACAAGTAGGCAGAGCAGTAGGCAGAGAGGGGGAAGCAGGCTCTCTGCTGAGCAGAGAGCCTGATGTGGGGCTCTCTCCCGGGACCCTGAGATCATGACCTGAGCCGAAGGCAGAGCCTTAACACACTGAGCCACCCAGGTGCCCCTAAATAAGTAAAATCTTAAAAAAAAAAAAAAGAAAAGAAAATTAAGACCATATTATTAAAAAAGCTTCAAGACAATAAGCTGATCTTATTTTAGTGGCCAACACACATCACTCTCACAAACATGAGAGACTATATTTGATTATAAAGTCAAACCCCCCATTTGCCTTCTGCTGGCAATTCCACCACACAAGCAAGCCATAGACAAGCTGAGCCAGACTCACCGGTTGAGTGTATCATCAGTGCAAGTCCTTTAAGATGCCTCGTAGCTAGGTAGATCATGTTATAGCCTCGGTTTCTGACTTTGTTGTGGTGATACTGGATGTAGCGTTCAAGAAGGAAATGCAGAATCCACAAAATAACTTTTCCAAGGATTATGACTGTCTGAACCTTCAGTGGGTTGGTATAGTTTCCGGGGCACTTGTCCTCAATTGGATTAGGGTAAGAACAAAGCACACCTGTTAAAAATGCTAAAATGACAAATACAACCTGGTGGAAATGAAAGCAGTAGGATTAATATTCAATATTTAGAATTAAGAAATGATATTTACCACCCAAGCACATAGTCATACCTATGACTTTTGTGATCCTATTTTTATAAATGAATTTACAAACTTTTTTTCCCCATTTTACAAATGTTTTAAACAGAAAATTTGGAGAAAAATTTGCAGAAAATTTAGAAACAAATCACAAATAAGAGAAGTCACCCCAAATCCCACCTAACAGAGATGAGTACTTAAACAATTTCTTGCCCACTTCTCTTTTATTGAAAAGAGTAAAAGCAGTTAATTTAGTGCTTCAGAGGTAATTAATCAAAATCATGGCTTAAAAAACCTTATTTCTAGCTTCAGTTTTAAGAGAACAAAAACAAGTATGCAATTAGATCGACAAAAAATTAAAAGACTGGTGCCAAAATACAGGCAAACAGAAATTCTCATATATTCTCATATATTGCCGGTCTGGGAATAGATGTGGAAAAAGAATCTGGAAGCATCTTTTTTTTTTTTTTTTTTAAAAGATTTTATTTATTTATTTGACAGAGAGAAATCACAAGTAGATGGAGAGGCAGGCAGAGAGAGAGAGAGAGGGAAGCAGGCTCCCTGCTGAGCAGAGAGCCCGATGCGGGACTCGATCCCAGGACCCTGAGATCATGACCTGAGCCGAAGGCAGTGGCTTAACCCACTGAGCCACCCAGGCGCCCCTGGAAGCATCTTGATCTGTCCTAAGAGCTCTACTCATCAGAAGTAACAGCCCCAGTTCAGACAGCTCTATGACTACCAATATTTATTACAGCATTCTCTATTATTTGCAATTTGCTGAAAATTGCCCAAGGATATGTGTTCATCCATAGCAGAATGCTTGAGTAAATTAAAATACATCTACTCGTAAAACAGAGTAGTATTGAGCTATTAAAGAATTAACTAAATCTTCCTGTATTAATTTGGATGGGTGTCTGTACGTTAGGATTAAAAGAAGTAAGTTATAGAGTAGTAGTTCAAAGTGAGGTTTATAGACCAGCACAATCAGCATCACAAGGGAGCTAGTCAGAAATGCAAATTCTCAGGCCCCACCCAAAACCAGGAGAATCTGGAAATGTCACCAAGCTATCTAGTTTAACAAGCCTGCTGGGGAGTCTGACACAGGCTCAAGTGTGAGCAACACTTGGGCAGAGTGATAAATACAGTATTATCCAACTGGGGGGCGTGGGGAAGAAATAGGGGAAATCCTTTAAAATACATATGAATGTGTGTGTATGTGTGTATGTTAAGCAGGCTCCATGCCCAGGGTGGAGCCCAACACAGGGCTGAACTCAGGACCCTGAGATCAAGACCTGAGCTGAGATCAACAGTCGGTCGGTCACTTAACCGACAGAGCCTCCCAGGCACCCCTCTTTTTGTACGAACTGAATGAAAGGCACTGAGATATACCCATTTATTAACTCAGAGAAAAGGGCTGAAGCAGATAAAAGAGAAGATAGGATTTTATCTTTGTACGCTTTGGTAATGTTTTATTTGTTTGATAAGGAAGTTATTTTGTAATTTTAAAAATCAAATAAAGAAAAATGTATCCTTGGTATTCATCCCAAACACCAATAGTAGGCCATCCTAGCATATAATAAATCTACTTAAAATATATATGATTTGTCTATGGGATTTGTCAAGAGCAGTCATATTTGCTAGGGCAACTCAAGATGCCTATTACCATAAAGGAAAAAACTGAAAGGTTGAGAAATTCCCTATACAGGAAAACACTGTACATTGAAGCAGGCTGATCCATTTTTTATAAAGTAGCATATAGACATTTTGCTTGTTTAAATTTTTACTTAAATTTCAGTTAATTAATGTATACGGAGTGGAAATTTAATGTTCATTTCAGGTGTACAATATAGTAATTCAACAACTGTACACAACCCAGTGCTCATGGCAAGCACCTCCTTCATCCCCATCACCTACTTCTCCCATCCCCCCCATCAGTCTGTTCTCTGTAATTAAGAGTCTCTTTTTTGGTTTGTCTTTTTTTTTCCCTTTGCTCATTTGTTTTGTTAAATTCCACATGAGTGAAATCACATGGCATTTGTCTTTCTCTATTTTGCTTAGCATTAATACTCTCCAGCTCCATCCATTTATCATTGCAAATGGTAAGATTTCCTTCTTTTTTATGGCTGGGTAATATTCTGTTGTATATATATATATATCACCTCTTATTTATCCATTAATCAGCTGATGGACACTTGGGATTGTTTTCATAATTTGGTTATTGTAAATAATACTGCTATAAACAACAGGGAGCATGTATCCCTCTGAATTCATGTTTTTGCATTCTTTGGGTAAATACCTAATAGTGCGACTGTGGGTAGCTCTATTTTTAACTTTTGGTTGAACCTCTGCACTGTTTTCCAGATTGGTTGCACCAGTTTGCATTCCCACCAACAATGCTGATGGGTTTCTTTTTCTCCACATCCTTGCCAACATCTGTTGTTTCTTGTGTTGTTGATTTTACCCATTTTGACAGGTGTGAGGAAATATCTCATGTAGCTTTGATTTGCATGTCCCTGATGATAAGTGATGTTAGGTATACTTTCATGTGTCTATTGGCCATGTGGATGTCTTCTTTGGAGAAATATGTGTTCATGTCTTCTGCCCATTTTTTAATTGGATTGTTTTTTGGGTGTTGAGTTTTTAAGTTCTTTGTATGTTTTGGATACTAACCCTTTATTAGATTTGTCATTGGCAAATATCTTCTCCCATTCTGTAGGTTGCCTTTTAGTTTTGTTGTTTGTTTCCTTCGCTGTGCAGAAGCGTTTTATTTTGATGTAGTCCCAATAGTTTAACTTGTTTCTCTTGCCTCAGGAGACTTTTCTAGAAAAAGTTGCTATGGCTAATGGCAGAGAAATTACTGCCTGTATTTTCCTCAAGTTTTGTGGCTTCAGGTCTCACATTTAGGTCTTTCATCCAGTTTGAGTTTATTTTTGTGTATGGTAAAAGAGAATGATGTAGTTTAATTCTTTTGCATGTTGCTGTCCAGTTTCCCTGCACTGTTTATTGAAGAGACTGTCTTTTTCCCATTGGATATTCTTTCCTGCTTTGTTGAAGATTAACTGACCAAGTAATTGAGGGTTCATTTCTGGGTTTTCTATTCTGTTCCATTGACCTATGTGTCTATTTTTGTGCCAGTACCATGCTGTCTTGATCACTACAGCTTTGTCCTAGAACTTGAAGTCAGGAATTGTGATGCCTCCAGCTTTGCTTTTCTTTTTCAAGGTTGCTGTGGCTATTTGGGGTCTTCTGTGGCTCCATACAAATTTTAGGATTGTTTGTTCTAGTTCTCTGAAAAAAGCTGTTGGTATTTTGGTATTTGATAGGGATTGAATTAAATGTGTAGACTGCTCTGGGCAGTATAGGCATTTTAACAGTATTTTTTTCTTTGAATCCAGGAGTGTGGAATGATTTTCCATTTCTTTATGTCATCTTCCAATTCTTCTTTATAGTTTTCAGAGTATAGGTCTTTTACCTCTATGGTTAGGTTTATTCCTAGGTAGCTTTTGGGTTTGGGTGCAATTGTAAATAGGACTGATTCCTTGGTTTCTCTTTCCACTGCTTCATGATTAGGTGTATAGATATGCAAAAGATTTCTGCACATTGATTTCGTATCCCATGACTTTACTGAATTTGTTATTAACTCTAGCAGTTTTTTGGTGGATCTTTCAGGCTTTCTATGTGTAGTCTTATGTCATGTACAAACTGAAAGTTTTACTCCTTCCTTGCTGATTCGGATGCCTTTCTTTCTTTTTGTTGTCGGATTGCTGAGGCTGGGACTTCTAGTACTATGTTGAATAAAAGTGGTGAGAGTGGACAGCCCTTGTTGTTCTTGGCTGTAAAGAAAAAGCACAGGACGCCTAGGTAGTTCAGGTTAAGCGTCTGCCTTCGGCTCAGGTCATGATCCCACGATCCTGGGATCGAGCCCCACATCGGGCTTCTTGCTCAGTGGGGAGTCTGCTCCCTCTGCCTCTGCTGCTCCCCCTGCTTGTGCTCTCTCTCTCTCTCTAACAAATAAATAAATAAAATCTTTAAGAGAAAGCTCAGTTTTTTTTTTCCCATTTAGGATGATGCTAGCTGTGGGTTTTTCACAGATGGCCTTTATTATGTTGAGGTATGTTTCTTCTAAACGTATTTTGTTGAGGGTTGCCTATGAATGGATATTGTACTCCGTCAAATTTTTTTCCTGATCCATTGAAATGACGGCATGGTTCTTATCCTTTTTAAAATAATTAATGTGATGAATCATGTTGATTGATTTACAAGTATTGAACCACCTTTGCAACCCAGGAATAAATCCCACTTGATTGCGGTAAATGATTTTTTTAAATGTTTTGTTGGATTTGGTTTGCTAGTATTTTGTTGAGAATTTTTGTGTCTATGTTCATCAGAGATGTTTGCCTATGGTTCTTTTTCTATGGTGTCTTTATCTGGTTTGGGTATCAGGGTGATGCTGGTATTTTTCTTGCTTTTTAACACAAGATTTTCTCAGTCCTAAAATGAGGGCAATCGATCCCATAGTATCATAGGCAGGCATTTTAAAGATTTTTTTTTTTTTAATTTATTTGACAGAGAGAGAGAGAGAGAGAGAGATCATAAGTAGACAGAGAGGCAGGCAGAGAAAGAGGAGGAGCCAGGCTCCCTGCTGAACAGAAAGCCTGATGTGGGGCTCAATCCCAGGACCCTGAGATCATGACCTGAGCTGAAGGCAGAGCTGAGCTTAACCCACTGAGCCACCCAGATGCCCCTGTAGGCAGGCATTTTAATATAAAAAGGTTTTTCAAAGTCATGTGTGTGTATGTTTGTGTGTATGTGAGGGTATAAATACATAGAGAGTATGTTACACAAATTAAAGATACGTTATTTAAAAAAAAGAAGAAAACAGGCCATAATCCAGGGATCAAGAGGCCACCTCTTCAGTCGATAATCCGGGGATTGGGAAGCCCTGGTAGAACCAGGCCACACTTAACTACATCTACACAAGGAAAAAGGATGCTTCTCTCTCCTCAGGGTATTCAGTTGTGAATTCAAGTCTACATGGTGTGTGTCACTGGAGCAGCGGCTGAATGAGTCAATGAACCACATTCATTCTTCTCATAAAGACTTGGGATCACTTAGAACTCCTGACTTTTCACACTGTAGCAAAGAATAACTACATCCCCTCGTGCTTCAGATCTCAGTGACCAAAATGGAGATGACAGACTGGATACAGAGCCATCGATAAGCTTACACCAAGACCGTTCGCATGTACAGGTGTTTTGCTTGTTTGTTTTTCCATTTAGGGGTTTCTTTTTGTGTGCATGTGATGTTGAATTTATTTACTTCTTTATTCTAGTTGATATAACTGGCATATGCCATTGTGTCAGTTTAAAGAGGACAACTTGGCTTTTGGTTTGTTTTTTCTTTCTTTTTTTAAAAACCTTTTATTTTAGTTTTAGTAATCTCAACAGCCAATGTGGGGCTCAGACCCATGACCCCGAGATCAAGAGTCACACCCTCCTCCAACTGAGACAGCCAGGTGCCCCTACAACTGGTTGATTTGATACATTTATGTGTTGCAATATAATTACTTTCCCAGTGTTAGCTAACACCTCTATTACTTCACATCATGACCGCTTCCTTTTTGTGGTGACAACAATTAAGATATCTAATCTCTTGGCAACTCTGAAGTTCATAATATGTAAAATATGACTGACTGTAGAAACTAGGCTATGCATTTGATCGCCAGGACTTTTTTCTCTCTTTTTTTTTTTTTTTTTTTTTTAAAGATTTTATTTATTTATTTGACAGAGAGAAATCACAAGTAGGCAGAGAGGCAGGCAGAGAGAGAGAGAGGGAAGCAGGCTCCCTGCTGAGCAGAGAGCCCGATGCGGGACTCGATCCCAGGACTCTGAGATCATGACCTGAGCCGAAGGCAGCGGCTTAACCCACTGAGCCACCCAGGCGCCCCCTTTTTTCTCTTTTTAAAGTGATAGAATTTTTTAAAGCAAGGATGCAGAAAAAGCTCTCAGGAGAGAGAGGGGTCCTGACAGGGTTGCCCTCTCCAGAACTTATTTATCTACTAGTTGCAACACGTACATCTTTAGTGTTCTGCTGCAACTGGACTTCTCTCCTTAACATTATTTTCTAAGTGTAGATAAATTGATAAATTTCTGTGTCAAAATATATAGATTCATCTACTTTTTTTTTATTTTAGTAACTGAAAAACACATGCATATGGTAAAAAGACATTTCAAATAGTACAAAAGGCAAATAGTAAAATGTATCAGGTATGCCTTCTACTGAGGACCTCAGACCTCCACCACAGTGACACCTAGTGTTAAAGGATCTTGTGAATGCTTCTAGAAATTTTCTGTTTATACATGGGAATAAACATACACACCAGCCCTCTCAATTATCTTTTAAAATGTGCAAATGGGAATATTCCATGCAAACCCGAATGTAAACCTGTGTTTGTGAATTCTCAACAATGTAAGCATGAAGGCTAGTCTAATTAATATATACACATCCACCCTGGTTTTTTTTTCCAACAGTTGCAGAGCATTCCTTCATATGGATGGGAAATACAAAGTGTCCTCTGAATGGTGGTAGTTGCAATATCTTGATATTACAGACATTACTATTATTAACAATATCCTTACACATGTGCAAATATATTTATAATAAATTCTTTGAAGTAGAGATATAATAAAAAAGTATGTACATTTTAAATGTTGTAGATGTAGGGGCAACTGGGTGGTTCAGTGGATTAAAGCCTCTGCCTTCAGCTCAGGTTGTGATCCCAGGGTCCTGGGATCTAGTCCCACATCAGGCTCTCTGCCTGGCAGGGAGCCTGCTTCCTCCTCTCTGTCTGCCTTTCTGCCTACTTGTGATCTTTTTCTGTCAAATAAATAAATAAAATCTTTTAAAAAAAAAAAGTTGGTAGATGTAGCCAAACTGCCCTCTGAAGATCATACACACACACATATTATTATTATTACATTTTATTATACATAAGAGCTTGTATATATATATGTGTGTACATATATATATATATATATATATTTTTTTTTTTTTTTTAAGATTTATTCATCTGACAGAGAGACAGAGAGCATAGCAGGGGCAGCAGCAGAGGGAAAGGGAGAAGCAGGCTCCTTGCTGAGCAGGGAGCCCGACACAGGGCTGGATCCCAGGACCCTGGGATCATGACCTAAGCTGAAGGCAAACGCTTACCTAACTGAGCCACCCAGGCATCCTGAGCTTATATATATATATTTTAAGAACATCACCTCTGTATGGATTATTGTCCCAGCCAACTTACATGAATTAATAAGAGAAGATTTGCTATGATGACCGTAGGAAGAGGGTGGAATCTGGGTCTAAACTGAGCATGTAATGAATGGTGTAGAAGATGCTGGGTGTCCAGAAGAGGGTCATCTTCAATACTTTGGGTGAGATCCAAGGAACCCTGAGGTACGGAAAAACAGAAGCAATCTTTTAATCCCCATTTTCCAGATTATGTTTCTAAGACAAATCTACTAAATTCTAAAGCATTAAAAACCATTATACAAGTTAGAGGCAAGAAAAATACCTTCCTTACATAAAGTGAGTTTAAAAATAACATAAACTTCTAGGTAACTACTGTATACATGTTGGTGAAAACAAGTGTTATAAGAGGTTGAGGAAATCTTACTTCAATTATCTTCAAGTGAGGTATTACATAATGAGATTAAAGCAAACAATGTTTTCTTTAACTCCTCAAACTTAGATATTGATTTATTTAACATTACTTAGATTATTGATGAAATAATTACATATGGTTGCAATTCTTAAACTACAACCTGATGCTCCACAAAATTTTGGAAAGTTGGTGGAGGCTTTATTAAACTTTCAGTTATGATAGAAATGTTTTAGAGAAGGAACAGATCACCATGATAGAGCTTCCAGGAGACTTTAGTTGACAGATACCAGAGTCTCAATGAAAACAACTTGCAAAGTTCCAGAAGTAGCTGATGGCATTGAGCTGCAACCTAAAAATTCAGTCTGACTTATTTAAAGGTGCTGTCTCGGCAGGAACAGTACTACCAGATCTCTGGCTCATATAACAATCTCTTAATCTAAGACCCTTGCTGAAAACTATTATATATAAGATACTATAAGATGAAAAAATTATAAAATACAGTCCCTGTCTGTGGATAAAGGTATACAGGATGAAATAATATTGTAAGTGAGCTAACTGAACAAAAATAGGATGGAAATAAAGATTTCATCGGAAAAAGGGAAGCCTGAGAATAGCATTTGGAAACAGATAAGGGCTCTTTGGAAGGGGTAGAGTGAGACAAATGGTATAGGGATGGTTTCTGGGCACCAGATTACAAAGATAAAAATAATAATCTGGAGCCTAATTCAGATCTGGGGCGGGCTTCTCAGTTTCCAAACTCAGGCATTCAGTGCTGCTTTGCAAATTTTTTTTTCATTCAGTGCCTACATACAGCTTCCTGTTTAGTTTGCTGTAACTTCCGGTATGATTCTGATTATTTCTGTTCTTTTCCACACTCCTCTACCTCTAGCTCTCTCTCAGTCAGCAGAAAGATGTCCCAGTCTTCACAGAGCTTCCTCTGGCTACCATCTGCGCATCCTTCCAGGTTCTGCTGGGTCAATTCCTACACATAACCTTCCTGGGCTGCCAAGCATCTAGATCACGCCACACCTCCACGCCCTCCCACATAGTTTGGTGCTTGCCTCCTCTATCATACTATCCTGTGACAGTCCTACCTCTTACCTATCCTCCCAAGTGGATTACATGAAACCCACAAACTCCCCACCACATATTTGTCTTTGTAATCTTAACGCCCAACAGGGACTGGGGGTTAGCACCCACGGAACAGATGATGAATGAATGATTGTTCCAATCCTACCTCAGCAGTGTTCCTAAATCAGTCAGGGTGTTGTCAAAGACCTGGACTAAGCAGGAGAGGTTATCGGGAGCTGTGGGGAGAATCAGCTCTGACCAGATGCAAAGGCAGTAAGTATTATGCTTACAGGTAAGCTCCTAAGGAAACTGCCCCATTCAGATACCAGTTGTCCTGCTTCCTTAGCGGTGAGGGAGTTACTTCATCTCTGTGCCTGTTTCTCATCTCAGGAAACACAGTGCTAATAGCAACTGCTTCATAGCTTTGGCGGGGGCGGGGGAGATCAGACAAGTTACTATTCATAAAAGGGCTGGAACACTGGCTGGCACAGACGTGACAGTCAGTATCAGCCACTGCTGTCTCTACCACTTGCTCTTCCCTTGCTCCCCATGGAACGCATTACCACTCTGGCCCCTCAATCTCATCTTGCTCTCCATTCTTCACTATTCTTGCTAGGTCCCATCATTTCTCATGGCCTTTGCCTTCCAGTCTCCAGACCTTAGCAACGTCTTGCTGCAGTCCATGTCTTCTAAAATGAACATTTACGTTTCTCTCCCCCAAAACTTGAGTCCCTCCCCATTCTCCTCTGGACAAAATCCAAATTCTTAGTCTGGCTCTCTGTGTTAGAATCCCTTCCCAAGCTATTTTTTGGGTCTTGCCTTTCGTTACTTCTCGCTCCTTCCTGATGCTGACTGCTCATGCACCCGTCTCTCACAAATCTCTTTCAGTCCCTATGCCTTTACTTACTTTGGCCCACGTGTCAAGGGCTTATCTTAGCAAGAACACTGGCTTCGCTGATCCTCAACATTGTTCCTACTGCCCTGTCAGCCAACACTGTACTTCTCATGTCCCCAAGTCTGACCTGGATCTCTTTTATATCTTCTGTATGCCTTTTTACCCCTTTGAACACACAGAAAACAGATATAATAATTTTTCAATGTTCCTGTTTGCTATTTTTAGCATGTCATTTCTGAATCATTTCAACTGACTTATATGTCATGTTTTCCTGCCTTTTGCATGCTTGGTAATTTTTTTCAACTTATTAAGATCCAGTTGACATATGGCTTTGTGTAAGTTTAAAGTGCACCAGGAGTTAATATGACACACTTATATATATTGCAAAATGATTCCCACTGAAGCATTACCTAACACCTTCACTACATTACATAATCATCAGTGCCTGATAATTTTGGATTGGATGAAAGACTTCCCAACTTAATTGCTTTGGGTGTGGGACAGTTTTGTGTTCCTATAGTCTTGAGTTTTTGTTTTTTTCTGGAACACAGTTAAATTACTTGGAAACAGTTTGGTCTTTTTGGCCTTGCTTTTTTTTATTTATTGTGGGACCACAGCCATGTTTATTTATTTATTGTGGGACCACAGCCATGTTTAGTCTAAGGCTAGTTTTTCCCCACTATGAAGGTAAGACCTCTGTGAGACCTAGTACCCTGTGAATTACTGAGTTTCCACTTGGACTGGTGGACTAGCCACGATGCCTGGCCCTGTGTGAGCGCTCAGTTCCGCTTCCTCTAGTCATTTCAGGTGGTTCTTTTCCAGGCCGTGGGCAATGTCCTCACAGGCCCATACTGAGCAGGACTCTGCTGACTCCCTGAGGGGCACTCTGCACGTTTTCAGTTCTCCTCTCCAGGTACTGCCACGTGAACTCTCGTTGCCTCAGTCTCCCCAGACTCTCAGCTCCATCTCCTCAACTCAGGGAGCCTGCTGACCTCTGCCGGGCTCCCTTTCCTGTCACAGCCCTCAGCCTCTCTCAAGAGGGTCAGCTGGGGCAGTCACATGACTCACTCCATCCCCCTCCTCTTGGAAAGCACTGGCTTTCACTGCCCAACGTTCAATAGCTCAAAAAAATGTTGTTTCCAATATTGCATGTAGTTTTTTGGTTACTTCAGGCAGAAGAATGAATCCAGTCCCTGTTATACCATGCTGGCTAGGAACAGAAGTCCCTACTGCATTCTCACACATGTCTATTACAACTTCCAATGCTAACCACGGGACAGCAAAGTTGTTGGAAAAGTGTGCTTCACATGGGCAAAGACACTGTTCTGTATCTTCATTATACCTTTAGCATCTAACATAGAGTACAGGCTCAGTATGTGTGTGGAGTGAACAAAACGTTGCCCAACTTCTTGAACACCTGGGGCCTGAGAGTTTCAACAAAGCAGGCCTTAAGACCTTAACTCTAAGACTACTATCCATTTATCTCCCATTTACCTCCCTTGCATGCCCCTCCTCCCCTAGCCTAAATGACCTTTCTAGACGGCCCCACAAATATCCTTCTTATTTTTTTCAGAATCCATACAAGCCTTAAGTTCTCTATAAAACTTGTTATGCAGGGGCTCCTGGATGATTCAGTCGGTTGAGTGTCAGACTCTTGATTTCGCCTCAGGTCATGATCTCAGGGTTGAGATGGAGCCCCAGTCAGGCTCCGAGTTGGGTGTGAGCCTGCTTAAGATTCAATCTCTCCCCTACCCCCTCTAAAAAACAAAAACAAAGAAACAACTTGACCTGCCAACTGTTTTCTTTCTACTTCACAACCGCTATAAAATGTACTGCTCATAATATTCATTTGGAATAGTTCTTTTTTTTTTTTAAAGAGTTTATTTATTTATTTGACAGACAGAGATCACAAGTAGGCAGAGAGTCAGGCAGAGAGAGAGAGAAGGAAGCAGGCTTCCTGCTGAGCAGAGAGCCTGATGCGAGGCTCAATCCCAGGACCCTGGGATCATGACCTGAGCCGAAGGCAGAGGCTTAACCCACTGAGCCACTATTCCACTGGTGCCCTGGAATAGTTCTTTTTTCTTTAAGATTTTATTTATTTACTTGAGAGCTCAAGCAGGAGTGAGCAAGAATGAGCATGTACAGGGGTGGAGGGGCAGAGGGAGAGGGAGAAGCAGACTTCCTGCTGAGCAAGGAGCCCCATGTGGGGCTCAATCCCAGGACCCCAGGATCATGACCGAGCTGAAGGCAGCCGCTTAACCCACCCAGCCACCAAGGCTGTATTGTATTTTTTCCTTATGAGTGCTATCTTGTATTTTTCCCTCTTTAATGTATATATATTGTTTCTCCTGATTACACTGAACAGGTTGGAGATGATAATATGGTTTCTTCTCTACGTCACTTATTAGACTCAGTAAATAAAACACATTTGAAGGCTATAACCAATCCCCTGTCTAGTGGATTCTACAGGAAATGTGTAACAATGCCTCATCACTCTCAGATGGCAACTCACCATCTCCATGTGAAAGGTAAAATGAAGATAACTCCTGGAATCCATGTAATTTCTTCGCTTACACTATTAAGAACTACATCATGACCTGGACAAGATATCTGCTGTTTTGCCCACATGGATCTCTTTCCTCTTCTTTTGTGATAATAACTGGATCTCCTCTGGGGACTCAACTGTCTACCTCTCCATTAAGTCCCAATGGGAACATCCTTCAGTACTTTTCACCCTCCTCTGGGAAGGTGGAACCTCTGGTCTCTGATAGAACCTAAGGGGGGCCCGACAATTCAATTCTTTCTTTGAGCGACAAACCAAAGGGAGACTAGGCACATTCCGTCCAGGGCACACTCTGAAAGGACCCCTGTCCCTTAGATCCCTTGTGCCGCCCTTGACTGGAGTCCTTTCAGAGGCGTAGGTGTTCACTCACTCTGATCATTTCAAAGAAACTCCTTTCTTCCTTAAATCAGTCAGAGTTGGTTTCATAGCTTGCAAACAGTGAACCCTAAATGAAAAGCCTTTGCCTCTGTTAACTCTTTTAAGTGTCTAGGCCTATGGCATACACCATATTTTTAGCTTTTTACTGTATGGTAGATATCATAGCCAGAAATTACCCCAAACAGGCAACTTGCTCAGATCTAAAGTGATTTAGATATGTAACTGTTGGTGGAACAGATTTCTAGAATTGTACTCGTCCTAAAACTAAAAGCTATAGATTCAAAAATCTGGGGGCAACTTAGCATCAACCAAGAAGCATTTACTGCACACATTTTCCTGATTTTTTTCCATACACTGTCAGCTTACAAATGTCACCCTTAAAAATTCAGAAACAATGATTTATTTCTTCAAAACTAACTGTATGT
Organism: Neogale vison; assembly: GCF_020171115.1. Taxonomy (NCBI): domain Eukaryota; kingdom Metazoa; phylum Chordata; class Mammalia; order Carnivora; family Mustelidae; genus Neogale; species Neogale vison. The sequence goes on from NC_058101.1 coordinate 135,171,251, forward strand.
GAATGTCAAATCTACCTTCAATGTCTTACAGTTTTATGTTTTTTCAACTGAAAAAAAAAATGGTAGGTTTTAGCTTTATCATTAGAAATTGTTTGGATCTTAGTTAAGATACTTTAAGTGTGATTGTTACTTACATAAGAATCTAAACTCTTGTAAGGCCTGGGACTGCTATGTGTCTTGCCTAATGCCCCTAATTCAATGACAGGATCACAGTAATATTCCTATTTATGTATTAATCCAAATTAATGCTTTAATGTAACTGTCAACTTTGCATTTCTCAAGGATAAATTGTATTACCTGTCAATGAGGCAAAGCAGTAAATTCTGGGCACAATTACATGTTTTCCCTAAGAAAGCTTCAATATATTTAAGTCAAGATTTCACTTTGTACTATACAGACTGTAAACTAGGCCTATGGTTTGTTTGTGTGTGTTTTTTTTTTTTTTTAGTAATCTGGTTTGGACCCATGAAGTAAGGCAATTTAAAAAATCCTCCATGACTATCACGCTTGCAGTCAAAACACCACAACACTGTTTTTCTCCAGTGCGGGTTTCTGAGCAATGACAGCGACGAGTCGGCCCGTGGGACGGCGGCGGCCTGACTGCGTGTCACAGCCGCTCCAGGTCCACAGCGCTCTAAAGCCCACGCAGAGAACCCACGAGCAGGGAGACTGACGCCCCTGCGCCCCAGGACACGTGAGCGCAGCCCAGCCGCCCGCGCAGAGAAGCGCCCGAGGGACGGCTGTCAGGCCAGACGCGCATCACGTGAAGCTCCCAGTTCCGGGATCAAAGACGCGCTCCGCACGTGAGCTGGGCTCCCATCAGGGACCCCCGCATCCGCGCACCCACCGCCCAGCAGCCCACCCGGCCTCCACCCGGGAACAGAAGCCCAGAGCCGGCAGGTCGCGGACCCCACTGCCTCCTGGGGTATCGTCCCAGGATCCCGCGCCCCGGGCCAGCCCTGCACAGGAAGCGCCGCCTCCAGCCACGGCCGCTACGGTGAAGGGTGGCTTCCCCTGGCAGTCTCCGCCCCGCGCGCCCAGCAAGGGAAGAAAGGGGTTCCGGGACCAGCCTCCCTCACTTCCGCGCACTCACGTCCTCCATCCTGCCCCTCGTAGCCATTTCCCGAAGCCTGAGGCCGAAGCCCCGGCCAGCCGGGCCTCTCCACCTGCTCCCCGCGCCGCCGGCCTAGAAAATTAACACCTTCTAACCCAAGGCCTCCCCCACTTCAGACACACCCCCTCCTGCTCCCGCTCCGCCTCCGTCTTCCCCCGAGCCCCGCCTCCTCACTCGCGATTGGCCAAGACGTGGGGGCGTGTCCCGCCCTGAGATACAGGCCTGTAGGCCTCCCGCAGCTGCGCTGACCGCCTGGCTTCCGGGGGTTTCCGGCAATCTCTGCTCAGGTCGGGTGGTGGCCAGAGCTTCGGTGTTAAAGGTTGCATTCCGAATCCAAGAATCTAACTGTTTTTGCCGCCACTTGTTTCTTTTTAAAAACATTAACTTTTCTCAGTCTTCCTTAGTTTGTGTTTGGAGGCACAGCTTCATGCATGAGTAGAGCCAGCTATAGAATCCTACCGCTGCCATTTATAGCTGGAAACTCCACCAGTAGAGTGATAGGAACAGAATAAAGATTCTAATCTACATGACATATTTACACATTTCACTAATGGGAAATGAAGCAGTTCAGGATTTTTAGGGCTTTTGTTTCTTTTTAATGTAATAAATAAATAAAAAATTTCTGAAAATCCATGATTTTTTTTAATTTTAATTTTTTAAAAGATTTTATTTATTTATTTGACAGGCAGAGATCACAAGCAGGCAGAGAGGCAGGCAGAGAGAGAGGAGGAAGCAGGCTCCCCGCTGAGCAGACAGCCCGATGCAGGGCTAGATCCCAGGACACTGGGATCATGACCCGAGCCGAAGGCAGAGGCTTTAACCCCCTGAGCCACCCAGGCGCCCCTTGAAAATCCATGATTATTTTAAAGATTTTATTTATTTATTTGATAGACAGAGATTACAAGTAGGCCGAGAAGCAGGCAGAGAGAGGAGGAAGCAGGCTCCCTGGTGAGCAGAGAGCCTGATGCGGAGCTCGATCCAAGAACCCTGGGATCAAACCCTTTGACCTGAGCCAAAGGCAGAGGCTTTAACCCACTGAGCCACCCAGGCGTCCCAAAATCCATGATTTTTACGTTGTAAAAATGTAGAGAAAGTTTAAAAAAAATTGTGTTAAACATCAGTTCCTGATCTGACTCAGCTACTAGTGGGAATATGTACACTTTCATACTTTCTAATGCTTATTTGTGCATTGCATATGGTGTAATCCTGTTTATGACATTGGAAATAAAATTACTTAAGTATCAGCCAAGGAAAAGGTGATACAAGACTCCACCTAATCTTTACAGGAAATTTAAAAATTCTAAAATTACAGGAAATTTTAAAATTTCCTGAGGTTCTATAAATTATTATTATTATTATTATTTTGACAGAGAGAGCATGAGAAGGGGGAGGGTCAGAGGGAGAATCAGACTCCCCGCTGAGCAGGGAGCCCCACATGGGACTCCATCCCTGGACTTCAGGATTATAACCTGAGCCAAAGGAAGTCCGTTAACCAACTGAGCCACCCAGGCACCCTCTATAAATTGTTTTCCAAGAGCCATTTCCAGGCATTCCTATTCCTTCAACATTTGGTCTTGAAAATTTTCAAACCTAGGGAAGTGTTTTAAAACTAGTGCGGTGAACATCCATGTGACCCTCACATCCATTCATCAGTTCATATTATACCACAGCCGCTGTGAGTGTTTGTGCATGTGTGCTCTAATGTTCACGCACATGTTAAGGGAATCATTTGAAAATACTTAGAGTACAGTATGAAAATTCATTCCAAATACTTCATTGACTGAAAATAAGGGCACTTTCCTATTTCACCACAATATCATTATCACAACTAAGAAACCAATAGTAGCTCCATGTTTGCTAATAAACAATCCATGGCAAAAATTATCCAAAATTTCCCCAAAATGTTTTTTTAATTTTTAAAAATCTTTTTAAAAGACTTATTCATGGGGGCACCTGGGTGACTCAGTGGGTTAAACCTCTCTCTACCTTTGGCTCAGGTCATGATCCTGGGGTCCTGGTATCGAGCACTGCATCGGGCTCTCTGCTCAGCAGGGAGCCTTCTTCCCCTCTCTCTCTGCCTGCTTCTCTGCCTACTTGTGATCTCTCTCTCTCTGTGTCAAATAAATAAATAAAATCTTAAAAAAAAAATAAAAGTCTTACTTATTTTAGAGAGTGAAAGAGAGAGTGAGCACAATCAGGGGTAGGGGCAGAGGGAGAGAGAGAGAATCTCAAGGCGATTGCCCTCACTTCTCCTCCTGTGCCTTCATCTTAGGAGGCAGAGATCATGACCTGAGCCAAGACTCAGAAGCTCAACCAACTGATCCACTGAGGGGCTCTTTAAGATATCTTTTTTAGTTCTTTTCCATCATCTAAAATTCAGTCAAGATTCACACGTTGTTTTTAGTTATAAAAAGAGGTATAAGTAAGGTATATTTATAAATATACCTTTATTTATAATATTTATAAATATTATAAAGTATAAAATTATTTTATTATTTTTAAAGATTTTATTTATTTATTTGACAGAGAGAGAGAGAACGTGCTAACACACAAGCTGGGGGAGCAGCCGCGGGAAAGGGAGAAACAGGCTCCCTACCGAGCAAGGAGCCCAATTCCAGGCTCAATCCCAGGACCCTGGAATCATGATCTAAGCCAAAGGCAGTTGCCTAATAGCCTGAGCCACCCAGGCACCCCAGTATACTTTAATAAGTACATTATACTGGTTAAGACCAAGACTCTGGAATTAGTCATGAAGACTTGAATTCTGTCTTACTAGGGGTATGATCTTGGGCACCTTACTTAAATTCTCTAGGAGTCGGTTTCTTATTTGTAAAAATGGAAATATTACTAGATCCAATTTTGGAGGGATTTTTGATTAAATGAAATAATGCATGTAATGCTCTTGTTACAGTGCTATCTCTAAGCACTCAAAATGTTAGCCACTTTTTTGTGTCAGTCAGGTTTATTGAAACATTATTAACATATACAGTCCCTGTTTTAATAGTATACTAAAATAGTACATTATTCAAATAGTTCAGTATGTCTTTTTTTCCTGGAGGTTGAAAATTTTCAAAATAAAAATAGTAGTGTGGGGGGGAAGATGATGGTGCACTTGGTCAGCTAAAAGGCTTTAGGGTAGGAATAATCTGTGATTACCCTGTGTAAACCAGAAGGGAGCAATGGTGCCAGGAAATAGAATTCTGAACGTTGCAAGACTTTATAGGAGTGGGTTGGTAGAGGAGAGAGGTTGTCAGTCCAGGAGCTGTGCTTCAGTGGGAGGCTGTGACGCCCAAGGATTAGAAAGAGCAGGAGAAAAGGTTGTCCTATGGAATGACAAGGGTGACTGTTTATTTATTTTTTAAAGATTTTATTTATTTGGGGCACCTGGGTGGCTCAGTGGTTAAGCCTCTGCCTTCCGCTCAGGTCATGATCTCAGGGTTGTGGGATCGAGCCCCGCATCGGGCTCTCTGCTCAGCAGGGAGCCTGCTTCCCTTCCCCTCTCTCTCTGCCTGCCTCTCTGCCTACTTGTGATCTCTGTCTGTCAAATAAATAAAATCTTTTAAAAAAAAAGATTTTATTTATTTATTTGTTAGAGAGATAGAGAGCACAAGCAGGGGAAGCGGCTGGCGGAGAGAGAGGAAGAAACAGGCTCCCTGCTGAGGGAGGAGCCCAATGCTAGACTTGATCGCAGCACCATCTGAGCTGAAGGCAGATGCTCAACTGACTGATCCACCCTGGTGTCCTTAGGAAGAAGATGTGTCTTTGCCTCATCATTTTCTTTAGGCCTAGCCATGCAAGCATAGTTATGTTTACTATGCCCAGGTCAAAAGTTAGAGATAAAGAAAATCATATGATTGCCACTAAAAGACCTTGATATTCATATTCAGGGGATATAAACAGGAACAATAGGTTAGGTGCAGGAATACAGTTCTGTGGATCTCTTTCCAAAAATTCAAAAAGGATTTATTATAGTACTCAGGCACAGATGACATGTATGGGGAATGAAAATTAAGTCATTATCAGGAAAGATTATTAAAATGTCCATATAATGTTCTAGTGTTGATCAAAGTAATTTAAATAAGCAAAACCCCGTAAAGAAATGATATTTATAAAGATACGTGACTTTTCATTGTGGCATGATTGAAATATTTTTAGTGAAAGTTCTTGTGTTTGTTCACCTTGAGGAATAAGAAGATAGGAAGAAACTGTTTTTCTGCCAAACAGGTGGCCTTTTGATTCAGGTCTGAAGCTTTATCTTTCCTATAAGTGTTATCACCTTCAACATTATTTCGAGCAGTGCTTAGCCCAGTCACAGATATTGAAGTGTTAATAATATCCTTTTTTTTTAACGTCAGTGTAAAATGTGTCCTTAATTCACTTTATAGTGTTGCTAATACAACTTCCCTTATTCATCCGACCATAGTAGCATGTAGCATGTAAACAATAGTTGCTCAATTAATATTTATTATTGATTTTAAAGTGAGATCCCATTAGCTACTAATACTGATTTTAATTTGTCTTTTTAATCAAATTTTAGATTGAGCCAATCCTAGCTAGACTTTTCTATGATTCTCTTAAGCTTCCCCGTTCTTCTGTCAGGAATACACTTATCCCAAGCTCTGGCTTTGGATAATGCTTTCTAGCTAAGTCTCTCTTAGATACCCAGAGAGATGCTGCTGACAATTTCCCTTTCAATGAACAGACAGAAAAGTAAGTCAACAGTTATTTTAGTGTATCAAATTATTTTTGCTTATATACTTTTCCTGGAATTTTTTTTTTTTTATCTAGAAAGGAATTTAAGGATACTGTGAGCACTCAGAAATATTCTGCAGCTTCTATTTATTTGTTCCATAAATATGTGGGCCTTTGAGAGCACCAGGTCCCACAAATAGATCCAATTGTAACTAAACATTTCAAATTTGGATGAAAAAGGTATATTAGAGGTCCTCAGAACCTATGAAATTTCAGATTTGTTACCCATCACCTCCTCCCACATTATTGGTTTGTATTCTCCTAAAGTTCTTGTACTGACATTTAAAAACACACTTGTTTCTGAAGGCAGAAAAGTTTATTTTGGTTTCACTGACTAATTCGGGAGTGGGAGAACAAATTTGCTAAAACTTCCAAAAATGATTTATTTTTGGATAGATATCAAATATATGAAGTTTTAGACCAAAAAAAATTGTTTTCATTTAAAGTTTTAGAAAAACAGGGGTGCCTGGGTGGCTCAGCTGCTTAAGCATCTGCCTTCAGTTGAGTTCATGGTCTTGGGGTCCTGGGATTGAGCCCTGAGTTGAGCTTGCTGCTCAGCGTGAAGTCTGCTTCTCCTTCTCCTTTTGCCCCTCTCCCCCACTGTGCTCTCTCGCTCTCTCTCTCGAATGAATAAATATAATCTTATAAAAAATAAATTCTTAGAGAAACATTTACAGAAACCCAGGATGAAAATGTAACCTTCATGAAAGTGTAACCTTCATTTATAACCTTCATGAAAATCAAGGCCACTACTTAGTAATTCTAGAGCTAACCCATCTGATCTCTCCTCCCTTCTGGTTCTACTCTAATGCTAAGTGCCAGGTTCTGTAATCCAGCCAGGTTAGTTTTCTGCATTTTCATGAAGGATTTCATTATTTCAGAATAAGCTTTTTGCAGTGATATCCCGCTTAATGAAGCTGTAAGATGTAAAATTTTGGTTTTTTTTTTTTTAGATTTTACTTATTTATTTGTCAGAGAGATAGCACAAGCAGGGGAAGCAGCAGGCAGAGGGTGAGGGAGAAGCAGGCTCCCCGCTGAGCAAGGAGCCTGATGCAGGGCTAGACTCCAGGACCCTGGGATCATGACCTGAGCCAAATGCAGATGCTTAACTACCTGAGCCATCCAGGCGCCCCTAAAAACTTTGTTTTAAAATACAATTCATAATTCTGTGTGCTGAAGTTTGAAGCACATTTGAAAATGTCCCCCCAATAACTTATAAAATAATTACGTTGATTTTTCCAATATTTAGAAAACCTCATAGCTTCTAAGTCTCTGAAGTTGTTTTGAACCAAGGTGAAATAAGCTAGGATACACAGGGATCTGTTGTTTATAACACCTTAGTTAATGTAAGACATGGACTTATTCTTTAGAGTAAATGAAAATTAAGTTACTTAGAGTGTTAAAAAGGAGAGAAAACAAAAAACAAAAGCAAATAATATGTAAATTTATACATGGGTCGTATATGTCCTGTCTTTCCTTAAGAAGGATCCTAGGTGCAGTGTTTATGTGGGCATGACAACTTACAAAATTTTACAAAAATTTTCAAGTTTACATTTGAAAACAACATACTATTTTGGTCCTTATGACGGTCCTCAGAGCTGGGATTGTGTAATATTATTACTTGCATTTTACAGTTGAAAAAATTGGTAAGAGAATTTAAATGACTTGCCCAAGGTCACTTGTTAATAATAGACAGAACTGGAGTTTGATTTTATGTTTGGTACTCTCTTATTCATTTTTTCATTCATCAATAAGTACTTATTAAAGAACTCCAATATGGGACACTGGTAGGCCCTGTAGGAAACTAAAACAATCAGTAGGTTCTATGTTTCTTTTTTTCTATTCCTTGCTTTCTGGCTAGTCTTTGTAAATGCCGATCTCAGATTTTGCCTATCCTCTTGTCTTTAAAATGAGCCTCCATAGGGACTGAGTAAATTATATTCATGAGTTCCCATTGGGTCTCAGCTTTCTCCTAACTATGCTCTCTCTCTCTCTCTCTAATTATTTATTTATTTGACGGAGAGAGATCATAAGTAGGCAGAGAGGCAGGCAGAGAGAGAGGGGAAAACAGGCTCTCTGCTGAGCAGAGAGCCCAATGCGGGGCTCAGTTCCAGGACCCTCAAATCATGACCTGAGTCAAAGGCAGAGGCTTAGCCCACTGAGCCACACAGGCAGCCCCTAACTATGCTCTCTAACTATGTTCTGGTCTCCAGCCTCAGCCCAGTTCTCTGGTATCTTCTGTCAACCCTTTCCTATTTCCGCTTTCTAGTCTTGGACCCAAGTGTTGAAAGGGATTGCTGGACATTCTGATGTGTGTTTAAAGTAGACCAGGAGCAAAAATAAACTTTTTTAAAAAATATTTTATTTATTTATTTGACAGACAGATCACAAGTAGGCAGAGAGGCAGGCAGAGAGAGAGAAGGAAGCAGACTCCCCGCTGAGCAGAAAGCCTGATGTGGGCCTCGATCTCAGGACCCCGGGATCATGACCTGAGCTGAAGGCAGAGGCTTTAACCCACTGAGCCACCCAGGCACCCCCAAAAATAAACTTTTGGAGAATGAAGAAATAATTTCTTTATGGATGAAGTGGCAACTGAGTTGGGTTTCACAGAGAAAACTAGAAAGAGAGGGAGACTTGGACGGAAGGGCATGAGTAAAGAACCCAAATTAGAAGCTATAGTCTTCCACACTGAGCTGAGAAGGAGCTCCCTATTTTGGCTCTGATTCAATTCTGAAAGATAAGTAATCTTCACTCTCTTTTAGGAAACTTACTCTCAGAGTCTGTCTTTGCCTATATAACTCTTGTGGGGGTGAAAAGATCTTACTCCTTCTTCTTTTTCTAAAAGATTTTATTTATTTGAGAGAAAGAGAGGGAGAGCATGAGTAGAGAGGGTGGGGCAGAGAGAGAAGGAGGCTCCCCACTAAGCAGGGAGCCCAATGCAGGGCTCTATCCCAGGACCCGGGGATCGTGACCTGAGCTGAAGGCAAATACTTAACCAGTTGAACCATTCAGGTACCCCTGCCTTACTCCTTTTTCAACTTGAACTTTATATTTCTTTTATAAGTATAACTTATAAAATATCTTTATAAGTTGATGGATTATTTAGTGAATGATACTGGGGAAAGCAGCTAGCCACTTGGAAGAAAATAAAGCTGGATCACTCCCATAGTTTTTTGTTTTTGTTTTGTTTTGTTTTAAGATTTTATTTATTTATTTGACACAGAGAGATCACAAGTAGGCAAAGCAGCAGGCAGAGACAGAGGAGAAGCAGACTCCCTGCTGAGCAGAGAGCGCAACGCGGGGCTTGATCCCAGGACCCTGAGATCATGACCTGAGCCGAAGGCAGAGGCTTTAACCCACTGAGCCACCCAGGCTCCCCACTCCCATAGTTCTTAAGCCAAAATAAATTCCTAATAGCTCAAAGATTCAAACTTAAAAATAAATTAACAAAAATTCTAGGGGAAAACATACTGTAACATAGTCTACAAGAAAAGGAGGAATTTCCATGCATGACCCCAAAGCCAGGAGCACTAAAGAAAAAAGTGCAATAAATTTGACTACATAAAGTTTCAAACTTCTGTATGGGAAAGAAGAAGACAACTTAAAATTAAAATATAAATGTCAAATGCCAAGTAAATGGAAACAACCCAAATATCTATTGTTTGTAGAATAGTTAAGTGAATTATGTATCCATACCTAGATATTATCCAACAATTTTTATTTTTTTTAAGTTTTTATTTAAGTTCCAATTAGTTAACAAGCAGTGTAATATCAGTTTCAGGTGTACAATAGAGTGATTCAACACTTCCATAGGACGCATGCTCATCACAAGTGCACTCCTTAATCCTTGTCATCTATTTCACCCATCCCCCACTAACCTCCCCTCTTTCAATCATCAGTTTGTTCTCTACAAACTGGTCATGATAGCTAGGTCATGATCCCAGGGTCCTGGGATGGAGCCCCAAGTCAGGCTCTCTGCTCATTTTGTCTGTTTCTTGGTTTTCCTCTCTCTCTCTTTTTTCCCCCTTTGCTTATTTGTTTTGTTTCTTAAGTTCCATGTATGAGTGAAATCATACGGTATTTGTCTTTCTCTGACTGACTTATTTTGCGTAGCATAATGCTCTCTAACTCCATCCGCGTTGCTGCAAATAGCAAGATTTCATTCTTTTTTATGGAGGAGTAATATTCCATCTTCTTTATCCATTCATCAGTGGATGGACACTTTGGCTGTTTCATAGTTTGGCTATTGTAGATAATGCTGCTATGAACATTGGGGAGCAGGTATCGCCCCCAAATTGGTATTTTTGTATTCCTTGGGGAAATACCTAGTAGGGCAATTGCTAGATCTTAGGGTAGTTCTATTTTTTAACTTTTGGAGGAACTTCTATTCTGTTTTCCAGAGTGGCTGCACCAGTTTGCATTCCCACCAACAGTGCAGTTCGTTCCTTTTTCTCCACATCCCCACCAACACCTGTCGTTTCTTGTGTTGTTGATTATAGCCATTCTGAAAGGTATGAGATGATAGCTCATTGTATTGATTTGCATTTCCCTGATAATCAGCGATGTTGAGCATCTTCTCATGGGTCTGTTGGACACCAGTGTTTCTTCTTTGGAAAAGTGCCTATTCATGTCTTCTGCCCATTTTTTACCTGGATTATTAGTTTTTTGGGTGTTGAATTTTATAAGTTATTTATAGATTTTGGATACAAATCTTTTTTTTAATTTTAAATTCAATTAATTAACATATAGTGTACTATTAGTTTCAGAAGTAGAGTTCAGTGATTTCATCAGTCTTTTTTTTTTAAGATTTTATTTATTTATTTGACAGAGAGAGAGATCACAAGTAGGCGGAGAGGCAGAGGTGGGGGGAAGCAGGCTCCCTGCTGAGCAGAGAGTCCGATGTGGGGCTCGACCCCAGGACCCTGAGATCATGACCTGAGCTGAAGGCAGAGGCTTTAACCCACTGAGCCACCCAGGTGTCCCCATCAGTCTTATATAATAACCAGTGCTCATTACATCATGTGCCCTCTTAAATGTCTATCACCCAGCAACCACATTCCCCTACCCCTCACCCCTCCGGCAAACCTCAGTTTGTTTCCTATGATTAAGAGTCTTTTATGGCTTGTCTCCCTCTCTGATTTCATCTTGTTTTATTTTTCCTTCCCTTTCCCTATGATCCTCTGTTTTGTTTCTTAAATTCCACATATGAGTGAGATCGTATGATTATTGTCTTTCTCTAATTGACTTATTTCACTTAGCATAATGCCCTCTAGTCCCATTCAAGTCATTGCAAATGGCAAGATTTCACTTTTTTGATAGCTGAATAATATTCTATTCTGTATATCTACCACATCTTCTTTATCTTTTTATCTGTTGATGAATATCTAGCCTCTTTTCATAGTTTGGCTATTGTGAACATTGCTGCTCTAAACATTGAGGTGCAGGTTCCCCTTTGGTATCATCCAACAATTTTTAAAATAAGATAGCTCTATATATGTTGGCAAAAAGAGGCTCTGTAATATAGTGTGTCATAAAAGTAGTAGTAGTAGCAAAATAATAGTCATGCTATATTTAACAATTTTTAAATTATTATTAACATATAATGTATTATTTGTTTTGGGGTGTAGATGTGTGATTCATCAGTCTTATACAATACACAATGCTCACCACAACACATACCCTCCCTGATGTCCATCACCCAGCCACCCATGCTATTTTTTTTTAATGAAAAAAGAATACACATATAAAAAAAGATATTTTGATATGCAAATATATGCTATGAAAGTACACAGAGCTAGAGAAATTAGGCAAGAAAAATAAAAGGCATTTGAACTGGGAAGAAAAGGGGCGCCTGGGTGGCTCAGTAGGTTAAGGCCTCTGCCTTTGGCTCAGGTCATGATCCCAGGGTCCTGGGATGGAGCCCCGAGTCAGGCTCTCTGCTCAGTGGGGCCTCCTTCCCTTCCTCTCTCTGCCTGCCTCTCTGCCTACTTGTGATCTCTGTCTGTCAAATAAATAAATAAAATCTTAAAAAAATAAACTGGGAAGAAAAAACTAAAACTACCTCTATTCTTAAAAGACATGATGTTGGGGTGCCTGGGTGACTCAGTCATTAAAAGTCTGCCTTCCTCTCAGGTCATGATCCCAAGGTCCTGGGATCGAGCTCCACATTGGGCTCCCTGCTCAGTGGGAAGCCTAATTCTTCCTCTCGCACTCCCCTGCTTGTGTTCCCTCTCTCGCTATGTCTCTCTCTGTCAAATAAATAAATAAAATCATTTTAAAAAAGAAGACATAATGTTATATCTAAAAAATTTTAAAGAATCTACAAAAATACTGTTAGAATTAATAAGCAAATTCATGGAAGATTCAGGATATAAAGTCAATTCAAAAAATGAGTTGCATCTTTATATACAATCAACAAACACTACAAAAAAGGAGTTAAGGAAAGTAATTCCATTTACAAAAGCAACAGAAAACATAAAACACTTAGGAATATTTATTTATTTATGAGAGAGAGTGAACATTGGGGAGGGGCAGAAGGAGAGGGATAGTCTTTTTTTTTTCAATTTTTTATAAACATATATTTTTATCCCCAGGGGTACAGGTCTGTGAATCGCCAGGTTTACACACTTCACAGCACTCACCAAAGCACATAACCTCCCCAATGTCCATAACCCCACCCCCCTTCTCCCAACCCCCCTCCCCCCAGCAACCCTCAGTTTGTTTTGTGAGATTAAGAGTCACTTATGGTTGGGGCGCCTGGGTGGCTCAGTGGGTTAAGCCACTGCCTTCGGCTCAGGTCATGATCTCAGGGTCCTGGGATCAAGTCCCGCATCGGGCTCTCTGCTCAGCGGGGAGCCTGCTTCCTCCTCTCTCTCTCTGCCTACCTCTCTGCCTACTTGTGATCTCTCTCTGTCAAATAAATAAATAAAATCTTTAAAAAAAAAAAGTTTCACTTATGGTTTGTCTCCCTCCAAATCCCATCTTGTTTCATTGATTCTTCTCCTACCCACTTAAGCCCCCATGTTGCATCACCACTTCCTCATATCAGGGAGATCATATGATAGTTGTCTTTCTCTGCTTGACTTATTTCGCTAAGCATGATATGCTCTAGTTCCATCCCTGTTGTCGCAAATGGCAAGATTTCATTTCTTTTGATGGCTGCATAGTATTCCATTGTGTATATATACCACATCTACTTGATCCATTCATCTGTTGATGGACATCTAGGTTCTTTCCATAGCTTGGCTATTGTGGACATTGCTGCTATAAACATTCCGGTGCACGTGCCCCTTTGGATCACTACGTTTGTATCTTTAGGGTAAATACCCAGTAGTGCAATTGCTGGGTCACAGGGCAGTTCTATTTTCAACATTTTGAGGAACCTCCATGCTGTTTTCCAGAGTGGTTGCACCAGCTTGCATTCCCACCAACAGTGTAGGAGGGTTCCCCTTTCTCCGCATCCTCGCCAGCATCTGTCATTTCCTGACCTGTTGATTTTAGCCATTCTGACTGGTGTGAGGTGATATCTCATTGTGGTTTTGATTTGTATTTCCCTGATGCCAAGTGATATGGAGCACGTTTTCATGTGTCTGTTGGCCATCTGGATGTCTTCTTTGCAGAAATGTCTGTTCATGTCCTCTGCCCATTTCTTGATTGGATTATTTGTTCTTTGGGTGTTGAGTTTGCTAAGTTCTTTATAGATTTTGGACACTAGTCCTTTATCTGATATGTCATTTGCAAATATCTTCTCCCATTCTGTCAGTTGTCTTTTGATTTTGTTAACTGTTTCCTTTGCTGTGCAAAAGCTTTTGATCTTGATGAAATCCCAGTAGTTCATTTTTACCCTTGCTTCCCTTGCCTTTGGCGATGTTCCTAGGAAGATGCTGCTGCGGCTGAGGTCAAAGAGGTTGCTGCCTGTGTTCTCCTCAAGGATTTTGATGGATTCCTTTCTCACATTGAGGCCCTTCATCCATTTTGAGTCTATTTTCGTGTGTGGTGTAAGGAAATGGTCCAATTTCATTTTTCTGCATGTGGCTGTCCAATTTTCCCAACACCATTTATTGAAGAGGCTGTCTTTTTTCCATTGGACATTCTTTCCTGCTTTGTCGAAGATTAGTTGACCATAGAGTTGAGGGTCTATTTCTGGGCTCTCTATTCTGTTCCATTGATCTATGTGTCTGTTTTTGTGCTAATACCATGCTGTCTTGATGATGACAGCTTTGTAATAGAGCTTGAAGTCCGGAATTGTGATGCCACCAACTTTAGCTTTCTTTTTCAATATTCCTTTGGCTATTCGAGGTCTTTTCTGGTTCCATATAAATTTTAGAATTATTTGTTCCATTTCTTTGAAAAAGATGGATGGTACTTTGATAGGAATTGCATTAAATGTGTAGATTGCTTTAGGTAGCATAGACATTTTCACAATATTTATTCTTCCAATCCAGGAGCATGGAACATTTTTCCATTTTTTTGTGTCTTCCTCAATTTCTTTCATGAGTACTTTATAGTTTTCTGAGTATAGATTCTGTCCCTCTTTGGTTAGGTTTATTCCTAGGTATCTTATGGTTTTGGGTGCAATTGTAAATGGGATTGACTCCTTAATTTCTCTTTCTTCTGTCTTGTTGTTGGTTTAGAGAAATGCAACTGATTTCTGTGCATTGATTTTATATCCTGACACTTTACTGAATTCCTGTACAAGTTCTAGCAGTTTTGGAGTGGAGTCTTTTGGGTTTTCCACATATAGTATCATATCATCTGCGAAGAGTGAATGTTTGACTTCTTCTTTGCCGATTTGGATGCCTTTAATTTCCTTTTGTTGTCTGATTGCTGAGGCTAGGACTTCTAGTACTATGTTGAATAGCAGTGGTGATAGTGGACATCCCTGCTGTGTTCCTGACCTTAGCGGAAAAGCTTTCAGTTAAAAACCCTCCTCATAGTTCATGTCTGAAACAGTGTCAGCTTTTGAAGTTTATATATGTATTTATATGTAATGATTTATATATATAAAGATTTATTTATTTGAGAGAGAGTGTGTGTGGCCATGCAAGTAGGGGGAGGGGTAGAGAGAGAATCTTTAAGCAGATTCCCTGCTGATCACAGAGCCTGGGGGGTGAGGTGGGTGGGGGAGTTGTGGGGGGGGTCTTCTGGGTCTCAGGACCCATGAGATCATGACCTGAGCTGAAACCAAGAGTCATCTCTGGCTTATCAGAAATAATGTCTACCCACTCAACACACTCACAAAAGTTAGCAACATGCCACTCCCTCTTCCTTCCCTAACACAACCTTTCTCCAGACACTTGAAAGTAATAACCCTGAATTTTTTAAAAACTATCATTCTTTCTTTAAATTACTCTAACCGATGTTTATCCTTTATTGAGTGAGAAATGAACAAATTTTAAGCCAGGTGTTCACAGTTTAGAGGGCTAAAAAGACGACAAAAATCTTTCTCATCTCTTTAGATACAAGCACATGCCATTTTTCTATCTGACTCCCAATATTTTATTTATTTATAGCATACATGCATGCAGGATATGGCCAGAGGGAGAAAGATAATTTTTTTAAAAAAAGATTTTATTTATTTATTTGACAGAGAGAGATCACAAGTGGGCAGAGAGGTTAGGCAGAGGGAGGGGGGAAGCAGGCTCCTTGCTGAGCAGAGAGCCTGATGTGGGACTCTATTCCAGGACCCTGAGATCATGACCTGAGGGGAAGGCAGAGGTTTAACCCACTGAGCCACCCAGGTGCCCCTGAGAAAGAATCAGGATTCATGCCCAGTGTGGAGCCCGACTGGGGCTTAAGCTCATAACCCTGAAATCATGACCTGAGCTGAAACTTAAAGTTGGACACTTAACCGGCTGAGCCATCTCGAGGTCTCTATTTTATTTATTTATTTTTTAAAGTAATCTCTCTGCCCAGTGTGGGGCTTGAACTCACAACCCCAAGTTCAAGAGCCACATGATCTCCCAACTGAGACAGGCGCTCCTGTCTGACTCCCAATAATAATTATTCCCTGTAATCACTAAAAGTTGCCTGGATATGCCTTACTTCCCCCATTCCAGCCCCTACTAAGCCTCGGACATCCTAAGTCAGAATCCATCACACACAGCCCAGAAGTGAGTATGCAACAAATGGTGGCTGAATTGACCTTACTCAAGGAGAAAGGCAAGGCAAGGCATAAAAAGAAAATCCTAAAGGCGGTGTCAGAATCTCTTAAATAGCCTGGGGGGCGGGTTGGGAGGGCTAGGAGAGAGCAGCGTGGCTAATTCCCGGACCACTGCCCTATAGCGCTCCTCAAGCCTGAGATCATGAGTAGAATGTTTTCATCTCAAATTTTAGGGCCTGAGACAAAGTATCTACGCGGCACATTTTCTTTGATCACAAATTACATGCAACATACGTATCTCTGCCTTGCACCCCTAAATGCTTAGAAGTCATCTTACTGTTATAAGGTATCCTTTTATTCTGAGCACCCTTTCCCACGTCAGCCTGCCCTCCTCCCACAATGTGGTCTGGAGAGAGAGCCTCAGAGCTGGAAAACTCCGTTTGAATTTCAGCTCCACAACAGACCCCTGTGTACCTCCTTTTCCTTATCTACAAATAAAGCGCGTGTCGAATCTGTACATGGACTTGGCTCATATGAGGAACTCACGGCATTTTCGCTTCCTTCGCGTCTCCTTCCCTACTGCCCGCAATTCTCCATGTGTGAACTGCCGGAGAGCAGGGGCCTGTGCACACAGTTCTCTCTGCGGATATCCAGCACAGCACGGCATGTAATTAAGTACTTAATAAATGCTTGTTGATTAACTTCAGCAGCATCATAGTGGACGAGAAACACTTTGCGCAATCATCCTGATTAGATGTTTTTCCTTGGCAGAAATTCAGATGGCGCCAATGATAAATTCAGTCTTGTTTTAGCAAATCGCGTAGTGATACTTCATTCCTCCCCGGGACGGGATGGTCATTCTCACACGTGTCTCACGACTCTGTTTGCCATTGGATAGTCGCTGTCTAGAATCGACGGCCTGCCTTCTGGTCAATAACGTGGTTACCAAACACAGAGGCAAAGAGATTGAGAAGCCGGGGACTAGTCAGAGAGACTGAGGAAGTGGTTTATCTTGTGTTACTGTCACCCACCCCTTCACAGTCAGGACCAGATGCGGCTCTCGAAAGGAGCCCAGACGTTAGCTGGGGTCTCCTTGCCCTTCTGCCTTCATGAATCACTACAGGAAACCAACTGACACCAGGTGCTTGTGGATTCTATAGGATTTTCTGAGGATTTGGTGAAGGTAAAGTTTTCTGCTGTCCTACTGGTTCAGTCCATTTCCTCTGTTCTACATTTTCGTCCTTTTCAGGAGCAAAAAATATTTTTTCTTGCTTCATGCATATCTGCTTAGCTTACATCGTTTGTTGCCTGAGCAGGACCTTGATGCCCTAGGCTCCTCTCCAAGATGCTTATCAAAGAATTTCTTCCAAACACACTTAGAATTCTCCCTGGGATATATTCTGTGGTATGAAATCTTCTCCATCTCATGGCCCCTTCCTCCTTCCTCTTCTGCTCCACATCGCATCCCTTGCACTGCTCTCTAAGAGTAAGCAGTGAGGTTTGGGCAGGATGATATGTCCATCCCAGTGCTTCTAGGACAGCAAACTATCCAAAATTTTAAGAAAAACCGTCTTGCTTCTTAATAGCTAAAAAATGCAGTTGTAGGCTTTCCAAACCACACAGACATCTAGAGGTGCAGTTCTCAACCAGCCCACTAAGCAGCACTGTGCCTCTATTTGTAAGATGGAGACCTGGGACTCACGTATGCTTTTCCTTATCAAATGGGACTGGCTAAGCCCGTAATGGGTTTCTGGCTGAACACTTAAAGATAGATATTTGAGGGCATCTGGGTGGCTCAGTCAGTTAAGGGTATGACTTGGACTGGGATCATGATCCCAGGGTCCTAGGATCCAGTCCCCCATTGGGCTCCCAGCTCAGCAGGAAGCCTGCTTCTCCCTCCACCCTGCCCCTCCCCTTGCACTCTCTTTCAGGCCTGCCCTTGCCCTCTCTCTCTCTCTCTCTCTCAAATAAATAAATAATCTTTTTTTAAAAAGATATTATTTATTTATTTGACAGACAGAGATCACAAGTAGCCAGAGAGGCAGGCAGAGAGAGAGAGAGAGAGAGGAGGAAGCAGGCTCCCTGCTGAGCAGAGAGCCTGATGGGAGGCTCAATCCCAGGACCCTGAGACTGTGACCCAAGCCGAAGGCAAAGGTTTAACCCTCTGAGCCACCCAGGTGTCCCTAAATAAATAATCTTTAATCAAAGATATCTGTTTCCTTTTAGTGACATATATGAAGAGGCTCCGAAGTAGATACTAAAAAAGTAAAGTGAACTATGATTTGAATAGTGATTAGTGTGCACCAAGCATTGTGTTAGGAGGTTGACATTCCTGAATATCTGAAGAGAGAATTTTAATGTGTGAGACGCTACTCACACACCTCCACTATGATCATCATCATCATCATCACTAAGGCCAGACTCTTTCTACACTGATCCGTGGCAGTATGATACTCTCTTCTTCGCACAGGCTGCAGGAGCATGAAGCCAGATAATATAACCAAATTTCTTTGTGAGTTTGGGAAGACACATTCTGGGTGTCTTTTATTTTCCTTTCTCACGAAGGATAGCAGGGAGGGTGCCTGGGAGGCTCAATCCCCTAAGTATCTCCCATCAGCTCAGGTCATAATCACAGGGTCCTAGCATGGAGCCCCCAGTGGGCTCCTTGCTCAGCAGGGAGCCTGCTTCTCCCTCTCCCTCAGCCCCTCTGCCCTGCTTGTGCTTTCTTTCTCTCTCTCTCTTGCTGTCAAATACATAAATAAGATCTTTAGGAAAAAAAAAAAAAGGAAGGAAAGCATGGAAAGGAGATTAGTATTTATTAAATGTCCACTATATAAGAGGTACAATGTTGCTATTTTATAAATGTTATCTCATTAAGCCTCATAACCTTATGAGGCAAGTATGCTTATTTTACAGAAAAGGAAACCAAGGTTCAGATAAGCCAGATGACATGACCAAAGTCACAGAGCTACATCAAAGTGTAAGTTAAAATACATGTGACACTGAAGTCATGGTTTTCACAATACACACACTACACATACAATAATACATACAATAACAACAAAGGGAAGGCAAATGTTTCTAATAAGAGAAAATGTTTTCAGTTTTCTGAAGTTATTTTAAAATTATAATATTAGGAAATAATAAGTTTGTTGCATTGTCTAGAAATCAATGTTACACATTATTTATTTATTTATTTTTAAAAGAGTTTATTTATTTGGCAGATGGAGATCACAAGCAGGCAGAGAGAGGGAGGAAGGGTCCCCGCTGAGCAGAGAGCCCAGTGCGGGGCTCGATTCCAGGATCCCGGGATCACGACCTGAGCCGAAGTCAGAGGCTTTAACCCACTGAGCCACCCAGGTGCCCCCATTCTTTATTTTTTTTAAACCATGTTTTTTAATGTTGCCTTTATAGAAATCTTAGATGATTGAGGGTTTTAAACTAAATGCAATATAAAACGGTTTCATTGTGGGGCACCTGGGTGGCTCAGTGGGTCAGGCATCCGACTCCTGGTTTCAGCTCAAGTCATGATCTCAGGGTCATTAGGTCAAGCCCTGTATGGGTTTCTGCTTCCAGCATTGAGTCTTCTGGGGAATTCTCTCCCTCTATTCCTCCCCCCTGCCTTTTCTCTTTCTCAAATAAGTTTATAAATAAAATCTTTTCAATATATTTTTTTAAGATTTTATTTATTTATTTGACAGACAGAGATCACAAGTAGTAGGCAGAGAGGAAGACAGAGAGAGAGGAGCAAGCAGGCTACCCACAGAGCAGAGAGCCGAATGTGGGACTCGATCCCAGGACCCCGGGATCATGACCCAAGCTGAAGGCAGAGGCTTTTAACCCTCTGAGCCACCCAGGTGCCCCTTCAATATTTTATTTATTTTGAGAGAGAGAGAGAGCATGAACGGGAGGTTGGGGGAGGAGCAGACAAAGAGGGAGAGGCAGGCTTCCTGGAGAGCAGGGAACTGATGTGGGGCTTGATCCCAGGACCTGAACTGAATGCAGTCGCTTAACTAACTGAGCCACCCAGGTGCCCCTAACTTTATAAATAAAATCTTTTAAAAGACCTTTTTCATTATAGACTTTGAGTTCCCATTAATTCTTATAACTTTCCAGCAGATATTATATTCAAATGGACTCTGTAAATTTTAGGAATCCTCATTTTTTTCTTGAGAGGAAGATTAAATAACCTTTATGTACTAACATAGCAGCATACTGAAGGTAGAGGAATGATTTTGATTCTCTGCTTTTGGTTGTCTTAGCCCATCAAGAGAAAGTTAAGGGGGAAATGAAAGTTGTTTCCTAGAAAGAGAATCTATTAGAATATTTCTTTTTTCCCTGGTACTACTTTTGGGTACCTGAAGGACTTGGGGGTATCTGATGACTGTTGCAGGCAACCTAAGCACTTTTGGTGACTTTTCAAGTACATACCTCCACTGACTAAATTACAGTGATGAAACCAATCAAAAGCAAATTTTCTTGGAATGTAGGTACTGTAAATTTTCTCTTTTCTTCAGCTGTTTATAAACATCTTTTAAGATTTCCTACCTTCTGGGGCGCCTGGGTGGCTCAGTGGGTTGGGCCGCTGCCTTCGGCTCAGGTCGTGATCTCAGGATCCTAGGATCGAGTCCCACATCGGGCTCTCTGCTCAGCAGGGAGCCTGCTTCCCTCTCTCTCTCTCTGCCTGCCTCTCTGCCTACTTGTGATGTCTCTCTGTCAAATAAATAAATAAAAAATCTTTAAAAAAAAAAAAAAAGATTTCCTACCTTCTGTTTCTGAAAGGGGGAAACAAAGGACCTGATTTGCAAGTGTTGGAAACTTGATGTTCAGATTTAGATTTTGGTGTAGTCTCACAGTATCTTTGGTCTGGAAAAGAAGGCTTAGCTCATTATTGTTAGTTACTCCAATTCACTGGGGGCATTTTCTTTAACTTTATTTTAAAATTTAATTTCAATTAATTAACTTATAATTATGTATATTATATATAATTATATAATTAATTATAACTTATAATTAACTTATAGATTTCAGAGGTAGAGGTCAGTGAATCATCAGTCTTATATTATACCCAGTGCTCATTATATCACGTGCCCTCCTTAATGTCCATTATCCAGTTATCCCATCTCCCTACCCTCTACCCCTCCAGCAACCCTCAGTTTGTTCCTATAGTTAAGAGTCTCTTCTGGTTTATCTCCCTCTCTGATTTTGTCTTGTTTTATTTTCTCCTCTTTTCCCCTATGATCCTCTGTTTTGTTTCTCCAGTTTCACATAGGAATGAGATCATATGATAATTGTCTTTCTCTGTTTGACTCATTTCACTTAACATAATATCCTCTAGTTCCATCCACACTGTTGCAAATGGCAAGATTCCATTTTGATGGCTGCATAGTATTCCACAACAGGCGCATTTTCTAATAAGATTGCAAAAAAGGGGATGATTTGTTTTCATGCAACAAATATTTTGGGGCTCTTATTTCTGCAAGGCATATTGCTAAATGCTACATGAGGTAATGTATTAGTTGGCAGACAAAGTATCACAGACTGGGTGGTTTAAACAATAGAAACTTCTTGTCTCACAATTATGGAGAAATCCATGATGTTAGCAGGGTTTATATCTCTGAAGATTTTCTCCTTAGTGTAGGTGACTTAGATGGCTGTCTTCTCCCCTGCCCTCATATGATCTTTCTTCTCTGCATATATATTTCTTTTTTTTTTAAAAAAAGATTTTATTTATTTATTTGATAGAGAAATAGAGAGCACAAGTAGGCAGAGTAGCAGGCAAAGGGAGAGGGAGATGCAGACTCCCTGCCAAGCAGGGAGCCCAATTCACTGGGCCTAATCCCAGGACCCTGGGATCATGCATGACCTGAGCCGAAGGCAGAGGCTTAATTGACTGAGCCACCCAGGCACCCCTGTACATACATTTCTGTGTCCAAATTTTTTCTTCTTCAAAGGACATCAGTTATATTGGATTAATTACCTTTAAAAAAAGATTTAAGTTATTTGAGAGAGGGAAAGAAAGAGAAAGCACAAGCGGGTGGAGGGGGAGAGGGAGAAGCAAACCCTAAACCCCGAGCAAGGAGTCCTATGTGGGCCTCAGTCCCAGGACCCTGGGATCATGACCCAAGCTGAAGGTAGATGCTTAACAACTGAACCACCAAGGTGCCTCTAAGCACCTTTAAAAAAATTTATTTTATTTTATTTTTTTTATTTGACAGAGAAAGAGAGATCACAGGTAGGCAGAGAGAGAGGGGAAAGCAGGCTCCCTGCTGAGCAGAGAGCCGGATGTGGGGCTCAATCCCAGGACCCTGGGACCATGACCTGAGCTGAAGGCAGAGGTTTAACCCACTGAGCCACCTGGGTGCCCTCCAATCACCTTTTTAAAAAAGAACTTATCTTTAAATACAACTACATTCTGAGGTATTGAGAGTTAGGACTTCATATGTATTTTGGGGGGCACATGATTCAGCCCATTACAGGAAGAGAGTGAGAAAGAAAAAATACTCACAGAATTTCCAATCTAGTGAGAGGCAAAGAAATAAACAGGAGATGATGATTCAGTGTGAAAAATACTATAACAGAAAGAAATACAGTGATTTGGAAGTGAGTCTTCTAGTGGAAAGTGATATCCAAACTAACACTTGAAGTATGAGTAAGGGCTGGCCAGGCAAAGGGTAGTTAGAGGATGGCGGTGGTGGAGGGGGAGGTTGTCAGCGGAATGTTGTGGGGAAGGAGAATGTTCTAGGCTGAGAGAACAGCCCACAAATGGTTCAGAAGGAAGGAAAAGAATAGACAGTTTGAACAACTAAAAGTAGTAGTGTGACTGGAGAAAAAGAATAAAAGCTACAGTGTTTTTTTAAAATATCTTATTTATTTATTTGACAGAGACAGAGAAAGAGAGAGCACAGTTAGGCAGAGCAGCAGGCAGAGAGAGAGAGGGAGAAGCAGGCTCTCCACTGAGCAGGGAGCTCAATGTGGGGCTCAATCCCAGGACCCTGAGATCATGACCTGAACCAAAGGCAGACACTTAATTGACTGAGCCACCCAGGCACCCCTAAAAGCCATAGTGCTAATTCAGTGTTTGTTACATGCTAGGCACTATGCCAAGGAGTTTGCATACATTACCTAAGTTTATTCTCTCAACAGCTTTATGAACTAGGTACCATTCCTATTCTGATGTTACAGATAAGAAGCTGAAGCACAGAGAGGTCACGTAAATTGCTCAAGGTCACACATCTAAGTGAGTGACAGAACAGCCAATTAGTCTAACGTCAGAGATAGCATGTTGAATTTCTGGTGCCAGGTTGGGTGAGGTTGTGTGTCGCTGGAAAAGCAGCAAAGGGAAAATGACTCAAGGGTGAGATTTGAGAGGAGTTGAAGGGAGCTAAAAAAAGAGCTTTGAGCGGTAGGTGCTGGATCTGTAAGGACCTTGTCACCCAAGTAATGAGTTGAGACTTTGTTCTACAGGTGTTGGAGACCCACTGGAGGATTTAAAACAAGTGAAAAATTTCATATAGAATGATCATTCTGGATTTTCTGTGATAAATAGCTTTTGTATATGTGTGCATGGGGAACTGGGATGTGGATGGGGGTATGGCAGCAAACCTGACAGTGTACTCAGAGAAATTAGGTACGAGTCGGGCAGAAATCCAAATCAGATCATTGGTGGTTGATCAACTTGGGGATGGAACACTATTTTGGATAGGGGTGGCAGTGGGTAAAAGGATAATCAGGCATCTGGCTAGAGCCATTGATGGTGTCGATCATGAAGAGAAGGATCCTAAGAAGAGAAGTAGTTTTGGGGAGAGGGGCGATGACTTGATTTTGGGTTCCCTATGGGGTAAGCAAGCAGAAGTGTTGAGTATGTAATTGGATGTATACTTCTGAAGCTAAAGGAGAGAGATCTGGGCCAAAGATTTACATTCAGGAGTTATCAGCATATAGAGGGTAACTAAAGGTACTGAAAAAGAGGAGATGACAAGAAAGAATGTTTGGAATGAAAAAAGATACAAGATAAAAGCTTAGGAATGGCAACACTTAAAAAAATGGACATGGAATAAATGGGGCAGCCAGGAACTGTGCTGTCGAGAGGGTAAGATAAAGTAAGCTGAGTCCACGTAAGAGAGTGTTTTAAGAAGGGATTTGTCTACATGGCTCAGTGCTGTTGAGAGTTAAAATTCAGAGAACCAGGCCACATCTATTCTGTAGCAATGAAAAGGTGTGAGTGACATTGGCAAGAGCAATCCAATGTAGTTGTGTGAGTGAAGCCGTATCACTTGCGGTGTCAAATAATCACAAGATGGAGAATTGGAAACAGATGAATGGGACAACTGCTTTAAGAAGTCTGATTTTGAGGGACAATAGAGATATGGATGCTAGGCTTAAGTCGAGTTCTGTGTCATTTTAAGAGGAAGGTAGGGGAAGAATCAATAGAGAGAGAAAGAGGCTGAGGATATAGGAAATGGAGGGACAAATGATAGAGAAAGATCCTCGAGGTTAGAAAAAAGGGGAAAGGCAACCTGTAACTTGAATGTAGGAAAGGTGCCTAAGAGATTATGCTAGACTGTTACATTGGTGACTTCAGTGGGCCATACCACTCTTGTGTAGTCCCTTCCTGCACTGACTCTTAGCTTAGATATGTGGTTTGTTTTGGCCAGTGGTACATTAACAAGTGCGATGCAAACGGAGGCTTTATAAATATTTGTATATTGGGGCTTCTGTTCTTGGAGTACTTCCATTTGAAACATTAAGCCATAACATAAAGAGGTCCAGCTATCTTTCTAGAAAGAAAGCAGAAAGAGAGCCATCTGATCAGCCCCCAAGCTGTTCTAGCCATTCCATCTGAGGTGTCGGGCATGTGAGTGGAGCTATTTTGGATTTTCAGCCCCATTCAAGCCTCCAGATGGCTGCATCCAACACTGCATGGAGAAGAAGTACTCAGTGAAGTCCAGGTCAGGTTGCAGAATTGTGAGCAAATAGTTGTTATTTTGGGGCACCTGGGTGGCTCAGGCATTAGGCACCTGTCTCCGGCTCAGGTCATGATTCCAGGGTCCTGGGATCAAGCCCCCCACAGGCTCCTTGTTTGGCAGGAGGCCTGCTTCTCCCTCTCCCACTCCCCTGGCTTGTGTTCCCTCTTTCACTGTGTGTCTCTCTCTCTGTCAAATACATAAAATCTTTAAAACAACAACAACAACAATAATAAACAAATAGTTGTTTTTTTAAACCACCAAATTTTAGGTTGATGCAACAGACAACTGAAATGGAGATCTATATGGGAGATTATGCTTCTGGTTTAGGAAACTAAAACACCAAACCTCCTGCAGACAACAATTATGAAGTCTGGAAAAAAATTAAAAAAAAAAAACCAAACCCAAAAAACAACAAAACCTACCTGTAAAGAGCGGACAAAAGCAGTATTTTTTTTTAAGATTTTATTTATTTATTTGACAGACAGAGATCACACGTAGGCAGAGAGAGAGGAGGAAGCAGGCTCCCTGCTGAGCAGAGAGCGCCATGCAGGGCTCGATCCCAGGACCCTAAGATCATGACCTGAGCCGAAGGCAGAGGCTTTAACCCACTGAGCTACCCACGCACCCAAGCAATATGTTTTTGATAAAAGTTGAAACTTGAAGGGTGCCTGGGTTGCTCAGTCGATTAAGCATCTGCCTTTGGCTCAGGTTATGATTCCGGGGTCCTGGAATCAGGTCCTGCATCGGGCTCCCTGATCACCAGGGAGTGTACGTCTCCCTCTCCCTCTGCCTGCTGCTCCCCCTGCTGTTCTCTCTCTCTCTTCTGACATACAAATAAAATCTTAAAAAAAAAAAAAAAACTTGAAAGAAGAGACTGTGTCCGCATGAGTTTCCTATTTCCTTGCACCTTCTCCCTGACTGAGTTCAGGTCACAGTCATTTCAGGGCAAATAGCAGCTAAAACACCAATAGAAAGCTAGCCATCTTTCTGATGGGAAGAATAAGTGTGGGGCAAATAGGGGGAACACAGAGCATGAGGGAGGAATCCCAGAAAGGGAAGAGCTAGAGAACGGAGCCCCAACTTTTGCATATAAATTTTGCCCAAGACTCCGGCTGACTCCCAAAGTATACAAGGTATCAGACTGCAAGCAGTAGAGCTAAAGATAAAAGAACAGAACGGAACCGAGACTTGAGGTGCCACTCACCACAGGTGAGACAGAGTCTGCAGTTTGAGTCTAACCAAATTCATTACCGGCTACAACAAAACTGACAATATTGTTAAGAGAAATATAATAAAATCCAGTGTCTCTGCAACATCCTACAACAATCTCTAGGATACAATCTAAAATTACGTGATATACAAAGTACCAGAAAACTGTTGGTCACTCTCAAGGGAAAGGCAATCCATAGAGGTCAACTATGACAGGACTCAGATGTTGGAATTAAAAGGACTTTAGTTTTTCATTTTCTATTTGTTTACTTATTTATTTTATTTATTTATTTGACAGAGAGACACACAACAAGAGAGGGAACACAAGCAGGAGCAGTGGGAGAGTGAGAGGCAGGCTTCCCAGTGAGGGGAAGCCTGATGTGGGGATTGATCCCAGGACCCTGGGATCATGACCTGAGCCACAGGCAGATGCTTAATGACTGAGCCACCCAGGTGCCCCATATTTATTTTTTAAATTATTTTATTTATTGGGGTGCCGGGGTGGTACAGTGGGTTAAGCCTCTGCCTTCGGCTCAGGTCATGATCTCGGGGTCCTGGGATCAAGCCCTGCAGGTGCTGAGATCTCAGAGATCCCAGATCTCTGCTCAGCGGGGAGCCTGCTTCCTCCTCTCTCTCTGCCTGCCTCTCTGCCTACTCGTGATCTCTCTCTCTGTGTCAATAAATAGATAAAAATCTTTAAAAATATATTATTTATTTATTCATGAGAGACACAGAGAGAGAGAGGACGTAGGCTCCCTGCCCAACGCGGGCCTCGATCCTGGGACCCTGGGACCATGATCTGAGCAGAAGCAGACGCTTATTAGACTGAGCCATTCAGGGGCACCTAAAAAGACTTTAAAGCAACTGTTAACCTAGATCTGGATGGGATTTGCAAGGTAAGAGAAGGAAGTCAGGGAGAAAGAGGGACAAATGGCATAGTCAGACAAGCTCTTCCCTTCCTCTGTCAGGCTCACAGAAAACATTTGATTGTTCTTTCAGTCTGGGCAAGGGTAAGTATCTTGGCAAGGGTGGTGTGTATTTTCTCGAGAAAGCCTCTATTAATAGAAAAGTTATGGTCTCAAGGAAGAGGAAAATGGATGAAATTTGAACAGGTATTATGTGTTGGGAGGAGGGGAAATGTGAAGCAGCAGCAAGATACGGAATCTGAAGAGCCAAACTATATCCTGGTTTAAAACAATCAATTGATTATATAAATTTAGGCATATCATTTAACCTTTTTTTGAGCCTCAGGTTTTCTCCTTTGCAAAATGGGTATATTAATAACATGTTCCAAAATATTGTTGTACAGATCAACCAGATAAGTACAATGTATGTTTATTTTGTAAAGTATTGTGTGTTAGACATGTTAGCTAAACACAGCACTCTAAATTTAGTGTGAGATATAAGAAGATAAGGGTTATTTATTTATTTATTTATTTAAAGATTTATTTATTTGACAGAAAGAAATCACAACTAGACAGAGAGGCAGGCAAAGAGAGAGAGAGGGAGCTCCCTGCTGAGCAGAGAGCCCGATGCGGGACTCAATCCTAGGACCCTGAGATCATGACCTGAGCCGAAGGCAGCGGCTTAACTCACTGAGCCACCCAGGCGCCCTTGGGTTTTTTATTTTGAAGAACATTTGGGAATAACAAACAATAACACAGAAATGAAATATGGGGCACCGGGGTGGCTCAGTCAGTTAAGTGTCTGACCCTTGGTTTTGGCTCAGGTTATGATCTCAGGGTCATGGTATGGAGCCCTGTGTCAGTCTCCGCGCTCAGCACACAATAGTCGGCTTGAGATTTTTTTTTTGGCTTGAGATTTTTCACCCTTTGCTCCTTCCCCTGCTCGTGCTCTCTATTTCTCTCTCTCAAGTAAATAGATAAATAAAATCTTTAAAATAAATAAAATAAAGTAACAATGGTTTTGACAGTGTTTTCTGTTGGACCATTTAAGGGAATGTTCCTTTTTTTCAACTATACATTCAATTACAGAAATAAAATTTAGTATTGAGAAATGCAGTTAACTTTAGGTGTATTTTCTAAGAAAAATGTGCGTCTTTTTTGCATATAAAAAGGTCTGACTTCAAACCATTTCATGTATACTCTATTTTTTTCACACGTTCTGATAGGGTGCTATGATTTCAGTGTCTCCATGTATTTCCTGATAAAATTGCAGCTTGTGAACACATTACCTACCTCCTTCTCTTCATCCATATTTTAAAACCATTCAGTGAGCAAAAGGGAGTGAATTTATTTTAAGCACAATTTTACCAACTATCT
This sequence comes from Neogale vison, assembly GCF_020171115.1. Lineage (NCBI taxonomy): Eukaryota > Metazoa > Chordata > Mammalia > Carnivora > Mustelidae > Neogale > Neogale vison. Next base: position 135,199,679 of record NC_058101.1, read on the forward strand.
GTTTAATCTAAGAACATACATACTTAACCCAAGAAATTTCTTTTGCAAAGTGGTAAAATGTCAAGATACTCATTGACATTTCTCTAAGGATGTCCGCTTCTTGAACACTGAGATAATCCTGAGGAGTGGCAATAAAGTATGATACATCTCTACTTCTGTGGTATGGCCCAGGCATCACTTAACATGCCCTTTTTATTGGCCCCAGTTGCAGTAATATGAATGTCTGAAATTTTGCCACCAGAAAATGGCATAACATTTTGTCCCTTGTTGAAATTAAACTATTTCTAAAAGGAGAATGTGCAAAATTTCCATCTTAATTTGTAGCTTGATATGAGTTTAATCTTTGCTTGAGAACATGGTGGGAGGAGGAGGAAAAAAACAAAGGTATCTCTCTTCTACAGCACAGACTCATGTATTTGAAATACATGAGTCTATTAAACGCTGTCAGTTGAATGTCTAAAGGGCATCTCACACTTAAAATCTCAAAAAGTGAATTCTTTTTTTTTTAAAAGATTTTATTTATTTATTTGACAGAGATCACAAGTAGGCAGAGAGGCAGACAGAGAGAGAGGGGTGGGGAGCAGGCTCCCTGCTGAGCAGAGAGCCCGATGTGGGGCTCAATCCCAGGACCCCAGGATCATGACCTGAGCCAAAGGCAGAGGCTTTAACCCACTGAGCCACCCAGGCGCCCCTATTTTTATTTTCTGAGGAAACTCCAGTACTGTTTTCCAGAGTGGTTGCACCAGTTTGCATTCCCACCAAGAGTGTGAGAGGGTTCCTTTTTCTCCACATCCACGTCAACACCTATTGTTTCTTTTGTTGTTGATTCTAGACAGATGGAAGGTGATATCTCATTGGAGTTTTTTTTTTTTTTAAAGATTTTATTTATTTAACAGAGAGAAATCTCAAGTAGACGGAGAGGCAGGCAGAGAGAGAGAGAGAGGGAAGCAGGCTCTCCGCTGAGCAGAGAGCCCGATGCGGGACTCGATCCCAGGACCCTGAGATCATGACCTGAGCCGAAGGCAGCGGCTTAACCCACTGAGCCACCCAGGCGCCCTCATTGGAGTTTTGATTTGCATGTCCCTGTTGATCAGTGATGATGAGCATCTTCTCATGTGTCTGTTGGACATCCAGATATCTTTTTTGGAGAAATGTCCTTTCATGTCTTCTGCCCATTTTTAAAAATTGGATTATTTGCTTTATTTTATTGTTGAGTTTTATAAATTCTTTTTTTATTTTGGATACTAGCTTTTTATTGATATGTCATTTGCAAATACCTTCTCCCATTTTGTAGGTTGCCTTTTAGTTTTGTTGATTGTTTTCTTCATTGTGCAGAAGTTGTTTTATTTTGCTGTAGTCCTAATAGTTTATTTTTGCTTTTGTTTCCCTTGCCTGAGGAGACGTGTTTAGATAAAAGTTGCTATGGCCAATGTCAGAGACATTACTGCCTGTGCAGACATTACTATTTCTAGGATTTTTATGGCTTCAGATCTCACATTTAGGTTTTTAACCCATTTTGAGTTTATTTTTGTGTATACAAAATATAACACAGTGGTCCCATTTCATTCTTTTGCATTTGGCTGTCCAGTTTCCCCAGCACTGTTTATTGAAGAGACCATCTTTTTCCCATTGGATATTATTTATTGCTTTGTTGTAGAGTAATTGACCATATAATTGTGGGTTCATTTCTGGGTTTTCTATTCCATTCCATTGATCTATGTGTCTATTTTTGTGCCAGTACCATACTGTTTTGATTACTACAGCTTTGTAATGTAATTTGAAGTCTAGAATTGTGATGCCTCTAACTATGCTTTTCTTTTTAAAAGCTACTTTGGCCAAAATTAGCAAGACAGGAAACAACATGTGTTGGAGAGGATGTGGAGAAAGGGGAACCCTCCTCCACTGTTGGTGGAAATGTAAGTTGGTGTAGCCTCTTTGGAGAACAGTGTGGAGATTCCTCAAGAAATTAAAAATAGAGCTTCCCTATGACCCTGCAATTGCACTACTGGGTATTTATCCCAAAGATACAGATGTAGTGAAAAGAAGGGCCATCTGTACCCCAATGTTTATAGCAGCAATGGCCACGGTCGCCAAACTGTGGAAAGAACCAAGATGCCCTTCAGCGGATGAATGGATAAGGAAGATGTGGTCCATATACACTATGGAGTATTATGCCTCCATCAGAAAGGATGAATACCCAACTTTTGTAGCAACATGGACGGGACTGGAAGAGATTATGCTGAGTGAAATAAGTCAAGCAGAGAGAGTCAATTATCATATGGTTTCACCTATTTGTGGAGCATAACAACTAACATGGAGGACAAGGGGAGATGGAGAGGAGAAGGGAGTTGAGGGAAATTGGAAGGGGAGGTGTACCATGAGAGACTATGGACTCTGAAAAGCAATCTGAGGGTTTTGAAGGGGCAGGGGATGGGAAGTTGGGGGAACCAGGTGGAGGGTATTAGAGAGGGCACAGATGGCATGGAGCACTGGGGGTGGTGCAAAAACAATGAATACTGTTATGCTGAAAAGAAATAAAAAAATTTTTTTAAAAAGCTGCTTTGGCTATTTGAGGTCTTTTGTAGTTCCATATAAATTGTAGCATAATTTGTTCTAGCTCTGTGAAAAATGCTGTTGGTATTTTTGTAGGGATTGTATTAAATGTGTAGATTGCTTTGGATAGTATAAACATGTAAACAATATTTGTTCTTCTGATCCATGAGCATGGAGTGTCTTTCAATTTCTTTCATCGATGTTTTACAATTTCAGAGTAGGCCTTTGACCTCTTTGATTGATTTTATTCCTAGGTATCTTATAATTTGAGGTACAATTTGTTTATAAATGAGATTGTTTTCTTAATTTCCCTATTTGTTGCTTCATTATTAGTGTACAGAAAGGCAACAGAGTTGTGCACATTAGTTTTGTATCCTGTGACTTTACCAAATTCATTTATCGGTTTCACTAGTCTTTTGGTAAAGTCTTTGGGATTTTCTTTTTTTTTCAAAGATTTTTTATTTATTTATTTGAGAGAGAGGCAGTGAGAGAGAGCATGAACGAGGAGATGGTCAGAGGGAGAAGCAGACTTCCCGTGGAGCTGGGAGCCAGATGCGGGACTTGATCCCGGGACTCCGGGATCATGACCTGAGCCGAAAGCAGTAGTCCAATCAACTGAGCCACCCAGGCATCACTGGGATTTTCTTTATAGAGTATCTTGTCATCTGCAAATAGTGAAAGTTTTACTTCTTCCTTACCAATCTGACTTTTGTTGTTGTTTTTGTTTAATTGCTGTGGCTAGAACTTGCAGTATGCTGTTGAATGCAAATGGTGAGAGTGAACATCCTTGTCTTGTTCCTGACTTTAGGAAGAAAGCTCTCAGTTTTTCCTCATTTCCTCATTTTGTAAATGGAGATACTAACATTACCTATTTCATAGGGTTGTGGCAATCTTTAAATAAGCATGTATAAAATGCTTAGAACAATCCTGGTACATAGTTAGTACTCAGTAAAGTTTGGCTGTTTAGAACAATTCTATCTTAGTACCTAATCATAGCAACTGCATTTGTTGGTCTTCTGTCTAGCAGTTACTAATTTCATTTACTTGTCCATGGCTCATAGGCATTTGTTTACATGGGCAAAGATAAAAGCTAGGTCACGGGAACCTGGGTGGCTCAGTTGGTTAGGCATCTGCCTTTGGCTCACTTAGGTCATGATCTCAGGGTCCTGGGATCAAGCCCCACCTTGGACTCTCCACTCAGCGGGGAGCTTGCTTCTCCCTCTCCCTCTATAGCTCCCCAGGCTTGTGCTCTCTCTCGCTCTCTCTCTCTTTCACTCAGATTAAAAAAAAAAAGAAAGATAAAGTTTAGATCAAATTTATCCTAAAACATTTTGATGAGAAAATAACATTACCTAAACTCTCTAGGTACGTATTGGGTTGCAAAGTCATTACTCACTCCTATACCTATAAGTTCACTTTGATTTTGGATGGGAATATTGATGCAATTTTATTTTTTTTTGAGGGTTCTTTGCACCTAATAGGTATGTAAGTATTTATTTTTAATCTTTAATATTTTATTACATTATGTTAGTCACCATACAGTACATCATTAGTTTTTGTTATAGTGTTCCATGATTCATTGTTTGTGTATAACACCCAGTGCTCCATGCAATATGTGTCCTCCTTAATACCCATCATCAGGCTCACCCATTCCCCACCCCCTTCCCTCTAAAATCCTCAGTTTGTTTCTCAGAGTTCATAATCTTTCATGGTTCATCTCCCCCTCCAATTTTCCTTCATTTTTCCCTTCCTTCTCTTAATGTCCTCCGTGCTATTCCTTATGTTCCACAAATAACTGAAACCATATAATAGTTGACTTCCTCAGGTTGACTTATTCCACTCAGCATAATGTACTCCAGTCCCGTCAATGTTGATACAAAAGCTGGGTATTCATCCTTTCTGATGGAGGCACAATACTCCATTGTATATATGGACCACATCTTCTTTATCCATTCATCTGTTGAAGGACACCTCTGCTCTTTCCAGTTTGGCTATTGTGGGCATTGCTGCTATGAACATTGGGGTGCATATATGGCCTTTCTTTTCACTATATCTGTATCTTTGGAGTAAATACCTAGTAGTGCAATTGCTGGGTCATAGGGTAGCTCTACTTTAAATTTTTTTAAAAAAGATTTTATTTATTTATTTGACAGAGATCACAAGTAGGCAGAGAGGCAGGCAGAGAGAGAGAGGGGGAAGCAGGCTCCCCGCTGAGCAGAAAGCCCGATGCGGGACTTGATCCCAGGATGCCAGGATCATGACCTGAGCCGAAGGCAGAGGCCTTAACCCACGGAGCCACACAGGTGCCCCTATTTTTAATTTTTTGATCACCCTCCACACTATTTTCTAAAGTGGCTGTACCAACTTGCATTCCCACCAACAGTGTAAGAGCGTTCGCCTTTCTTTTTTTTTTTTTTTTAAGATTTTATTTATTTATTTGACAGACAGAGATCACACGTAGGCAGAGAGAGAGGAGGAAGCAGGCTCCCTGCTGAGCAGAGAGCGCCATGCAGGGCTCGATCCCAGGACCCTAAGATCATGACCTGAGCCGAAGGCAGAGGCTTTAACCCACTGAGCTACCCACGCACCCAAGCAATATGTTTTTGATAAAAGTTGAAACTTGAAGGGTGCCTGGGTTGCTCAGTCGATTAAGCATCTGCCTTTGGCTCAGGTTATGATTCCGGGGTCCTGGAATCAGGTCCTGCATCGGGCTCCCTGATCACCAGGGAGTGTACGTCTCCCTCTCCCTCTGCCTGCTGCTCCCCCTGCTGTTCTCTCTCTCTCTTCTGACATACAAATAAAATCTTAAAAAAAAAAAAAAAACTTGAAAGAAGAGACTGTGTCCGCATGAGTTTCCTATTTCCTTGCACCTTCTCCCTGACTGAGTTCAGGTCACAGTCATTTCAGGGCAAATAGCAGCTAAAACACCAATAGAAAGCTAGCCATCTTTCTGATGGGAAGAATAAGTGTGGGGCAAATAGGGGGAACACAGAGCATGAGGGAGGAATCCCAGAAAGGGAAGAGCTAGAGAACAGAGCCCCAACTTTTGCATATAAATTTTGCCCAAGACTCCGGCTGACTCCCAAAGTATACAAGGTATCAGACTGCAAGCAGTAGAGCTAAAGATAAAAGAACAGAACGGAACCGAGACTTGAGGTGCCACTCACCACAGGTGAGACAGAGTCTGCAGTTTGAGTCTAACCAAATTCATTACCGGCTACAACAAAACTGACAATATTGTTAAGAGAAATATAATAAAATCCAGTGTCTCTGCAACATCCTACAACAATCTCTAGGATACAATCTAAAATTACGTGATATACAAAGTACCAGAAAACTGTTGGTCACTCTCAAGGGAAAGGCAATCCATAGAGGTCAACTATGACAGGACTCAGATGTTGGAATTAAAAGGACTTTAGTTTTTCATTTTCTATTTGTTTACTTATTTATTTTATTTATTTATTTGACAGAGAGACACACAACAAGAGAGGGAACACAAGCAGGAGCAGTGGGAGAGTGAGAGGCAGGCTTCCCAGTGAGGGGAAGCCTGATGTGGGGATTGATCCCAGGACCCTGGGATCATGACCTGAGCCACAGGCAGATGCTTAATGACTGAGCCACCCAGGTGCCCCATATTTATTTTTTAAATTATTTTATTTATTGGGGTGCCGGGGTGGTACAGTGGGTTAAGCCTCTGCCTTCGGCTCAGGTCATGATCTCGGGGTCCTGGGATCAAGCCCTGCAGGTGCTGAGATCTCAGAGATCCCAGATCTCTGCTCAGCGGGGAGCCTGCTTCCTCCTCTCTCTCTGCCTGCCTCTCTGCCTACTCGTGATCTCTCTCTCTGTGTCAATAAATAGATAAAAATCTTTAAAAATATATTATTTATTTATTCATGAGAGACACAGAGAGAGAGAGGACGTAGGCTCCCTGCCCAACGCGGGCCTCGATCCTGGGACCCTGGGACCATGATCTGAGCAGAAGCAGACGCTTATTAGACTGAGCCATTCAGGGGCACCTAAAAAGACTTTAAAGCAACTGTTAACCTAGATCTGGATGGGATTTGCAAGGTAAGAGAAGGAAGTCAGGGAGAAAGAGGGACAAATGGCATAGTCAGACAAGCTCTTCCCTTCCTCTGTCAGGCTCACAGAAAACATTTGATTGTTCTTTCAGTCTGGGCAAGGGTAAGTATCTTGGCAAGGGTGGTGTGTATTTTCTCGAGAAAGCCTCTATTAATAGAAAAGTTATGGTCTCAAGGAAGAGGAAAATGGATGAAATTTGAACAGGTATTATGTGTTGGGAGGAGGGGAAATGTGAAGCAGCAGCAAGATACGGAATCTGAAGAGCCAAACTATATCCTGGTTTAAAACAATCAATTGATTATATAAATTTAGGCATATCATTTAACCTTTTTTTGAGCCTCAGGTTTTCTCCTTTGCAAAATGGGTATATTAATAACATGTTCCAAAATATTGTTGTACAGATCAACCAGATAAGTACAATGTATGTTTATTTTGTAAAGTATTGTGTGTTAGACATGTTAGCTAAACACAGCACTCTAAATTTAGTGTGAGATATAAGAAGATAAGGGTTATTTATTTATTTATTTATTTAAAGATTTATTTATTTGACAGAAAGAAATCACAACTAGACAGAGAGGCAGGCAAAGAGAGAGAGAGGGAGCTCCCTGCTGAGCAGAGAGCCCGATGCGGGACTCAATCCTAGGACCCTGAGATCATGACCTGAGCCGAAGGCAGCGGCTTAACTCACTGAGCCACCCAGGCGCCCTTGGGTTTTTTATTTTGAAGAACATTTGGGAATAACAAACAATAACACAGAAATGAAATATGGGGCACCGGGGTGGCTCAGTCAGTTAAGTGTCTGACCCTTGGTTTTGGCTCAGGTTATGATCTCAGGGTCATGGTATGGAGCCCTGTGTCAGTCTCCGCGCTCAGCACACAATAGTCGGCTTGAGATTTTTCACCCTTTGCTCCTTCCCCTGCTCGTGCTCTCTATTTCTCTCTCTCAAGTAAATAGATAAATAAAATCTTTAAAATAAATAAAATAAAGTAACAATGGTTTTGACAGTGTTTTCTGTTGGACCATTTAAGGGAATGTTCCTTTTTTTCAACTATACATTCAATTACAGAAATAAAATTTAGTATTGAGAAATGCAGTTAACTTTAGGTGTATTTTCTAAGAAAAATGTGCGTCTTTTTTGCATATAAAAAGGTCTGACTTCAAACCATTTCATGTATACTCTATTTTTTTCACACGTTCTGATAGGGTGCTATGATTTCAGTGTCTCCATGTATTTCCTGATAAAATTGCAGCTTGTGAACACATTACCTACCTCCTTCTCTTCATCCATATTTTAAAACCATTCAGTGAGCAAAAGGGAGTGAATTTATTTTAAGCACAATTTTACCAACTATCTGTTTAATCTAAGAACATACATACTTAACCCAAGAAATTTCTTTTGCAAAGTGGTAAAATGTCAAGATACTCATTGACATTTCTCTAAGGATGTCCGCTTCTTGAACACTGAGATAATCCTGAGGAGTGGCAATAAAGTATGATACATCTCTACTTCTGTGGTATGGCCCAGGCATCACTTAACATGCCCTTTTTATTGGCCCCAGTTGCAGTAATATGAATGTCTGAAATTTTGCCACCAGAAAATGGCATAACATTTTGTCCCTTGTTGAAATTAAACTATTTCTAAAAGGAGAATGTGCAAAATTTCCATCTTAATTTGTAGCTTGATATGAGTTTAATCTTTGCTTGAGAACATGGTGGGAGGAGGAGGAAAAAAACAAAGGTATCTCTCTTCTACAGCACAGACTCATGTATTTGAAATACATGAGTCTATTAAACGCTGTCAGTTGAATGTCTAAAGGGCATCTCACACTTAAAATCTCAAAAAGTGAATTCTTTTTTTTTTAAAAGATTTTATTTATTTATTTGACAGAGATCACAAGTAGGCAGAGAGGCAGACAGAGAGAGAGGGGTGGGGAGCAGGCTCCCTGCTGAGCAGAGAGCCCGATGTGGGGCTCAATCCCAGGACCCCAGGATCATGACCTGAGCCAAAGGCAGAGGCTTTAACCCACTGAGCCACCCAGGCGCCCCTATTTTTATTTTCTGAGGAAACTCCAGTACTGTTTTCCAGAGTGGTTGCACCAGTTTGCATTCCCACCAAGAGTGTGAGAGGGTTCCTTTTTCTCCACATCCACGTCAACACCTATTGTTTCTTTTGTTGTTGATTCTAGACAGATGGAAGGTGATATCTCATTGGAGTTTTTTTTTTTTTTTAAAGATTTTATTTATTTAACAGAGAGAAATCTCAAGTAGACGGAGAGGCAGGCAGAGAGAGAGAGAGAGGGAAGCAGGCTCTCCGCTGAGCAGAGAGCCCGATGCGGGACTCGATCCCAGGACCCTGAGATCATGACCTGAGCCGAAGGCAGCGGCTTAACCCACTGAGCCACCCAGGCGCCCTCATTGGAGTTTTGATTTGCATGTCCCTGTTGATCAGTGATGATGAGCATCTTCTCATGTGTCTGTTGGACATCCAGATATCTTTTTTGGAGAAATGTCCTTTCATGTCTTCTGCCCATTTTTAAAAATTGGATTATTTGCTTTATTTTATTGTTGAGTTTTATAAATTCTTTTTTTATTTTGGATACTAGCTTTTTATTGATATGTCATTTGCAAATACCTTCTCCCATTTTGTAGGTTGCCTTTTAGTTTTGTTGATTGTTTTCTTCATTGTGCAGAAGTTGTTTTATTTTGCTGTAGTCCTAATAGTTTATTTTTGCTTTTGTTTCCCTTGCCTGAGGAGACGTGTTTAGATAAAAGTTGCTATGGCCAATGTCAGAGACATTACTGCCTGTGCAGACATTACTATTTCTAGGATTTTTATGGCTTCAGATCTCACATTTAGGTTTTTAACCCATTTTGAGTCTATTTTTGTGTATACAAAATATAACACAGTGGTCCCATTTCATTCTTTTGCATTTGGCTGTCCAGTTTCCCCAGCACTGTTTATTGAAGAGACCATCTTTTTCCCATTGGATATTATTTATTGCTTTGTTGTAGAGTAATTGACCATATAATTGTGGGTTCATTTCTGGGTTTTCTATTCCATTCCATTGATCTATGTGTCTATTTTTGTGCCAGTACCATACTGTTTTGATTACTACAGCTTTGTAATGTAATTTGAAGTCTAGAATTGTGATGCCTCTAACTATGCTTTTCTTTTTAAAAGCTACTTTGGCCAAAATTAGCAAGACAGGAAACAACATGTGTTGGAGAGGATGTGGAGAAAGGGGAACCCTCCTCCACTGTTGGTGGAAATGTAAGTTGGTGTAGCCTCTTTGGAGAACAGTGTGGAGATTCCTCAAGAAATTAAAAATAGAGCTTCCCTATGACCCTGCAATTGCACTACTGGGTATTTATCCCAAAGATACAGATGTAGTGAAAAGAAGGGCCATCTGTACCCCAATGTTTATAGCAGCAATGGCCACGGTCGCCAAACTGTGGAAAGAACCAAGATGCCCTTCAGCGGATGAATGGATAAGGAAGATGTGGTCCATATACACTATGGAGTATTATGCCTCCATCAGAAAGGATGAATACCCAACTTTTGTAGCAACATGGACGGGACTGGAAGAGATTATGCTGAGTGAAATAAGTCAAGCAGAGAGAGTCAATTATCATATGGTTTCACCTATTTGTGGAGCATAACAACTAACATGGAGGACAAGGGGAGATGGAGAGGAGAAGGGAGTTGAGGGAAATTGGAAGGGGAGGTGTACCATGAGAGACTATGGACTCTGAAAAGCAATCTGAGGGTTTTGAAGGGGCAGGGGATGGGAAGTTGGGGGAACCAGGTGGAGGGTATTAGAGAGGGCACAGATGGCATGGAGCACTGGGGGTGGTGCAAAAACAATGAATACTGTTATGCTGAAAAGAAATAAAAAAATTTTTTTAAAAAGCTGCTTTGGCTATTTGAGGTCTTTTGTAGTTCCATATAAATTGTAGCATAATTTGTTCTAGCTCTGTGAAAAATGCTGTTGGTATTTTTGTAGGGATTGTATTAAATGTGTAGATTGCTTTGGATAGTATAAACATGTAAACAATATTTGTTCTTCTGATCCATGAGCATGGAGTGTCTTTCAATTTCTTTCATCGATGTTTTACAATTTCAGAGTAGGCCTTTGACCTCTTTGATTGATTTTATTCCTAGGTATCTTATAATTTGAGGTACAATTTGTTTATAAATGAGATTGTTTTCTTAATTTCCCTATTTGTTGCTTCATTATTAGTGTACAGAAAGGCAACAGAGTTGTGCACATTAGTTTTGTATCCTGTGACTTTACCAAATTCATTTATCGGTTTCACTAGTCTTTTGGTAAAGTCTTTGGGATTTTCTTTTTTTTTCAAAGATTTTTTATTTATTTATTTGAGAGAGAGGCAGTGAGAGAGAGCATGAACGAGGAGATGGTCAGAGGGAGAAGCAGACTTCCCGTGGAGCTGGGAGCCAGATGCGGGACTTGATCCCGGGACTCCGGGATCATGACCTGAGCCGAAAGCAGTAGTCCAATCAACTGAGCCACCCAGGCATCACTGGGATTTTCTTTATAGAGTATCTTGTCATCTGCAAATAGTGAAAGTTTTACTTCTTCCTTACCAATCTGACTTTTGTTGTTGTTTTTGTTTAATTGCTGTGGCTAGAACTTGCAGTATGCTGTTGAATGCAAATGGTGAGAGTGAACATCCTTGTCTTGTTCCTGACTTTAGGAAGAAAGCTCTCAGTTTTTCCTCATTTCCTCATTTTGTAAATGGAGATACTAACATTACCTATTTCATAGGGTTGTGGCAATCTTTAAATAAGCATGTATAAAATGCTTAGAACAATCCTGGTACATAGTTAGTACTCAGTAAAGTTTGGCTGTTTAGAACAATTCTATCTTAGTACCTAATCATAGCAACTGCATTTGTTGGTCTTCTGTCTAGCAGTTACTAATTTCATTTACTTGTCCATGGCTCATAGGCATTTGTTTACATGGGCAAAGATAAAAGCTAGGTCACGGGAACCTGGGTGGCTCAGTTGGTTAGGCATCTGCCTTTGGCTCACTTAGGTCATGATCTCAGGGTCCTGGGATCAAGCCCCACCTTGGACTCTCCACTCAGCGGGGAGCTTGCTTCTCCCTCTCCCTCTATAGCTCCCCAGGCTTGTGCTCTCTCTCGCTCTCTCTCTCTTTCACTCAGATTAAAAAAAAAAAGAAAGATAAAGTTTAGATCAAATTTATCCTAAAACATTTTGATGAGAAAATAACATTACCTAAACTCTCTAGGTACGTATTGGGTTGCAAAGTCATTACTCACTCCTATACCTATAAGTTCACTTTGATTTTGGATGGGAATATTGATGCAATTTTATTTTTTTTTGAGGGTTCTTTGCACCTAATAGGTATGTAAGTATTTATTTTTAATCTTTAATATTTTATTACATTATGTTAGTCACCATACAGTACATCATTAGTTTTTGTTATAGTGTTCCATGATTCATTGTTTGTGTATAACACCCAGTGCTCCATGCAATATGTGTCCTCCTTAATACCCATCATCAGGCTCACCCATTCCCCACCCCCTTCCCTCTAAAATCCTCAGTTTGTTTCTCAGAGTTCATAATCTTTCATGGTTCATCTCCCCCTCCAATTTTCCTTCATTTTTCCCTTCCTTCTCTTAATGTCCTCCGTGCTATTCCTTATGTTCCACAAATAACTGAAACCATATAATAGTTGACTTCCTCAGGTTGACTTATTCCACTCAGCATAATGTACTCCAGTCCCGTCAATGTTGATACAAAAGCTGGGTATTCATCCTTTCTGATGGAGGCACAATACTCCATTGTATATATGGACCACATCTTCTTTATCCATTCATCTGTTGAAGGACACCTCTGCTCTTTCCAGTTTGGCTATTGTGGGCATTGCTGCTATGAACATTGGGGTGCATATATGGCCTTTCTTTTCACTATATCTGTATCTTTGGAGTAAATACCTAGTAGTGCAATTGCTGGGTCATAGGGTAGCTCTACTTTAAATTTTTTTAAAAAAGATTTTATTTATTTATTTGACAGAGATCACAAGTAGGCAGAGAGGCAGGCAGAGAGAGAGAGGGGGAAGCAGGCTCCCCGCTGAGCAGAAAGCCCGATGCGGGACTTGATCCCAGGATGCCAGGATCATGACCTGAGCCGAAGGCAGAGGCCTTAACCCACGGAGCCACACAGGTGCCCCTATTTTTAATTTTTTGATCACCCTCCACACTATTTTCTAAAGTGGCTGTACCAACTTGCATTCCCACCAACAGTGTAAGAGCGTTCGCCTTTCTTTTTTTTTTTTTTTTTAAGATTTTATTTATTTATTTGACAGACAGAGATCACAAGTAGGCAGAGAAGCAGGCAGAGAGAGAGGAGGAAGCAGGCTCCCTGCTAAGCAGAGAGCCCGATGCAGGGCTCGATCCCAGAACCCTGGGATCATGACCTGAGCCGAAGGCAGAGGCTTTAAACCATTGAGCCACCCAGGCGCCCCCCCACCTTTATTTTTTTTTTTTAATTTTTTTTTTTAAAGATTTTATTTGTTTATCTGACAGACAGAGATCACAAGTAGACAGAGAGGCAGGCAGAGAGAGAGAGAGAGAGGGAAGCAGGCTCCCCGCTGAGCAGAGAGCCCGACGCGGGACTCGATCCCAGGACCCTGAGATCATGACCTGAGCCGAAGGCAGCGGCCTAACCCACTGAGCCACCCAGGCGCCCCTATTTTTTTTAATTTTTAAAAAAGGTTTTATTTATTTATTTGACAGAAATCACAAGTAGGCAGAGAGGCAGGCAGAGAGAGAGGGGGAAGCAGGCTCCCTGCCGAGCAGAGAGCCTGATGTGGGGCTTCATCTCAGGACTCTGAGATCATGACCTGAGCCAAAGACAGACGCTTAACCCACTGAGCCACCCAGGATCCCCAAGAGTTCCCCTTTCTCCACAGCCTCTCCAACAGTTTTTGTTTCTTACCTTGTCAATTTTTGCCATTCTTTTTTTTTTTTTTTAAGATTTTTATTTATTTATTTGACAGAGAGAGATCACAAGTAGGCAGAGAGGCAGGCAGAGAGAGAGGGGGAAGCAGGCTCCCCGCTGAGCAGAGAGCCCGATGTGGGGCTCGATCCCAGGACCCTGAGATCATGACCTGAGCCAAAGACAGAGGCTTAACCCACTGAGCCACCCAGGCACCCTCTTCTGCCCATTTTTTGATGTGATTATCTGTTTTGTGTGTGTTACATTTGAGAAGTTCTTTATAACCTTATATATCAGCCCTTTGTCTGTAGTGTCATTTGCAAATACCTTCTACCATCCTGTGTAGCCTCTTTGTTTTGTTGATTGTTTCCTTTGCTGTGCAGAAGCTTTTGATCTAAGTCCCAAAAGTTCATTTTCACTTTTGTTTCCCTTGCTTTTGGAGACATGTCTTGAAAGAAGTTGCTGTGGCTGATGTTGAAGAGGTTACTGCCTATGTTCTCCTCTAGGATTTTGATGGATTGCTCTCTCACACTGAGGTCTTTCGTCCATTTAGAGTTTATCTTTGTGTATGGTGTAAGGGAGTGGTCAAGTTTCATTCTCCTGTATATAGCTGTCTAATTTTTCCAGCACTGTTTATTGAAGAGACTGCCTTTTTTCCTTTGGATATTTTTTTTCCTGCTTTGTCAAAGATAATTTGATAATAGAGTTGAGGATTTATATCTTGGCTCCCTACTCTGTTCCACTGATCTATGTGTCTGTTTTTGTGCCAGTACCATGCTGTCTTGGTGATCACAACTTTGTAATATAGTTTGAAATCAGGCAACATGAAGCTCCTAGCTTCATTTTGCTTTTTCAACATATCCTTGGCAATTCAGGATCTTTTCTGGTTCCACACATAATTTAGGATTGTTTGTTCCAGCACTTTGAAAAATGCCAATGGTATTTTGATCAGGATAGGATTGAAAGTAGATTGCTCTGGGAAGCATAGACATTTTAACAATGTTTAGTCTTCCAATCCATGAGCATGGAATGTTTTTCCATCTTTTTGTTTCTTCTTCAATTTCTTTCATGAGTGTTCTGTAGTTCCTAGAGTATAGGTCCTTTACCTCTTTGGTTAGGTTTATTCTAAGGTATCTTATGTTTTTTGGTGCTACTGTGAATGGAATAAATTCTCTAATTTCTTTTCCTACAGTTTCATTGTTAAGATATAAGAAAGCAACTGGTTTCTGTGCATTAGTTTTGGATCCTGCCACATTACTGAATTGCTGTATGAATTCTAGTAATTTGGGGGTGGAGTATTTTGAGTTTTCCACATAAAGTATCATGTCATCTGTAAAGAGAGAGAGTTTGGACTTCTTCTTTGCTAATTTGAATACCTTTTATTTCTTTTTGTTGTCTGATTGTTGTCAGCAATAGACAGATCATCTAAGCAGAAGATCAACAAAGAAACAAGAGCTTTGAATGACGCACTGGATGAGATGGACCTCATAGATATACCCAGAACATTCCACCCTAAAACAGCAGAATACTCATTCTTCTTGAGCACGCATGGAACTTTCACCAGAAGAGATCACATACTGGGTCACAAATCAGGTCTCAACCAATACCAAAAGACTGAGATGATTCCCTGCATATTCTCAGACCACAATACTTTGAAACTGGAATTTAATCACAAGAAAAAGTTTGGAAGAAATTCAAACATTTGGAAGCTAAAGACCATCCTGCTCAAGAAAGTTTGAGTCAACCAAGAAATTAAAGAAGAACTTAAACAATTCATGGAAACCAATGAGAACAAAAATACATCAGTCCAAAACCTGTGGGATATGGGATATGGCAAAGGTGGTCCTAAAGGGGAAATACATCGACATCTAAGCCTCACTCAAAAAAAAAAAAAAAAAAAAAAAAAAAAAAAAAAGAAAGAAAGAAAAGAAGAAAAAGAAAAAAGAAAAATCCTGAATACACAAGCTATCTTTACACCTTAACGAACTGGAGAATCAACAACAAATTAAGCCTACCCCATGCACAAGAAGGGAAATAATTAAGATTAGAGCAGAGATCAATGAGATAGAAACTAGACATACAGCAGAACACATCAATGAAACTAGAAGCTGGTTTTTTGAAAGAATCAATAAGATTGATAAACCATTGGCCAAACTAATCCAAAAGAAAAGAGAGAGGTCCCAAATTAACAAAATTATGAATGAAAGGGGAGAGATCATGACTGATACCAAGGGAATAGAAAAAATCATCAGAAATTATTATTAACAGTTATATGCCAATAAGCTGAGCAACCTAGAAGAAATGGATGCATTTCTAGAAATGCATAAACCTCCAAGACTGAAACAGGAAGAAGTTGACAACACAAATAGGTCAATAACCATTAACAAGATTGAAGCAGTGACCAAAAATCTTCCAAAAAACAAGAGTCCAGGACCTGATGGGCTCCCTGGGGAATTCTACCAAACATTCAAAGAAATAATACCTATTCTCCTGAAACTGTTTCGAAAAATAGAATCAGAAGGAAAACTTCCAGACTCTTTCTATGAAGCCAAAAAATTACTCTGATCCTAAAACCAGACTAAGACCCCCATCAAAAAGGAGAATTTCAGACCAATATCCCTGATGAATATGGATGCCGCAATTCTCAACAAGATCTTAGCTAATAAGATCCAACAGTACATTAAAAGGATTATGCACCACGACCAGGTGGGATTTATCCCTGAGATGCAAAGGTGGTTCATCAGTTGCAAATCAATGTGGTAGAACAAACTAATAAGAGAAGAGAGAACTGCATGGTGGTCTCAATTGATGCAGGAAAAGTATTGGACAAAATATAGCATCGTTTCCTGATTAAAACTCTTCAAAGTATAGGGTAGAGGGAATATTCCTCAATTTCATAAAATCCGTCGGTGAAAAACCCACAGCGAATATCATTCTCAATGGGAGAAAATCGGAGAGCCTTTCCCCTGAGATCAGGAACATGACAGGGATGCCCACTCTTCCCACTATTGTTCAACATAGTACTAGAAGTTCTAATTATATTTTTTAAGGTTAGTGAATATTATTTCTAAAGAATTCATTTTCATTGTGCTTTCCTAAGAGTCTTAGGAGTTTAGAATAGGAACAGACTTAGTGAAAACTTAGTACTTGGCTGCCTGGATTTACCATCACACCTCATTGAAGAAATCTCATCCTGTCATTCTTTAATACGGCAAGAATTCATAAAGTTCATGCACCACTTGGAGAACAAAGGAAAATGTAAGCTGTGCAATCAGCAGTTAGCAAGCAATGAGAACAAGTGTGTTGTCAGATAAAAAGGCCATTTTGTTTAAGGACCATTAATAATTTAGTTTTAGTCTAAGATTTGTCTTTGCAATTTCCATGGAAAGCTCTGGATTCTAGAAGGAGGATAATGGGCTGGATCCACTCTGGGGCAATTGTAAGGGAGGTCAAGTGTGGCTTAAGTACTTTCTTCTACCCTTGGTGACTTCTGTTCTTTTTGACACTCATCTTTCCTCTTCTTTTTCCCTACTCCACAATGTAACTTCTACTACTCTGTATAGACCCCAAACTCTAATGCTATCTTCTCACTATCCAGGACCTAGCATGATACATAGTCCATTCTTTGACCACTGCCCAGCTTCTCACACTATGTCTTATGCTGTCAGCTGTCCACATTGAAAGGAACCTATACTTTTCCATCATATTTTCTTTCTTCACATCTTGATAAGTGATTACTGCTCAGTAGTTAAGTTAACCAAAGGGGTGAATGACCAATAGTGATTCTTAATATGATCTTGAAATTTTTATTTGTTCCTTAATGGGAGTTTCCAGGAGTGGCAGTGATTTAACTAAGGGACCAGTTTCTCCAGTTACAGAGTTAGAGATATTATGGCATGGCAGTTGGTGACAGATTTCTTTTTTCTGTATTATATCATCAGTAAATTTAATTTCATTACATCATTTTTAAATTTAAATATGTGTTACTCACTATGGTGAGGTTTTTGTTGGTGCTGTTTGTTTTTGGTTTTATTAATTTATATTTGATTTAATTTACGTGCCATAAAGTTCTCCATTAAAATGTACAATTCGGTGGTTTTTAAAAATATGTTTACCAGGTTTTGCAACATCACCACTATCTAATTCCAGAATGTTTTCATCATCCCAAATAGGAAATATTTTTGAATAAGAAAATCTTTCAATAGTATGTCTCAAAACATGCCTACTTTACTATATAAGACTGTGCTTAGAAAAATAAATAATTGAGGGGCGCCTGGGTGGCTCAGTGGGTTAAAGCCTCTGCTTTCGGCTCAGGTCATGGTCTCAGGGTCCTGGGATCGGGCCCCGCATCGGGCTCTCTGCTCAGTGGGGAGCTTGCTTCCCTTCCTCTCTCTCTGCCTGCCTTTCTGCCTACCTGTGACCTCTGTCTGTCAAATGAATAAATAAAATCTTAAAAAAAAATAAGTAATTGGGATGCCCTTTAGAAGATTTAAAATTCTTTTGAGTAAGAGGAATATCCAACGCAATCTCACAATAATGTCTTCTTACAATTGGACTGATTACATTTACTAATTGAATTGATCACATTTACAATGAAGTTGATTACATTTATAAGAAGATGATAATAAATGTTTTGCAAGTATTTTGCTGTTAGGGAAAAGGAAGCAGATGAGATAAAGGCAGTGGGGAGAAGGTATATCCCTTCCTTAACAGTTTAAAATAATCAACATGTTCTTTACTTACAGGTAAGGTCATAGGAAAAGAGATTTGGGTAGTTGTATCATTTAGAATTCTCTTGTCTGCAAGCAGTAGAAATCAACCCTAGGCAGCACTAAGAAAATAGACTTGGAACGGATTTGAGAGAATTTATTATAAAGAAATAGGCAGGGACACATGCCAGTGGACTGAACTGCGGTTTTATAATGAACCAAGGAAGTATTGTGTACTATTTCTCATCCACTACCTTCTCTCTACTCTCTGACCAACCTTCTGTTTCACAAGCCACATGGCAGAAAACCTACCTGCCAAATGTACCAGAATTTTAGTAGCCTATAGATCCAACCATCCAGTGAGAAAATTTTCCAGTTCCCAAGGGTCGAGACTGGCCTAGTTTCTGACAGTTGTCCATAGCAGAATCATCCCGTTGGTGATCATTTAGATAAACTTCAGGGGTGAGAAGAAGAGGAATGAGTTCCCAGAATCAGAGAAATTTTGGACAATCATATTTCACTGTAGCAATCTTTGTGGTCTCATCCATCAGACGAAATAAGATTGTTATGGTTTGAAATTCCTGCAGTTGCCTACCCTTACCATCACTAGTCACGAGAAAAGAAATACATCCACTGCCTTGTTTGACAGTGTTTGATTCCGGTGTTTGCCTTGTTTGATTCCGGTCAGCATTTCCACTGCCAATGTCTTATGTCCAACTTGAAGAGAATAGTAGAGCTTAATTATACATGGCAGAAAAATATACAACATGGAGTCTGTTCAACCTCACCCTTCAATGCACCAGAACGAAGTCTAATGAGGAAACAGCACTCAGGAGAAGATAACAAAGGCTCTGATACCTCTGATACTGACATAGTCTCAGATATCCTCTAGAGCTTTCCATCCCATCCTTTAAATAATGAAGAGCTATTTGGAGTTGAAGCCAAGTGCTTCTGTCCCCAGTTGTAAGATTGAAGAAAACAGAACAAAGACCTTTGTAAACTGTGCAAAAAACTTTATTTCTGAGGTTCTAGAAATGGTACTTAAAAATAGGCTCCTGGGATTGTCGTCTTTTGCCTTATGAGGGGTTTTAAGAAATATCCTAAGAAAAGTGAATCACCAATAAAAATTTATGTGTGCAACCTCTTGTTAATAAAACAATAAAGAGAAAAAGCAAAAACCATTTGTTTGAGCAGCAAGTTGCAATGAATTTATGAAACAATCATTGTTCATTATTGATGAGCAGGTGCTGAAATGGGCACTGTCAGTTTCTGTTGATGGGTGAAAATGGACACAAACTTTTACAGCTAAATTGGGCTGTCTGTATCAAGTGCTTGGGTTTATTTTAAAATTTTTGTTTTAAAGGATTTGATCTCAAAGCACTCACAAATATGTACAAGGATGTTCCTTATGATATTGTTTCAATAACAGAGATCAAAAAGAAGAAAAAAACTAAAATGTCAAGAAGGAGAGGAGTCAACGGTAAGTAAATTGAAGCTAGTAACAAAACAGAGTACTATGCAACTATCTTAAATGATGCAAAGATATTAATATTACTCCAGTACTTACATTAGGGAGAACTGAAAACACTCAAATGTTTAACAGTAAGCGATTTGATAAATGGAGTATGAAATACCCATAGGATGTAGTATGGAGAAAAGCTACAATATAATGTAAAGTAAAAAAAGTAGGATTTGGTTTGTTATCCCCACATGCACATGTATATAGAAGAAAAAAATAAGGAATTGCCCTTCCATTTTAATAGTGGTCATCTCCTACATATCAAATTATGTAACTTTTTAATTTTTTAATTTAATTTTTTTTAAAAGATTTTATTTATTTATTTATTTATTTATTTGACAGAGAGAAATCACAAGTAGATGGAGAGGCAGGCAGAGAGAGAGAGAAACAGGCTCCCTGCTGAGCAGACAGCCTGATGCGGTACTCGATCCCAGGACCCTGAGATCATGACCTGAGCCGAAGGCAGCAGCTTAACCCACTGAGCCACCCAGGTGCCCCTATGTAACTTTTTAAACTCACTTTTAATATTTTCTGTATTTTCTATGTAGATTTTTTGTATATGGGTCATATGTATTGGCTTCATAATAAATATTTATAACTAAAATGCTACTCTACTTCTCTAAACTAGGCAGTCCTCTTTGACAACACTACTAATGGTATATTTTGTAAGATTTTATTTATTTATTTGAGGGAGAGAGAGAGATCATAAGCAGGGGTAGGGGCAGCGGAAGAAACAGGTTCCTTGCTGAGCAGAAAGCGCTATGTCGATTTAGATGCCAGCCTTGATCCCCAGACCCTGAAATCATGACCTGAGGGGAAGGCAGACTTAAGGCTTACCTGACTGAGCCACCCAGGTTCCTGTTACAGATTGTATCTTCTAGAAAGTATCAAAGACTATCTCCCAGCTCTCTCAAAGTCTGACTGAAAGTTGAGCTCTGCGGTTTCTTCATTCCTTTTTCCTTACCCTTTTCCCTCAGAACCCACTGACTTGGTGTCTAGATGTAATCCAGTTTTGAACCTCCACACCCATGTTTGTGTCCTTATGTACTTCTGCTTATAATAGTGGTGATTTATTAAGTACTTACAGAATGTCAGGCATTTGCTTTTACAGGCGTTATCTCATATACTTCTCAAAAAAGATTTATTTATTTATTTGAGAAAGAGAGGGCAGGCATGCAAGCAGGGGGAGGGGCGCAGGAAGAGACAATCTCTGGCCGGCTCCTGGCTGAGCCAGGCTTTATCTCATGACCCTGAGATCACAAGCTGAGCTGAAATCCCAAGTTGAGTGCCTAACCAAGTGAGACACCCAGGTGCCCCTCTCTCATACACTTTTTACAGAAGCACGATGACATAGCTATTTCTAAAGGGGAAAACTAGGGCTCCAAAGAGTTAAGTGATTTTCCTGAGGTCATACAACTAGAAAGTGGCAGGATCAGATCTCAAATCCAGCTCTGTTTTGACTTCAGAAACAATGTGCTGCTATGAACAACTTGGTCTGTCCCTACCCTCTGACTTCAGCTTGTGCTCCTTGCATACCCTTCACCTTACAAACCACCCCCCGCCCCCAGCTTCGGCCTTGCATTTACTTACAATTTGCCTGGAGTTGCCAATCTTGTACTTGATTTGTAATTACCGATTCCTTTTTGAGGCCAAACTTCTACCCTGATTTTTTCTTTACTTCTGCTCTTCATTTACCTCAACCTGTCCTCCATGTCACCTCCACGTCACCTCCACCGTACCTGAGCTGCCAGCTCATGGATTATTACTCCTGGGTTCTCTCTGTTAGCCTTTGGGGACCACCATGTTCATCTATCTTTCCTACTTTTTACTTTCTTTTGATTGTTTCTTCTCAAAAAAAAAATATATATATTTTTTGACACCTGACATACGCTATGTGTATAATACATGTTCCATAAATGCTTTTTTGATTGGGATGCTTGGGTGGCTCAGTCATTAAGCCTCAGACTCTTGGTTTTGGCTCAGGTCCTGATCTCAGGGTTGTGAGATCAAGGCCCAGGATCAAGCTGCGCACAGAGCCTGCTTAAGACTCTCTCTCCCTCTCCCTCCACCCCTCCATCCACTGCTCTCTCTGTTTCTCCCTCTCTAAAGTAAATAAATACAATTTTTTAAAAAAGTTTCTTCAATTAAATTCAGTCTTGTTTCCCTAATAACTGTCATTCCATTATTTGACTGTCTTTCAGAGTTGCTTTTTCTCTATGGCTTTACTAACTACCAGTCCCTTCCAGCAATTTGCTCTCCATCTTCCCATCTTCATTAGAATTATCCTTTCTCACTGCTCTTGGGTGGCTCAGTTGATTAAATGTCTCACTCTTGATTTTGGCTCAGATCATGATCTGAGCGTTGTGGGATCGGGTCTCTCATTACACTCTGAGTTCAGCAGGGAGTCTGTTTGAGATTCTCTCTCTCCCTTTGCTCCTCATTCCACCCTCCATCTCTAAAATAAATAAATAAAATCTTTAAAAAAAGAAATTACCCTTTCTCATCACCAATGGTTTCCTGATATTGAATAATTGAAATTTTTTTCAATGTGTTCTCATCTTTTTTGATCTTTTTGTTGTATCTAACAGCACTTCTATCTTTCTGTTCTATCTTAACCTAAGATCTGAGATGCTATTATTTGCACCTTTCCTTTTGTGGTTCTCTTCCTCTCTTTCTCCTTCAGGAATATTTCTCCTGTTCTTTAATTATGGGCTATCTCTTAAACTTGGGCTTTGGCTTTGCTCCCTTTTATAATCACATTTAGAATAAAGTGATTCCAATACCTTACCTTTCTCCAATAATCTCTTCATAGCCATAATGGGTGCTTTTAACCCTAGAATTGCCTCTATTAAATAAGAAGTTACCAAAAGCAAAGAGGATGTCTGCTGTAAAACCAGAGCTTACCAGGAATGCTTCATCCGGCTGTATGTGCAGACTTACAGATCTTGTTGGGTAGATGAGTGATTCCCCTTTCTTCTTCCTACTTTGTCTGATGCTCTGCCTGTGAAATCTTCACTGTCTCCTTACTCTCTCCTGTCTGGCTGGAGTTCCCCTTCTGGCTGCTACTGGGTGGACCTTTCCAGTGTTTCTTATGCAATTCCCAATTCTCCTGATTGTCATGATCACCTACCGAAATAAATGGCTTTCAGATATAAAGGTCTAGCCATCCTTTCTGACTTTTCTCCAGATTGACACCACCAGCTCCTTATGGGAAGTTTCACTTGATTGTTGACACCTGAAACTTTAAGTATCGGTAACTGGCTGAGTCACCTTTAGCCACCCTCTCGACATTTCCACCAGTTACTCGCATTATGATCAGTCTGGCATACTTGGTATAAAATGTCGGCATATATCTTCTGATTCATTCTTCATTTATGGTCCAACTGGTTCTTTTTTCCAGGGTCTTGAGAATCTTCTAGTGCTTGGTATTTCTGATGTTCATCATCTTTTCTGTCCAGCCCCACTCCCCTTGTTTCAGATGCACTATTTTCCCATTTCCGCTGGTGCCGGATTCTTCAAACAGTTTCCCTTAAGCACAGTTTCATCACAGCATCTCCCTTTTCAAAGTTCTCCAGTGGCATTTGGTAGGCCAGATCATAACAGATAAAAACCCCCCAGTCAAATCAAGACTTCTCATTCACTTTTTCTTTTCCATGCTTCCCCGAGCTTATTATTTCCTGTTTCTATTCTGCTCCATCCCAAACTATCTCCTTCCCTTCTCTCATATGACTACACAAATATTGTTTCAGAAAAGGTCAAACACATTAATTATCTCTGCCTGCACGATCCTTGTGGGGACACTGGAGTCAGCAGTCAGAGATTTGCATCCTGGCTGTGCCATTCACTAAGGTGATCTTGGTAGAAGCCACACTTTTAAGCTGTTTCCCCACTCATAAAATAAGATCAATAGTACCAGTCTTAGATTTGTTGTGAGAGCCACCTGAGGTAATCCAGGAGAAAGTGTCCTTTAAAGTGCTAGGCCATGTACAAGAGTAAGGAGAGCTCGGGAACATGGACAGATCAACGTCCAGAGAGTTGCTGCTTTCTTTGATGTGATCTGACTTTGATTGGAGAAGCAGATATCAAACAATTTTCTAATCTAAAAATTAAAAACCAAAGTCTTGAATAAAAACAGCTGACTTGCAGATGTCACTCTGCTTGGTCCCTGCCTTTTACTTGAGAATCTGTTCTTTGCTCAGCATCTTGGTTCATCATGACAAGTAAATCTTGGCTTCTTAAGAGTTGGCAAGCAACACTCTTGTCTCCGAGGATATTTAAATCTTTCTTGGCTCAGGATCATTTCCTCTTGGGTGTTGAAATGAAATGATGCCTTCCAGCCTTTCTGAAATAGAGCCGTAAGAGAGACTCGTGATGCTCTCATTTTGACAAAATGGTCTTCATAAATCACAGATGTAACGGGCTGTGGCCATACTTAAGATCATGCTACAAGATCTCTCAAATCTCCTGCTTTAGGTTTAGAGTCCAACTATTTAGGTTATTTTTCCACCTCTCTCTTTCTTTTCTTTCTTTGTGTTAATTAACTGAGGAGACTTCCCTGATTTTTTTTTCTCTGTTATTTTCCCAGTGCTTGCATTTTTCCTGGTAGTTTTGACAGACCATCTGTCAAATTTTGCTGGTTTCACAGCAGTTTCATGCTGTTTTCTCTCTCTCTCTCTCTCTTTAAAACTGCACAAATAATACACAAATAAATTCTCACTTCAAATGGTTCAAACAATACATAAGGATATCCAGAAACATATTGGGGTTCCTACTCACCCGATCCCCTTCCTCATTCCCTCCCTAGAGGTAACCACTAACTATGACAGTTTGATGGATATCTGTATTAGTCATGGTTTTCCAGAGAAACAGAACTGATAGGATATGTGTAGATATAGATATATATACAAGGGATTTATTATAGGAATTGGTTCACACGGTTATGGAGGCCAACAAGTCCCACAATCTGCCATCTGCAAGCTGGAGAACCAAAAAAGCTGGTGATCTAATTCAGTGCAAGTCTAAAGACCTGAGAAGGGTCTGAGGAGTAATGGCGTAACTCCCAGTCTGAGTCCTAAAGCCCAAGAACCAGAATCACCCATGTCTAAGGGCAGGAGAAGATGGATGTCTCAGCCCAAGCAGAGAGACCGAATTTACCCTTCCCCTAACCTTTGTGTTTTATTCATATCTTCACTGAGTTAGACGATGCCTTCCTGCCCTGGTGAGCGATCTGCTTTACTCATTCTATGGATTCAAATGCTCATCTCTTCCAGAGATGCCCTCACAGACACACCCAGAAATTATGTTTCACCAGCAATCTGGGCATGCCTTAGCCCCATTCAGTTGACACATAAAATTAACCATCACAGTTAACCATCACCATCCTTCACTTTCTTTCCATACATGTAGATCATGAACTTATGTATCTTTTACATAATGGATCTATGATGCACTTTTAAAAGACTTAATAATCTTAAAGAAATTTTCACATCATGACACATGTGTCTACCTCATTCTTTTAATAGTTGTTCAGTGCTTATATGTGAATAGGTCATTATTTCTTTTGTCACTCATCTGTTATTGAATATTGTACAACACTGAAAAGTGTCTCAATACATACCCCTGAACCTACATACATTTCAGCATATGTATCTTTTGGAGCACCTGGGTGGCTCAGTGGGTTAAGCCTCTGCCTTCGGCTCAGGGTCCTGGGATCGAGCCCCACATGGAGCTCTCTGCTCAGCACAGGGCCTGCTTCCCCGCACCCACCCTCCTCTCTCTCTGCCTGCCTCTCTGCCTACTTGTGATCTCTGTCTGTCGAATAAATAAATAAAATCATTTTAAAAAAGCAAATATATCTGTAGAATAAATTACTAGAAGCAGGAGTAGAAGATTAATCCATTAGAATGTAAACTTGATACTCATCATCTCAAAATCTCATTTTTAAAAAAGATATTTATTTATTTATTTATTTGACAGACGGAAATCACAAGCAGGCAGACAAGCAGGCAGAGAGAGAGAGAGGAGGAAGCAGGCTCCCCGCTGAGCAGAGAGCCCCATGCAAGCCTCGATCCCAAGACCCTGAGATCATGACCCGAGCCAAAGGCAGAGGCCTCAACCCACTGAGCCACCCAGGTGCACCTCAAAATCTCATTTTTAAAAAATACATATTTTGATCAACACTGAACACTGAGTCTAAATTACAGTGTAGCATATAGCAAGCACTCAAAAAATAGTTGTTGAATTGAATTGAAATAGAATCTGCATTTTTAATATAATAAGAGCCATTGTATTAAGGGAATCAGGAGAAAATCATGTTTACCTTCATAAATGATCAAAAAGCATTGAATAAATGTAACCTACATTTCTGATTTCAAGGCAAGAAGTAAAACAAAACTTTAATATACTAGGAATAAGAGAAAACTCCTTAGTTTGATTTAAAAATATATCAAGAAGCCATAATCAACACCATATTTCATGATAAAATAGTAGAAGTATTCTTGTTAAGGTCAGGAAACCAAAGTGGACCCTGGTAATCACTTGCACTATTCAACATTTTTTTTTAAACATTTTATTTAATTGACAGACAGAGAGCACAAGTAGGCAGAGAGGCAGGCAGAGAGAGGGGGGGAAGCAGGCTCCCCCCTGAGCAGAGAGCCCGATGCGGGGCTCGATCCCAGAACCCTGGGATCATGACCTGAGCCGAAAGCAGAGGCTTAACCCACTGAGCCACCCAGGTGCCCCCAACATTTTAGTAGATATTCTAGATAAGTCAAAAAGGCAAAAAGAATAAATCAGGTAGGATTATTAGAAAGGAAGAGACAAACCTGTTGTTATTTGGCAAGAAGATGGTTATCTTCCCTAGACAGTTGAAGAGAAATCAACTTTAAAATAATTAGAGCCAAATAGATTATTTAATAAGGTAATCAGAGACAAGATACAAATACAAAAGTTAACATTGTTCTTACACACCATTAATAGCGAATTGAAAATGTAAGCTTGAAAAGGATCTAAGAGGTCTCTAATGACTTTTTCCTCACTTGCTTCCTAGCAACCACTTCCCATGGTCACAATCAAGATGCCAATCTCAAAAAATATGTCCGCCTCTGAAACTTTGCTTGCAGACACTCATTCTTCAAACACAACTTCCTAGTCTTTCAGCTCACCTGCTCAAGTAACTTCTACTTTTCAATCTTTTATAGGCATCCAGTCCCCTGACCATAACACAGCCTCAGGTCTCTCTCATCTACCTTTCTCCTTGCTGGTCTAGATTCCATGTTTGTTTGTTTGTTTCCCTTTTTAAAAATGATTTTATTTATTTATTTATTTATTTTCAGAGAGAGAAAGAGAGAGAGAACAAGCAGGGGGAGCAGCAGGCAGAAGGAGAGGGAGAAGCAGCCTGCCTGCTGAGCAGGGAGCCTAACAGTGGGCTTAATTCCAGAACCCGGGATCATGACTTGAGCCTAAGGCAGATGCTTAACCACCTGAGCCACCCGGGTGTCCCAATGGTCTTGCATTTTAATAGCTCACTGGCTGGTAGATGATAATCTCACCTCACTTCCCTCTCTCCCCACCCCAGGGTAGGGAGGGGTCGTGTCAGAATAATTCTGATTGAAAGTTTTCTTTTGCCACCTTGGACATTTTTGGACCACACAATCCAGGTAGATGCTTTTACTTTAAATTCACGGTCATAGACCTCATAGGCATTTGGCTCCGCCTATCATTTCCTTTGTGTTCCCTATTGGCCATTTTCCCACTCCTTGAGATGATTATGTTTTATCTCCTATTCTATGCCCAAACTTTCTGCACTCATTCTTTTCCTGTGGACTCATTCTTGAGATGATGCTCTCCCTGACACTTCATTGTGAAAATAAATTCATTGAGAAAAGAGAAACCATCAGTTTTCGAGCTCTTCATCTTCGTGACACCAAAGCTACAAGTCTGCCTATTTGGACTCACATTGTTTTTCTTCCATCTGGTTCCAATGGAGTAAAACTCTCTCCTTTTATCATTAAAAAAAAAAAATGACTGACATATACAGTACAATAAAACTGAGGAAGCTAATATTTCTTAGCTGTGAGATTTCCCTATCTATGCTTCTAATTAAAATGGAAACCATCTTTTCCTTTCCTTTTTTCTGTCTTTTTCTTTCAAACAAAAGTTTAGTGTAATTGGATTATTTGATTTTTATTTCTATGGTGATTAGATAATTGTTGTACACTGCAGTATTGGGATATAAGCATGGGAGGTTTTAATCCATTGAGAACCTGGACATGTTACACTGAAACTTTTTTCAAAAAGGTGTATGTATTTATTTGAGAGCGTGAGAGACAAAGAGTAGGGGGAGGGTCAGAGGGAGATAAACTGAAACAGACTCCCCACTGAGCGCAGCGCCCACTCAAGGCTGGATCCCACAACCCTGAAATCATGACCTGAGCTGAAATCAAGAGCTGGAGGCTCAACTGACTGAGCCACTCAGGTACCCCACAGTAAAACTGTTTTTAGTTATAATTTAATGGGTTAAAAAATATTTGTACTACAGATCTCTGGAGATGGGCCAAGTGCCTGGAAATTGAATGTAATGTTATTAGGGGAATATCTTAAAGTTACTTGACTATGAAGCATGATATAATTCAATGGAGCTTTTGTCTTTTATGAAATGGTTTTTATGGAATATAGAAGAATCAACCAGAAATAAAGCAGAAGGTGCTCAAAATAAACTTTCTAGGAAGAGAATTCTCTATTCCTTTAAGATGATTTTCCAATGATTCTAGTTATAATTTAGTTTTGTTTTCAGATTATCTTTTGCCTGCTTTGGATCACTGCAGTTGAACAACAGTGAGATAATAGTTACATATCCAAGGACCCCAGAAAATGGAATTCAGCTTTAAGACAGCCTTAAAATAAGAGACTATGCAAACAAACAATGACATGAGCATAAGGGAAACAAAAAGGCCTAATGGAAAAATCAATTCAAAAGGATAAGGTTAGAGAAGCATTGTTAAAGAACAAACCTGGAGAACTAATAATTTTCCCACTGGATGTTATTATCTTCAATTAAGTGTCCACTGATTCAGCTTATTAGACTGGGTTGGATTTGTAGTTGTGTTCCTGGGGGAGGAGGGGGTTTCTTTGTGTTTCAGAGGTAGTTGGGGTTTCTGGTGATACTGAGAAAGGGACAGAGAGAGCTCTCTAGACTTGCATATGTTGGAGGCAATTCCAGATACCTGGGTTGAGAATTCAAAAAAGAAATGAGAAGATTTCTAAGTATTTTACATTTTGTGGGAAACACAATCAGTGTGACAAGCTACACTATGGCATGTTGAAGTTAATGTAAAATAGAAAAACTCCATTAACTGAAATGGAAAAATAAGCTCTCCTTTTTTTTTTTTTTAAGATTTTATTTATTTTGGGGTGCCTGGGTGGATCGGTCAGTTAAGCATCTGCCTTCAGCTCAGGTCATGAACCCAGGGTCCTGAGATAGAGCCCCGCATCTGACTCCCTGCTCAGCGGGGAGCCTGCTTCTCCCTCTCCCACCGCTGTTCCCACTGCTGGTACTCTCTCTCTCTCTCTGTGTGTCAAATAAATAAAATCTTTAAAAACAAAGCAAACAAAAAGATTTTATTTATTTGTCAGAGAGAGAGAGTGCAAGCGAGCACGCACACAAGCAGGGGGAGGGGCAGAGGGAGACATGGCTCCCTGCTGAGCACCACGCCCCCTGTGGGACTCCATCCCACTGGAGCTGAAGGCAGACCTTAACCAACTGAGCCTAAGGTGTCCCTAAGCTCTCTTAATAGGACAATACAGAAGGGTCTAAATTTAACTAGAGATAAATTGAAAACATTAACATGAATTCATTGCTCTTTTTAAGGGATTATTGCTGTTACAGTATTTTAGGGAGTGTCTTCTCTGATGTCATCCTACCTCCTTCCAACTGTCATGTAAAAGAATCTAATATACATGTTAGTGCCCAATTTTGTCTTTTTTATCTTCTAATACTGTTTTCAGTTAAAAAGAATGAGGACTTTTCAAAATATCTGATACAATGTTTGGGGGCAGAAAAAATCAAGGTGAGCCTAGAACTTTTTTTTTTTCCCCAGAAAGCAGATAGTTTCAGAAGCAGCTGCATATTAAATAGGTAAAGAGACCAGCCTAAAGAAAGGACTTACAGTGACAACTTGAGGAGTAAGGAGGGAAGCAAAAATTGCCATCAGTTGCCAAGTCTCTTCATGACCATATTGTTCCCTAGGATTGTGAATTCTTACATTTATTTTATTTATTTTTTTTATCTTCAGCCTAGGTATTCTGGAATTACCTCCAAGACATGCAGGTCCGGAAGAGCCTTCCTCAGGGAAAAAAACACAGATTCAGGGCACCTGGTTGGCTCGGTTGGTTAAGCAACTGCCTTCGACTCAGGTCATGATCCTGGAGTCCCTGGATCGAGTCCCACATTGGGCTTCCTGCTCGGTGGGGAGTCTGCTTCGCCCTCTGATCCCTCCCCTCTCATTCTCCCTCTCTCTCTCTCTCTCATATATATAAATAAAATCTTAAAAAAAAAACCCACAAATTCAGCTGCCAGTATGATGAGTAGAATCAATAGACAATTAAAGATAATAATATGAGATAAGCAAATTATTGTTCCCAAAGTTTTTATTTTATTTTTTAAATATATTTTATTTATTTATTTGAGAGAGAAGCAGACTTCCCGCCGAGCAAGGAGCCCAATGTAGGACTCCATCCCAGGACTCCAGGATCATGACCTGAGCTAAAGGCAGTTGCTTAACCAACTGAGCCACCCAGGTGCCCCCCAAAGTTTTTATTTTAAAACAATGCTTCTCTGGCCTTCTCCTTTCGAAGTGATTTTTAAAACTATATATGCTACTAATTGCATATTCATCTATTTTAAGGCAGATTTAAGGCTGAATTCCAATTTCATAGACCAAGTTTGGTAGAGGAAACTTGACTCTCTGTTGATAATTAAAAAGATCAAGGTAACACAAAGCATTTAAAAGACTATTGTACTGCAGTCATATTTCCAATATTGTCCATAAAAAACAGTGAGGATTGAGCAACTCAGATCATGAGAGTTTTTAAACCTCCAGGTTAAAACTACAAACACAAGCTTCTTTAAGGGGATAAAAATGTATTAAGCTACACATAAAAAAGAGAGGATTACTATAGAAAGAGGGACAATGTTAAATGGATGCAACTGAACATAAAACTAGCTGATGCTTTTTTTTTTTTAAGATTTTTTTTTTTTTATTTGACAGAGAGAAATCATAAGTAGATGGAGAGGCAGGCAGAGAGAGAGAGAGGGAAGCAGGTTCCCCGCTGAGCGGAGAGCCCGATGTGGGACTCGATCCCAGGACCCTGAGATCATGACCCGAGCCGAAGGCAGCGGCTTAACCCACTGAGCCACCCAGGCGCCCCCGAGCTGATGCTTTTTTTTAAGTTAAAATTTTATTTACTGTTAAGCCAAAGATTGGCCCCGATTGTGGTAATGCCAAACTCAAAGTAACTCCTGATGAGAAAAGAAAGAAACTATTCAATGGAGAAAAATGTACTTGGAGAATGGAGAAGTAAATCTAAATAAAAGATAAAGAGGCACAGAGTTGAAGATAATGTAAATTCAAAAACAGATCCTTTTTTATAAAAATTTTTTAAATTTTTTTAAAATTCTTTTTTTTTTTTTTAAGATTTTATTTATTTATTTGTCAGAGAGAAAGGGAGCGAGAGCGAGCACAGGCAGACAGAGTGGCAAGCAGAGTCAGAGGGAGAAGCAGGCTCCCTGCGGAGCAAGGAGCCCGATGTGGGACTCGATCCCAGGACGCTGGGATCATGACCTGAGTTGAAGGCAGCTGCTTACCCAACTGAGCCACCCAGGCATCCCAAAAACAGATCCTTTTTTTTTTTTACAGGGACCTATTTAACAATTATGCCAAATAAAAAAATTTAAGAACTTTTGATAAAACGAGGAGTTAAATGATAGGTGTAGCACTGACAGTAAAGTAGATAAGTAAAAATAGTATTTTTTTAAAGATTTTATTTATTTATTTGACAGACGGAGATCACAGAGAAGCAGGCAGAGAGAGAGGAGGAAGCAGGCTCCCTGCTGAGCAGAGAGCCTGATGTGGGGCTCGATCCGATCCCTGGGATCATGACCTGAGCCAAAAGCAGAGGCTTTAACCCACTGAGCCACCCAGGTGCCCCAAAAATAGTATTTTAGAAATAAGGGAACTTTTAAAATTTTTTATATTTATTTATTATTTTAGAGATTTTATTTATTTACTTGACAGAGAGCGACAGTGAGAGCAGGAACACAAACAGGGGGAGTGGGAGAGGGAAAGCAAGCTTCCCGCGGAGCAGGGGGCCCGAAGCAGGGTTCCATCCCAGGACCCTGGGATTGTGACCTGAACCAGAGGCAGATGTTTAACAACAGAACCACTCAGACACCCCAAGGATATATTTTTAAAGGGATTTAAAAAAATTTTTATTTATTTGTCAGAGAGAGAGAGAGAGCACAAGCAGGGGGAGCAGCAGGCTCTCTGTGGAGCAGAGAGGCTGATGCTGGACTCGATTCCAGGACTCTGGGATCATGTCCTGAGCTAAAGGCATATACTTAACCAACTGAACCACCCAGGTGCCCCAGAAATAAGTATACTTAACTATTGAGGAAAAACAGTGAGGAAACAAAAATAAAACCAGCATTACTTGTAGAGAAGGAATTCTGGCCCAATAGAAGCTTTTTGCATTTTCTAAGACCACTTTGGTGGGCTTAGAGCCTTGGAGCCTCTTGGAGACTTTTGTGAGCTGATCTGGGCAGCCCTTGGGGCCAACCTCGGAGCACCTGGGATGGGAAGGGGAGGCAGGAGGCAACATTACTTTGTAACCATCAGAGTTAAAAACTGAGGAGAAGGGAATAGCAAGTCTTGACAAGAAGTGTCAAGTGATCTACATTGTAGTTTTTCCTAACAAACTGCTTCTGGATGAACATAATAAAATCAGAAACACAAAAATGGTTTTTTAAAATCTGTCTGGCTGCTGAATAGGGAGGACGTTCGAACAACAGAGATTTGAATGGTGCAGGGCTGCATACATGGGGATTGTTTTGGAACATACAGTATAGTACTGTAAATGTGTTTTCTCTTCCATACGATTTTCTTAATAATGTATTTTTTATTTAGTTTATTGTAAGGATGCAGTTTATAATATATAAAACATAGAAAATACTGGCTAATCAGCTGTTTCTGCTATGAATAAGGCTTCTGGTCAACAGTAGGCTATTAGTTGTTAAGTTTTGGGAGAGGCAAAAGTTTTACTCAGATTTTTGACTCCTCAGAGGGTTGATGCTTCTAATCCTCCTGTTTTTCAAGAGTCAAAGGTACTGTGGTATCCGTACTATAGAGCAGTCGTATGAAAATAACGTCTTGCTGCTCAAACACCATTACAGGGAGTCCCTAAATATTAAGAATCAGTTCAACTTGATTCAGTCTTTTCCATGTAGTTCTAACTACATGTTTCATTTTTGTCACTAATGTAACACATGTATTATTGCATGAATATTAAATACCTAAGAGAAATGCCGAGGAATTATTTATAAACTATTGGTGAATCAAATGTATTCTTTTTTTTTTTAAGATTTTATTTATTTGAGAGAGAGAGAGCATGAAAGGGGCGAGGGGCAGAGGGAGAAGCCGGCTCCCTGATGAGCAGAGGGCCTGATGTGGGACTTGATCCTGGGACTCCAGGATCATGACCTGACCGAAGGCAGTTGCTTAACCAACTGAGCCACCCAGGTGCCCCCTTAAAATCAGTATAAATTAACAACCATGTTGGATTCTTAGAAAATGTATTTTTCCTCCCTATTATTTCAGGGGCTTTGGTTTACCTGAATGATGTCCCAAGCCCTATGTTCTGCCTGCATACATGATACACAATCTGAGGCAGATGATTGAAAGCACAGGTGAAGGGTGAATTTCACTGCAATTAGTAGTCTCTGTTCTCAGAAGGAATGCAAGCCAAACATAATTGCTCCAATTCACTGGTCTCTGGCTAGATGTCTTGCATAAAAAATAATAACAGAAGGCAATTAAACACATGAACAGACTGAGTAAAATTGTGGTGTGTTAACCCTGAAAGAGAACACACCTAAATGCCATTCTCGTGATTGCACTGTTCCCATAATACGTTGGCTCTCAAAAGATGATGCAGATGTGTGTCTTGCAGAAAACCTGATTTAATTTCATAAATGAACATAAATCATATATCTATATATTTATATAAATTCCAATAATACCCTCATGAAATCGAAGCACCTTTTCATTCTTCTCCTTCTCCTAATTACGATGTTTTCCCTTTCATATTATTCTTCATTGTTCAAGCAAACTCAATAGAGATTTTGCTGTTTTTAATTATTACATAAAAAAGTCACCTGGTTTTATTTTTTATTTTTTTAAGATTCTATTTATTTATTTGACAGTGAGAGAGACAGCAAAATAGGAAACACAAGCAGAGGGAGTGGAGAGGGAGAAGCAAGCCTCCCTCTGAGCAGGGAGCCCAGTGCAGGGCTTAATCCCAGGACCCTGGGCCCATAAACTGAACCAAAGACAGATGCTTAATGACTGAGCCACCAGGAACTCCTATTTTTTAATTTTTTTAAAGGTTTTATTCATTTATTTGAGAGAGGGAGAGAGAGAGTGCAGAATGGAGGGGCGGAGGAAGAGGGAGAGTCTCAAGCAGACATCGCTCTGAGCAAGAGCCCAACAGGAGACTTGATCTCATGACCCTGAGGTCAAGGCCCGAGATCATGACTTGAGCTGAGACCAAGAATCAGTGGCTTAACCAACTGTGCCATCCAGGTGACCCCACCTGGTTTTATTTTATTTTGTTTTTTTTATTTATTTGTTTTTGCTAGAGAGAGAGCAAGAGGGAGCATGAGTGGGGAGGAGAGGCAGAGGGAGAAGCAGACTCCCAGCTGAGCAGGGAGCCTGATGCAGGGCTCCATCCCTCCTGAGCCAAAGGCAGATGCTTAACTGACTGAGCCACCCAGGTGCTCTCCACCGCCACCTGGTTTTAAAAGCCAGGCAAATAAGAATTGCAGACCAGAGTCTCATGTTCATATATATTTTAACAACAAAGTACCTGAACTCTAGCTTGTTGTGTGAACGTTAAATGGTTCAGGATGTTGAAAGCTCAGAGAGACACAGACCAGGTCCAAGTATGGTTGGAAAACTGGGCAGAAGCCAGAGAGAACTACGCTTTCCAACGTATCCACAAACTCTCCCAGCCCAATTATCTCTGAGCATACTCACTTTCAGGCCCATCTAGACTCTCTTAAAATTTGTTTCTCTTAAAATGTAAGCATGGTGACTAAATTTCTTACTTTTTTAGTACATCTGTAAAACAGAACCAAAAGCAAATAAAATGAAAGGAACATATTTCCAATCTTTCAACTCTTATGGGGAAGATTAACACATAATTATGTGATACATAACTTCAATTTTAAGTGCTGGAAACAGGCAAGTCTCTCATTTTATTTTTTGATACAAAACTGAAATACACTTACATTTGCCCACCACTGGTCTACTTCATATGGGTTTCCTTTTATAAATCTGCTTTATTGAACTGGTATATATTGTCAACACACCAATCAAGATCATAAAACACATGTTTTACTTGGATCATTTAGAGAGTAACCATGTGCTTTAATGAGACTATCAAGATTGAAGTCAACCTAGTCTCAAAAAAAAAATAGATGATTCTCTGTATGTTTATGATATTTCTCTTGCCAGGCAACATATAGAGAAATTAAGAGGTAAGAATAGTAAGGGGGTAATGAGGTGCTCTACATTTGGAAATAAAACCTTTTTCCTTTCAAAATAGGGTTTTGAGAGAGTGTATTGTTTCAGAAAGAAACAAAGATCACCTGGAATTTGAAGAGCTGCTATGAATATATTACCTAGACCTGCTTTATTTGCCATGTTGATGTGATTTCTCTCATTCTCCTGAGCTAGTTTCATCCTAACTCTTTACTTTATATTTTTTAATTTTTTAAAAAGATTTTATTTATTTATTACTTTGAAAGAGAGAGAGAGATAGAGAGAGAGGTTGAGAGAATAAATAGGAGGAAGGGCAAAGGGAGAAGCAGATTCCCTGTGGAGGAGGGAGCCCAATGTGGGGCTCTATCCCAGGATCCTGGGATCAGGACCTGAGATGAAGACAGACAGTTAACTGACTGAGCTACACAGGCACTCTTTACTTTTTATGTTTGGTAAAAGTAGATTTTCTTCTTCAGTCACTAAAACACTCGGCTGTTATTTTGAACTATCAGAGAATTGCTTTATAGGGATAACATTTCAAAAATTTTTGGTGGGCCATGTTGCCCAAATACATGATTAAAACCAGGTATCTTCAAAGGGTAAATCGTATTTTTTATGATGTAAACACTTGGCATTTTAACTCCCTGGATTCTGAGCAAGGAAAAGCATTTGGGAATGCCTCACCTTAAGCACGTGTGGATTATTAATCATTAGCCCAGATATGGTCATCATTACTCCATTTACAGAGATCTCGGTTTTACCCTCCATTTATATCATGAGGTAAACCCATCAGCTGTAGCCAGCTGGTCTAAGGCAGACCAGAACCATTGGAAATTGAATTTGGCCATCCTAAGAGGCTTAAAAATTACCATTTTCCAAAAAAACTAGGCTACATGATGGTTTTCTTAATGACCTTATGATCACTAAACCCACATCTTTTTACTGCAACTCATTTAAAGTTGTTTGTTAGAAGTCGTTATAGTTTCTCTGAGGAATTAAAATGAGATTAAACACCTCTGACTCCTTTTAACACCACTGCCATCCTCCTTTTTCTCCCTAAGCTCACCACCACATTCCACTGCATATTTGCTTTACATTTACGATATGCCAAGGACTATAAAAAAGACAAAATTTCTTCTCTTGAGATAGCAACTTAAAGTATCACCTTACTTTTATTGTGAGTGTTTGGGGAGCATTTTCCCCATCACTTGTGTATGTATTAGCTGGAAATAGAGGCTCTGGTACACTTTTTTTTTTTTCTTTCTATTTTTAAAGATTTTATTTATTTGACAGAGATCACAAGTAGACAGAGAGGCAGGCAGAGAGAGAGGAGGAAGCAGGCTCCCTGCTGAGCAGAGAGCCCAATGTGGGGCTCGATCCCAGGACCCTGAGATCATGACCTGAGCCGAAGGCAGAGTCTTTAACCCACTGAGCCACCCAGGCGCCCCTGGTACACTTTTGAGTATGGGAAATTTTATGCAAATGTTAGACTGATTGCACTTGAATCTGGTAAGACATTAGCAAAATGAGACAAGGGAAAGTGACAGGACCATGGAAGAGGAGGAAGCAGGACAAGTCAATGATGTCTGAGGAGACCAAAAAGAAAAAAAGCAACACTTAACGGCTGGGAGCTGGCCTGGTACTGCCAACTGGACCTTAGCTGATGGCACCCACAGCCAGGCCAGGATGTTTTCCTCCTGAATATAAACAATGTCTTAGAGCACCAAGGTTGGATGAGGTCACTCTGTCTTGGTAATGAAGTGAAACAAAATATAAGACTATTGTGTAGTTGGGTCTGAGCTTCACAAAAAACAAGGTCACTGTGAAATCATAAAAATGATCAAGTGTCCTCTTTCCCAGCAGAGTAACTCCTGGTTCTTTACCAATTGCAGTTTAGCTTCTCTTCCTTTCTCCTGCCTTCTAGATAAAAATGACTGAGATACCTAACTGTGGAATTGCTCTTACTTCCCAACCGCAGCCAATCTGTGACAAATGCTTGCTTTTTTGAACTCTCCCTCAAAATTTCTAACACAGACCAAATTCCCATAGCAAGTTCCTTCTAACTCTTTCTAAATGGGATGCCCCCCATGGTTCTTCCATAGTGTGTGGTCTCCTTAGTTGCAATGAGTCCAGCCAATAAACAGATTTGTTTGACTTACCGATGTGTTCTTTATGGTCTTTGGCTGGAGTGCATAAACAAGAGGTAGGGCCATATTTAGAACTGCTATATCTTTTCTTTTTAACTTTCAGAATCATCTGAGCCTGCTTTTAAAAATGCAGATGCTGGGGCTCAATCCTAGCTCACTTGAACCTCTGCAGAGGCCCAGGATCTGCAGGGTTTTTTTATTATTATTATTATTATGTTAGTCACCATACAGTACATCATTAGTTTTTGATGTATTGTTCCACAATTCATTGTTTGTGTATAACACCCAGTGCTCCATGCAATACGTGCCCTCTTTAATACCCAATACCAGGCTAACCCATCCCCACGCCCCTCCCCTCTAAAACCCTCAGTTTGATTCCCAGAATCTATAGTCTCTCAGGGCTCATCTCCCTCTCAGATTTCCCATCTTCATTTTCCCTGCCTTCTTGTAATGTTCTCCATGCTATTCCTTATGTTCCACAGGTAAGTGAAACCATATGATAATTGACTTTCTCAGCTTGACTTATTTCACTCAGTATAATGTCCTTCAGTCCCATCTATGTTGATGCAAAAGCTGGGTATTCATCCTTTCTGATGACTAATATTCCATTGTATAAATGGACCACATCTTCTTTATTCATTCCTCTGTTGAAGGGCATCTTGACTTCTTCCACAAGTTTGGCTATTCAGAATAGATGAAGAGATGAAGAGCTTTCAGGACTGGCAGAAACTGTAAGAATGTGTGACCACTAAGCCAGCCCTGTAAGAAATATTAAAGGGTATTCTACAAAAGAAGAAAGATCCCAAGAGTATTATGGTCCAGAAATGTACAGAGATAATCCATAGAAACAGGGACTGTAAGACAATAGGATGGCAATAAACACATATCTTTCAGTAGTAACCCTCAGTGGGAATGGCCTAAATTCTCCCATGAAATGGCACAAGGTTGCAGATAAGACACAAAGATAGGACCCACACATATGTTGTCCACAAGAGACTCATTTTGAACCTAAAGATACTACCAGACTGAAAGTGAGGTGATGGAGAAGCATTTTTCATGCCAACAGATCTCAAAAGAAAGTGAGGGTAGCAATTCTCATATCAGACAAATTAGAATTTAAGCCAAAGACTGTAATAAGAAATCCAAAGGGACACTATATCATTCTTAAAGGGTGTATATGACAAGAAAATCTAACAATTGCAAATATCTATCCCCCCAACATGGGAGCAGCCAACTACATAACCCAGTTGTTAACCAAAATAAAGAATCAGATCAATAGTAATACATTAATAGTAGGAGATTTTAACACCCCACTCTCAGCACTAGACAGATCATCTCAACAGAAGATCAACAAAGAAACAAGAGTTTGGAATGGCACATTGGACTGGATGGACTTCATAGATATATACAGAACATTCTACCCTAAAACAACCGAATACTCATTCTTCTCAAATGCATGTGGAAGTTTCTCCAAAATAGATCACATACTGGGTCACAAATCAGGAATCAGCCAATACCAAAAGACTGAGATTGTTCCCTGCATGATATCAGACCACAATGCCTTGAAACTGGAACTCAGTCACAAGAAAAAATTTGGAAGGAATTCAAACATTTGAAAGTTAAGGAGCATTCTGCTAAAGAATGAATGGGTCAACCACGAAATTAAAGAAGAACTTAAACAATTCAGGGAAACCAATGAGAATGAGAACACTTTGGTCTAAAAGCTATGCAATACTGCGAAGGTGGTCCTAAGGGGGAAATACATCGCCATCCAAACCTCTCTCAAAAAATTACAAAAATCCCAAATGCACAAGCTAACCCTACAGCCAAAGGAGCTGGAGGAAGAATAGCAAATAAAACTGAAACCAAGCAGGAGAAGAGAAATAATGAAGATTAGTGCAGAGATCAATGAAATAGAAACCAGAAAACCTGTAGAAGAGATGAACGAAACTAGAAGCTGGTTCTTTGAAAGAAAAAGATTGATAAACCACTGGCCAAACTTATCCAGAAGAAAAGAGAAAGAACCCCGATTAATACAATCATGAATGAAAGGGGAGAGATCACAGCTAACACCAAGGAAATAGAAACTATTATCAGAAATTATTACCAGGAACTATATGCCAACAAATGAAGCAACTGGGAAGAAATGGATGCCTTCCTGGAAACTTAAAAACTACTGAGACTGAAACAGGAAGAAATAGACAATCTGAATAGACCAATAACCAGTAATAAAACCGAAGCAGTAAACAAAAACCTTCCAAAAAAGAAAGTCCAAGCTCTGCATTTTAATAAGCTTCCCGAGTGAATCTCACATGTCTGTAGGAGTGTAAACAACTGCTTGATTTGTTTTCCATGGAAGAAGATGTCTTTCTAAGTAAAGCCAGAGTGACATTTTGCACCTTATATAAATCTGTTCCATTTTGTTGGGAGATTACTTCCAAAACTTGGACAAGCTTAAAAATACATTTTAGAGGACACCTAGGTGGCTCAGTCCTTTGAGTAACTGCCTTTGGCTCAGATCATGATCTCATGGTCTTGGGATGGAGTTCCACATTGGGTTCCTTGCTTAGCAGGGAGCCTGCTTCTCCCTCTGCCTGCCGCTCCCCCTGCTTGCGCTCTCTCTCTGACAAATAAATAAATAAAATCTTTAAAAATATATATATATTTTAGTAAATATAGTTGATCCTCATTTTTCACAGAGTCTGTATCCGTGAATTCACCTACTTGTTAAAATTTGTTTGTAATCCTCAAATCATGCTCTTGGTACTTTCACAGTATATACATAATTATATATGCCACATTTTGTTCATCCATTCACATGGACATTTGGGTTATTTATATCTTTTGCTTAATGTAACATTACTATGAACATTCATATGCAAGTATATGTTTGAGTCCCTGTTTTAAATTCTTTGGGGTATATATCTAGGAATGGAATTGGTGAGTCATATAGTACTCCTGATGAGCCAGCCAGGCACCCTTGCTTGCCTTTAAGGATTTCATGACTACCTTCAAAGGTACCGATACTTAATATCCAACTGAATGATAAGCAGCAGAGAAATCCTGTGAAAGTAGTTTTACAAGTAGAAATTCAAAGAAGACATTTATAATCTAATACTCCCTGAACGTCTGCTCCCCCTTGAGTACTAAGCATATAATCACCAGCTTCATATAGCAAAAGGGCAGGTCATTCTACCCTATCCCTGTACTACTTAAATAAACCTACTAAATTGCACCATACAATGCTCCAAGAATTCTTTCTTGATTTTTGCTCTCCCTGACCCTGGGACACTTCTTTGTTTAACTTTTTGAGGAACTGCCAAACTGTTTTCCACAGCATTTGCAACATTTTACATTCCCACCCGCAAAGCACAAATGTTTCAATTTCTCTCCACATTTTCATCGATAGTTGTTATTTTCCTTTTTTTCTTTAAAATAGCCATCCTAATGGGTGCGGAGTGGTCATTTTCTTTTTTGTAAAATAAAAAGAAATAGACTTTACCAGGATGAATTGCTTTCCGATTTAAAGATTCCAGTTGATGTGATATACAGGAATTCTCCCCTCTCCCCACCCTGCTTCTCAAAAGTTCACGTTATGCCACTTCACTCTTACGAAAGACCTACATTAGTACCTGTTTTAGTTAACTGAAAGAAATCCACACAGGATTTTGGCTATTACAAAAGCAGAGAAGACTGAAAGTAGTGGCCAGGGGTTGTTTTGTGGCTCATGCCCCTCACTTTCATCTTCAACAGCCACCAGGCTTCTTCCTTGGGAACTACGCTCAGCATCTCAGCATCAAGTTGCCTTAGCTTTAAATGGTTCATACACATCTGTGCTTTATCTTGATTTATTTTGTGCATCTGCTAGCAAGATGTGTCCTAAAATATCAGATAAGCTTTAAAGAGATTACTTTGGGGGTCTGGGAATGCTAAAAAGTTTTCTGTATAAATTAATAGTAATTGCTTCTCTGCTTTGCACCATTTTGGCTTCTACCACCAGTTGTATTAGTATTAGTATTAGTATTAGTATTAGTATTAGTATTGCAATGAAAGTGATTATACATGCCCCTTCCTAGGTCTGTGTGAGGATGTGTTAGGGGTACATACTAAGGAGGGAGACTGCTGGGCCACAGATTATACATGTCCTTAATTTGACTAAGTACTGCCAGACTGCTCTTTGTACTGTGCACGAAATCTATTTCCCAACCATTAGTGCATGAGGACGTCCTTAGTCCTACAAACTCTTCAGATCACCAGCAAAGGAAACTCAGAATTTGTCTTGCCTTTCTATTTTCACAGCTGTGTTTTTTAAAGATCAAAGGTCTTTAATAAGATGAGGTCTAATTTATCATATTTTTTTCTTTTATGGTCTGTGCTTTGACCTTACCTAACCCAAGATCACAAAGATTTTCTCCTATGTTTTCTTCCAGAAATGTAGACTTTTGTATTAATTCAAGTTAATATTTGTTTACAGTGTTTATGGTTCATTTTTCCCTACTTGTGAAAACCCAATTTCAATGTTTGTTAAAAAGACTACTCTTTTCTCAATTAATTGGCCTTGATATCTTTTGATAATCACTTGACCATATATATGTGGATCTATTTCTAGACTTTCTACTCTGTTCCATTATCTAAATATGTTCCATATGCATATATCTACGTGTCTGTCCTTATTTTAATATCACATTCTCTTCATTACTGATACATAAGAAGAACTGGTAATTAGGTAATTTGTGTAATAGGCATTTTATTTTATTTAAAAGATTTTATTTATTTATTTGAGAGAGAGCAAGAGCACAGAGGGAGAAGCAGATCCCTGCCGAGCAGGGAGCCCAATGTGAGACTAGATCCCAGGACCCTGAGATCATGACCTGAGCCAAAACAGATGCTTAACTGACTGAGCCACCCAGGGACCCCAGCAGTCTTCTTTTACATGAGCCTCAAACATGAGCCTGTGCTTGTCCCTATCGCTGGGCTTCACTGAGTTCAGTGAAGTTAGGAATGTATGAGGGAAGGGATGGTGGAACTGACATTGTTGGTGGGCTGACCCAACCTGAACCATAGTCCTAATCTTCCCAGCCACTCTCCTCCATGTATGCGTGTCCATGGAACCCACTTCTGGTTAGTGAGATATATTTTAGCTGTCATAACTGTCACACAAATATTTATCTTATGAGAAAAGCTGGGCAAGAAAGTGGTAATAGGTCATTACAAATTCATGAACACTATAGAAAAAGTTCAAAATTTTTGCTCACTAATAGTGGGTAAGTAGTGACATCTTCAACCTTGAAGACATATTTCATAATATTTTCCTCCTCTGGGATATTTGTTATCATAATAAATGCTCCAGCTACTCTTTATTATTATTATTATTATTAAGATTTTATTTATTCACTTGACAGAGATCACAAGTGGGCAGAGAGGAAGGCAGAGAGAGAGAGGAAGGGAAATAGGCTCCCCACTGAGCAGAGAGACCAACTCAGGGCTCGATCCCAGGACCTTGGATCATGACCCTAGCTAAAGGCAGAGGTTTTAACCCACTGAGCCACCCAGGAGCCCCTCTTTATTAGTTTGATTACCGGAAATCCTATCTCCCTTTTTTGTTTAAATAATATTGCAAGTATATTGGACAAGGATACTACATAATAATTATTCTACTATTACTACAACTACTACTAACTACTACTGGAAAGGTTAGCAGTATGTACTGTACTGTTATAAAAAACAGACATTTTTGGGGTGCCTGGGTGGCTCAGTGGGTTAAAGCCTCTGCCTTCGGCTCAGGTCGTGATCCCAGGGTCCTAGGATCGAACCCCGCGTCAGGCTTCTCTGCTCACCAGGGAGCCTGCTTCCCTTCCTCTCTCTCTGCCTACTTGTGATCTTTGTCTGTCAAATGAATAAATAAAATCTTTTAAAAAAAAACAGACATTTTCCATGGTTATTATTTTTTAAAATTCTAAGTTTTTTTTTTTTAAGATTTTATTTATTTATTTGACAGACAGAAATCACAAGTAGGCAGAGAGGCAGGCAGAGTGGAAGGAGGAAGCAGGTTCCCTGCTAAGCAGAGAGCCGGATTCGGAGCTCAATCCCAGAACACTTGAGACCATGACCCAAACCAAAGGCAGAGGCTCAACCCATTGAGCCACCCAGGCGCCCATGGTTGCTGTTTCCTGAAGCGTATTTGTAACACAGATATCCAGTCCTAACAACGATTAGATAATAAAACGCTTTAAAATGGCATTTCAAAAATTAAGTCTATGTTGCTCAAAGACATATGGCTGCACCACAGTGATTGCAGGTGAGGGCAAACACGGAGGTAGAATTTTTCCTGTGTGAGAACTGAAATCAGAACTACTACACCCTACAGTACTATAATTTCCACATTAGTCAGTGTTCATTAACATATGCTACTGAGTTGGGAATTAAGTATTAAATACAAACTTGATTACATTTTCCTAAAAGATTCCCTAGACCAGACTCTG
Organism: Neogale vison; assembly: GCF_020171115.1. NCBI lineage: Eukaryota > Metazoa > Chordata > Mammalia > Carnivora > Mustelidae > Neogale > Neogale vison. The sequence goes on from NC_058101.1 coordinate 135,243,970, forward strand.
ACTGACTGATTGCAGGAAGCAACATGACCCTTTAGACAGCAGCAGCAACCAAGGCATAACTTGGGTCTTGTTTGGTGACTCATATGAGTTGATGTGGTTGGTCTTTCAGGGTTTACAGTTAGGACCAGGTGCCTCATGATGGTTCTGAATTGTGATAACAGGAATTGTACCCTTCCCAAGAAGGGTATAAAGCCTGGAGAACATGCTTATGGATAAGAGTGCCCTTTTCTGACACACACATCAGAGACCTCCTATACGCCTCCCTCCTTTTACCTTTGTAGATCCTTCCTACCTGCTCATATACCTGCCAACGTACTCCCAGCAAATTCGTCATTACCTTTGTGGTAAGAGCTAAAGACATGGAAAGTCAGGTGAACTTGTGTAAATATATTTTACATTTATATATTTTATATTTTTATTTTTTAAAAAATATTTTATTTATTTATTTGACAGAGAGAGAGAGAGAGAAAGATCACAAGCAGGTAGAGAGAGCAGAGAGCTGAGCAGAGAGTCCAATGTGGGGCTCGATCCCAGGACCCTGGGATCATGACCCAAGCCAAAGGCAGAGGCTTTAACCCACTGAGCCACCCAGGCATGCCTACATTTATATATTTTAAATGTAAAGCCTTTTGTCAGCAAAATTTCGTAAAGCAGGGAAATTAAACTGTTGTTCACTAGTACAGGTCTATTATTGGTTGTTGGGAACCTCATAAATTTCTCAGTCCGTGTTAGTCAAGGGATTTAGGGTGTTCTTTGTTTCTCTACAGCAAAGCTTCCATTTTTAACAGAGGCTTTCAATTCTTAAGGTAGTCTTTGGAAAGAGAAAAAGATAGAGAAGTAAATAACTGCTTCCCATGTGTGGCTTAAATATTTTTTCTTCATAAAATTAAAAAAAATTACTTATTTTTATTTTTTAGACAGAGAGAGGGAGAATGTGCAAGTGGGGGGAGGGGGAGAGGAAGAGAGAGAATCTTATGCCTACGGGGGAGCCGGATGTGGGGCTCAATCTCACGACTCTGAGATTACAATCTGAGCCAAAATCAAGAGTTGAACGCTTAACTGACTGAGCCACCCAGGCACTGCTCATATGATTAAAAAATAACAATAGTAACAGCTTTGTTGAGCTAAAATACATATATAATGATATTCAGCCTTTAAAAGTATATAATCCAGTGATAGTCTATTCACAGAATTGTTGAACTATCTCCACCATCCAATTTTAGAATATTTTCATTACCCTAAAAAGAAACTTCATGCCCTTTAGTAGTCACTCCACATTTCCCAGCACTCCCAGCCCCTGGTAGCCACTAACCCACTTTCTGTACCTTTGGATTTGCCTGTTATGGACAATTCATATAAATAGAATCGTACATTTTGTGGTCTTTTGTGACTGGCTTATTTCTTTAGCAAAATGTTTTTAGATTTTCATCTACAATGTAGCATGTATCAGTACTTCCTTCCTTTTCACTGCTGAATAATTTCCCACTGTATGGCTATACAACATTTGGTGATCCAGATGTCAATTGGTGGCCATTTGGGTTGTTTCCAGTTTTGGGCTCTTATAAATAATGTTATGGACATTTTTTGTACACATTTTTTTATGGGCCATATGTTCTCTACATGTAAGAGTTTGGTTTTTTGTCTCTTTTTTCTTTGTTCATTTGTTCGTTTGTTTTGGTTCTTAAATTTCTCATAGGAAAAAAATCACATGGCATTTGTCTTTCTCTGACTTATTTCACATAGGATTATATTCTTTAGATCCATGTTGTTGTAAGTGGCAAGATTTCATTCTTTTATATGGCTGAGTATTTTCATTCTTTCAAAAGAATGAAATCTTGCTGTCTGCAACAAATGGATGGCTCTAGAGAGCATAGCGTATGTATCATATCTTCTCTACCCATTCATCTATCAATAGACAAGGACTGCTTCCATAGCTTGGCTATTGTAAATAATGCTGCTATAAACATAGGGGTGTATGTATCTTTTCAAATGACTCTATTCCTATTCTTTGACTAAATACTCAATAGTGGAGTTACTACTTTATACAGTAATTTTATTTTTAATTTGTTACAGAAACTCCATACTCTTTTTACAGTAGCTGTACCAGGTTGCATTCCCATCAACAGTGCAGGAGGGTTCCTTTTTTCCATATCCTTGCCAATACATGTTGTTTCTTGTGTTGTTGATTTTATACTCTGACAAGTATGAGATGATACTGCAATGTAATTTTGATTTGTATTTCCCTGGTAATGAGTGATGTTGAACATTTTTTCATGTGTCTGTTGGGCCACCTGAATGTCTTCTTTGGAGAAATGTCTGCTCATGTCTTCTGCCTATTTTTTAGTTGGATTTTTTGTGTTTTGTTTTTCTTCTTAAATCTTGAGTTGTATAAGTTCTTTATATTTTTTGGATTCTAACCCCTTATCAAATGTATTATTTGCAGATAACATCTCCCATTCAGTAGGTTGTCTTTTGTTTCGTTGATTATTTCCTTTGCTGTGGAGAAAATGGGCCAGATTTTTTTTTTTTTTGCATGTTGCTATCCAGTTTTCCCAACACTGTTTATTGAAGAGACTGTCTTTTTTTCAGTATATATTCTTGCCTCCTTTGTCCAAGACTAATTAACCAAACAATCATGAGTTTATGTCTGGACTCTCTATTCTGTTCTATTGATCTATGTGTCTTTTTATGTGCCAGTACCATACTATTTAGATACCACAGTTTTGTAATGTATCTTAAATCTGGAATTACGATATTTCTAGGCTTGTTTTTCTTTTTCAACATTTCTTTGTCTATTCTGGGTCTTTTGTGGTTCCATATAAATTTTAGCATTATTTGTTTTTGTTCTGTGAAAAATGTTGGTCGTATTCTGACAAGGATTGTATTGAATCTGTAGATTGCTTTGGGTAGTATGGACATTTAGCAATATTTGTCTTCCCAGTGCATGAACACAGAATATCTTTCCATTTGTTTGTTTCATCTTCATTTCCTTTCATCAGTGTTTTAGTTTTCAGAGTATAGATCTCTCATCTTCTTGGTTAAGTTTAATCCAGGGTAGGGACACCTGGGTGGCTCAGTCAGTTAAGCATCTGCCTTTGGCTCAGGTCATGATCCTGGGTCATGGGATCAAGTCCCACATCAGGCTCCTTGCTCAGCTGGGAGCCTGCTTCTCCCTCTGCCTGCTGCTCCCCCTGCTTTTAGGTGCTCTTTCTCTCTTTGACAAATAAATAAATAAATATCTTTTAAAAAAAGTTTATTTTGAGGTATTCAATTCTTTTTTAAAAATATTTTTAAAGTTTTAAAAATTTTTAATATTTTTTGTTTTTTTTCTTTTAATTTCTTTTCAGTGTTCCAGAATTCATTGTTTATGCACCACACCCAGTGCTCTATGCAATACGTGCCCTCCATAATACCCACCACCAGGCTCACCCACTCCCCACCCTCCTTCCCCTCCAAAACCCTCAGAGTCCACAGTGTCTCATGGTTTGTCTCCCCCTCCAATTTCCCTTCTCTCCATCTCTCAATGTCCTCCTTGTTATTCCTTATGCTCCCCAAGTAAGTGAAACCATATGATAATTGACTCTCTCTTTTTGACTTATTTCACTCAGCATAATCTCTTTCAGTCCCATCCATGTTGATACAAAAATTGGGTATTCATCCTTTCTGATGGAGGCACAATATTCCATTGTATATATGGACCATATCTTCTTTATCCATTCATCCATTGAAGTGTGTCATGGTTTTTTCCACAGTTTGGTGACTGTGGCCATTGCTGCTATGAACACTGGGGTACAGATGGCCCTTCTTTTCACTCATCTGTATCTTTGAGGTAAATACCCAATAGTGCAATTTCAGGGTCATAATGTAGCTCTATATTTAAGGAATCTCCACACTGTTTTCCAAAGTGGCTGCACCAACTTGCATCCCCACCAACAGCATAAGAGGCTTCCCCTTTCTCCACATCCTCTCCAAAACACGTTTACTATCTTGTTAATTTTGACCATTCTAACTGGTGTAAGGTTGTATCTCAATGTGGTTTTGATTTGAATCTCCTTGATGGCTAGTGATGAAGAACATTCTTTAATGTGTCTGTTAGCCATTTGTGTGTCTTCTTTGGAGAAGTGTCTGTTCATGTCTTCTGCCCATTTTTTGATATGATTATCTGTTCTGTGTGTGTTGAGTTTGAGTTTGATATCTTGGATATCAGCCCTTTGTCTGTAGTGTCATTTGCCAATATCTTCTCCCATTCCATGGGTTGCCTCTTTGTTTTGTTGACTGTTTCCTTTGCTGTGAAGAAGCTTTTGATTTTGATGAAGTCCCAAAAGTTCATTTTCACTTTTGTTTTCTTTGCCTTTGGAGACATATCTCGAAAGAAGTTGCTGTGGCTGATGTCGAAGAGGTTACTGTCTATGTTCTTCTCTAGGATTTTGACAGATTCCTGCCTCACATTGAGGTCTTTTATCCACTTCGAGTTTATCTTTGTGTATGGTGTAAGAGAATGATAGAGTTTCATTCTTCTACACATAGCTGTCCAATTTTCCCAGCACCATTTATTGAAGAGACTGTCTTTTTCCCACTGTATATTTTTTCCTGGTTTGTCGAAGATTATTTGGCCATAGAGTTGAGGGTCCATATCTGGGCTCTCTACTCTGTTCCACTGGTCTATGTGTCTGTTTTTGTGCCAGTAGCATGCTGTCTTGGTGATCACAGCTTTGGAGTAAAGCTTGAAATCAGGCAACATGATGCCCCCAGTTTTGTTTTTCCTTTTCAACATTTCCTTAGGAATTTGGGATCTCTTCTGGTTCCATACAAATTTTAGGATTGTTTGCTCCAGCTCTTTGAAAAATGCAAGTGGAATTTTTATTGGAGTGGCATTGAAAGTATAGATTGCTATAGGCAGTATAGACATTTTAACAATATTTATTCTTCCAATCCATGAGCATGGAATGCTCTTCCATCTTTTTGCATCTCCTTCAATTTCCTTCATGACTGTTCTGTAGTTCCTTGAGTACAGATCCTTTACCTCTTTGATTAGGTTTATTACCAGATATCTTATGGTTCTTGGTGCTATAGTAAATGGAACCGATTCTCTAATTTTCTTTTCTGTGTTTTCATTGTTAGTGTATCAGAAAGCAACTGATTTCTGTACATTGACTTTGTACCCTGCCACATTACTGAATTGCTATATGAGTTCTAACAGTTTGGGGGTGGAGTCTTTTTGGTTTTCCATATAAAGAATCATGTCATCTGAAAAGAGAGAGAGTTTCATTGCCAATTTGAATACATTTTATTTTATTTCTTTTTGTTGTCTGATTGCTGTTGCTAGGACTTTTAATACTATGTTGAACAAGAATGGTGAGAGTGGGCATCCTTGTCATGTTCCTGATCTCAGAGGGAAGGCTATCAGCTTTTCCTCATTAAGGATGATATTCGCTGTGGGTTTTTCATAGATGGATTTTTGAAGTTAAGGAATGTTCCCTCTATCCCTATACTATGAAGCGTTTTAATCAGGAATGGATGCTGTATTTTGTCAAATGCCTTTTCTGCATCAATTGAGAGGACCATGTGGTTCTTCTCTCTTCCCTTATTGATTTGTGTTATCACATTGATTGATTTGCAAATGTTGAACCACCCTGCACCCCATGGATAAATCCCACCTGGTCATGGTGGGTAATCTTTTTAATGTACTGTTGGATCTATTACCTAGGATCTTGTTGAGAATCTTGGCATCCATATTCCCCAGGGATATTGGTATGAAATTCTCCTTTTTGGTGAGGTCTTTGCCTGGTTTGGGGATCAGGATAATGCTGGCTTCATAAAAAGACTCTGGAAATTTTCCTTCTGCTTCAATTTTTTGAAACAGCTTCAGGAAAAGATTTTATTTATTTATTTATTTATTTGAGAGAGAGAGAGAGAAAGAGAGAGAGAAAATGTACCGGTGGAAGGAGAGGCCACCTGAACATCCCTGGACGTATTCTATTCTTTTTGGTGTAGTTGTAAATCGGTTTGTTTTCTCAATTTCTCTTTCTGCTACTTCATTAATAGTATATAGATATGCTTTGGATTTCTGCATATTGATTTTGTATTCTGTGACTTTACTGAATTCATTTATCAGTTTTATTCATTTATGGTGGAGTCTTTAAGGTTTTCTATATATAGTATCATGTCATCTGCAGGTAGTGAAAGTATTACTTCTTCTTTACCAATTTGGATGCTTTTTATTTCTGTTTATCCCTTGATTGCTGTGGCTAGGACTTTTGGTACTATGTTGAATACAATTAGTGAGAGTGGACATCCTTGTCTTGTTCCTGATTGTAGGGGAAACCTCTCAGTTTTTTACCACTGAATATGATGTTAGCTGTGGGTTTTTCATACATGGCCTTTATTATGCTGAGGTATATTTCCTCCAAACCTACTTTGTTCAGGACTTTTATCATGAATTGACGTCATACTTTGTCAAATGCTTTTTCTGCATCTATTGAAATGGCCATATGGTTTTTACCCTTTCTCTTGTTAATGCAATGTATCATCTTGATTGATTTACATATGTTGGATCACACTTGCATCTTAGGAATAAATCCCACTTGATTATGGTGAATGATTTCTTTTGAATGTATTGTTGGGTTCTGTTTGCTAATATTTTTTGACAATTTTTGCATCTATGTTTATCAGAGATACTGGCCTATAGTTCCCTTTTTTTTTGGTGACTTTATCTGGTGTTTTTTTTTTTTCCAATTTATTTATTTTCAGAAAAACATTATTCATTATTTTTTCACCACACCCAGTGCTCCATGCAAGCCGTGCCCTCTATAATACCCACCACCTGGTACCCCAACCTCCCACCCCCCCGCCACTTCAAACCCCTCAGACTGTTTTTCAGAGTCCATAGTCTCTCATGGTTTTTATATTGGGGTAATGCAGGGCGCCTGGGTGGCTCAGTGGGTTAAAGCCTCTGCTTTTGGCTCAGGTCATGATTCCAGAGTCTCCACATCAGGCTTTCTGCTCAGCAGGGAGCCTGCTTCCTCCTCTCTCTCTGCCTGCCTCTCTGCCTACTTGTGACCTCTGTCTGTCAAATAAATAAATAAAATCTTTTAAAAAAAGAATCCATATATTGGTGTAATGTTTGCCTCATAGAATGAATTTGGAATGAATTTGGAAACTTTTCTTCCTCTTCTATTTTTTTGGAATAATTTGAGGGTAGGTATTAACTCTTCTTTAAATGTTTGGTAGAATTCACTTGTGGAGCCATCTAGTCCTGGGCTTTTGTTTGCTGGGAGTTCTTTGATTATGGATTCAGTTTTCTGGTAATCAGTGTGTCCAAATTTTCTATTTCTTTCTGATTCTGTTTTTGACATATGTGTCTAGAAACTTATCCATTTCTTCTATATAATTTTTCATAATACTCTCTTACAATCCTTTATATTTCTGTTGTGTTAGTTATTTCTGCTCTTTCATTTCTGAGTTTGTTTAGTAGCTCCATTTTATAAAGCATTGTATTTTATTTTATTTTAAGTTTATTTATTTTATCTATTAATCTCTACACTTACTGTGGAGCTCGAACTCATGACCGCGAGATCAAGAGTTGTTGCTCTTCCAACTGAGCTAGCCAGGCATCGCAAACACAGTATTTTAAATTAGCTGACTTTGAAGTTAGTACCTAAAGTAAAGCAACAACAACGAAATAGTGATATTGTTAGGATATACTATTTACAATCAAATTATAAATGTGAAAATAATCTTACCTATCTTGAACAGAATGCAGAAGTATATTAAAAGACTGATACTCTATGACCAAGTGGGATTTATTCCAGAAATGTAAATGAGGTTTGTAGTTTTAAAAAACTATTAATATATTTCACCATATTAATAAGTTAAAGGAGAGAAAGTGTACGATCATCTTGACTGATGCCAAAAATGCCTTTATTAAATTTAATATGCATTTCCCATGAAAACACTCAGTAAAGTAGAATTAGATGAATATTTCCTTAACTCATTAATGTCTGGAGTAAAATATAGGTGCCACTAGTATATCAAAACAAGGAAACCAATAAGAACTGGAATGGAAGTAGAAAAAAAGTCATTTTTGGAGGTTATTTTAAATTACATGTACAAAATTATAGTTGGCTTATATAGAAGAAAATTGCTAGTCATAAAATATAGTGGCAGGCAACATACCAATTTCAAAAACAACATAAATTTAAATTACACAAGAAAACCTTAGTAAGAAATGCTATATGAAGAAAATGATCAAACTTTATTGAGATCTGTTTAAACGCAAATACAGTGTTGATCACTATGCCAGGTGAATATATATTAATTTATAGATAAAGGTAGCACTTCAAATTAGTGATAAAGAAAGGTTATTTGGTAAAGGTTTGGGATAATAGATTAGTCATCCATCCAGAGGGGTAGGGGAAAAAAAAAAAACAGGTCAAGATTTTTAACTCCTTACATGGTAAATTCCTTCTAGATGGATCACATATATAAGTGAGATAGATGATTCAGAAGTTCTAGAAAGAAAAAAATGGATAAATATATTTGCCTTTGAGATATGGCAGAATTTTCAGAACTATGTCACAAAAATTCAGAAACGAAAAAGGATAAGATTGATAGCTTTGACTTTTTAAACTTTTGTGTTGCAGACAACTAAACAAAAAATGAACTTACCAATTCACACTGTAAAGAAGGGAGAGAGATGGATGACAAGTTAGGAAAATGTTTCATAACATGATGCATAACAAAGTGCTAAAAATAAAAAAAAATGTGTACATATATGGGGAAAACAAAAAGAAAGATGACAAAAGACCACAAATAGGAAGTTTATAAAAAGAAGGAATAAAAGAAAAAAGAAAAATCCAAATAATCAGTAAGTATAGGAGATGTTTAATCTTATTAGGAATCAGATACTAGCTAGTAAACTATCAATGAAATACCAATTTTTTGGTCCTCAACAAATATTGAAAAAGTTAATAACAGTCAGAATTTGATATGGTTTCAGGAAATGCATACTTTCATGTCCTATTGGTAGGAATATAAATCGGTACAATATTTCTAGAAGATAGTTTGGCAATACACATAAAAATGACCCCAAACCCCACATACAGGAATTTATCCAAAAGAAATAAATGAGTAAGTGAGAATAGATGTAACCATAGGATACTCGTGTGGCTCTGTTTATAATGGTAGAAATTCAGAAACAGCCTAGATAAGTTGTGTCAAGATGACACATACATTTAATAGAATACCCTGTAGACTGTTGGCTAAAAGGCACGCTGCCTGCCACCCCAGTGATCCCTCCACACTCTCCCTGCCATGTGCTCTGAGCCTAGGCCCAACTAAGGCATGTCCCCCCAGATCAGGCCATGGGCCTCCTTATGGTCATCTTAAGCAAGAATCTGCGCAGGAATGGCTACAAGAACACCCTGATGGAGCTGATCCAGGAAAAGCTCACCTTTGGCCCGAAGCTGCAGGATGCTGAGATTGCGAAGCTGATGGATGCCTTGGATGGGAACAAGGGCAAAGTAGTGAACTTCCAGGAAAATATCACCTCCCTGGGGGCCTTGACTTTGATCTGCAGTGATGCTCTCAACAGCTGAAACTAAATCAGGAAGGTGGAGACCCACTATAGGGCCTGCCTAAGTCAAATCCAGTGGTGGGTAACTGTTCAATAAGTATCTTTTTTTGTTAAAAAAGAAAAAAAAATACACTGCAACCTGTAAAACAAGAACGTAGTTCTTTATTGATGGATATGGAAAGATCTCAGGGACAAATGATGGATAGAAAAGAAGCAGCATGCTTCAGAAGAGTGCATATAGTATGTGATATCGTTTATGTGACATTGCACTAATCTACAAATGCATAGAAATGTGTAGAGGGGCACCTGGGTGGCTCAGTGGGTTAAGCCTCTGCTTTCGGCTCAGGTCATGGGATCCAGCCCTGCATGGGGCTCTCTGCTCAGCAGGGAGCCTGCTTTCTGCCGCCCACCCGCCTCTGCTTCTCTGCCTACTTGTGATCTCTCTCTCTCTCTCCCTCTGTCAAATAATTTTAAAAAATTAAAAAAAAAAAGAAATGTGTAAAGAAAGTTCTGGAGGATGTTCACCACACTGTCAAATGTTTTCTCTCGTGAGGCAATTTTAAGTATATTTTTACTTTCTTCTTTGTACTTTCCTGTCTTGTCAGAGTTTTGTTCATTGTGAGAATGTACCATATTCTAAAATCAGTAAGCTAGTTTTAAAAATCGCCCCTATCCACCTGAGTGGCTCATTCAGTTGAGCATCAAACTCTTAGTTTCAGCGCAGGTCATGATCTCATGCAATGAGAGATCAAATCTCGGCAGCAGCCTCCATGCTTAGCACAGAGGCTGCTTAAGATTCTCCTCTCCCTCTGTCCTCCCCCCTGGTGTGCGCTCTCTCGCTCTCTCTCTTTGAATGAATAAATAAATAAAATCTTTAAAAATAAAAAAATAAAAAACTGACCCTATCAAAAAATTTTTTAAAATTTATTTTCAACATAACAGTATTCATTATTTTTTCACCACACCCAGTGCTCAAAAAATTTTTTAAAAATTGGCCCTAAATGTAGCTCCTTTCAGATGGCAATGCATGTATTAGCAGGCTGGCACAGGTATGGGAGAAGCAATCATGTCAATGATGTTTCTCCCCTAAAACACCCTCAGTCCTAATGAAATATGCAAAAAAAAAAATGCTCAGTGACTAGGGGAGATATGTAGAGGTACTTAGTACACTAGAACCAAGGTGTCTCCTATAGAGTAGGAAACTCAGTAAATAATGTGGCTTCAAAGAGTTCACATTGTATCCATGTATCCTTTTTAAAACATCCTATCACCAAAATATTACACTTATACTCAAAAGTGGCATTCATTATTCAGAAATTTAAATCTCTTAAATTTGCACATATTCCTGTGGTGAAATATGTAAAAATGACCTATCACAAGGACATGAAAAGTGTCACTGTGTAGCACTATTGACTCCCACGAAGGAAACATTTGTAATCAGAGGCCAAAAAAATAGTCTCAGGGTAAGGCCACAGATATTGCACACCATTGCCAGAAACCTATTTCTGGCAAAGACATAGGATTGGTAGTTGAACTATCAAATGTATTAAAAAAGGCATCTTGTTTCAGGGGAATGGAATGGATTTAGGAATGGATTTAGTCTTCCATTCCCTGACCTGAAGCATTGCTGAACACCAGCAACTATTAGGCAAGATCTCCATAATATTAAAAGCAACAAATGTGTACTTTATATTTCTTCTTTTTTAAAAAAAAGATTTTATTTATTTATTTGACAGACAGAGATCACAAGAAGGCAGAGAGGCAGGCAGAGAGAGAGGAGGAAGCAGGCTCCCTGCTGAGCAGAGAGCCCGATGCGGGGCTCCATCCCACGACCCCGGGATCATGACCTGAGCTGAAGACAGAGGCTTTAACCCACTGAGCCACCCAGGCGCCCCTATTTCTTCTTTTTAACTTTTAATTTTAATTCTGGTGCAGTTAACACACAGTATAATATTAGTTTTAGGTGTACAATATAGTGACTCATCAATTCCATACAATACCTGGTTCTCTTCACAACCGCACTTCCTAATCCCCACCCCCATTTAGCCCATCCTCCCATCCACCTCCTTTCTGGGAACCATCAGTGTGTTCTCTATAGTTAAGAGTCTGTTTCTTGGTTTGCCTTTCTCTCTCTCTCTCTTTTCCCCTTTTGCTCTTTTGCTTTGTTTCTTAAGTTCCCCATATGAGTGAAATCACATGGTATTTGTCTTTCTCTGACTGACCTATTTTGCTTAGGACAATACTTTCTAGGTTTATCCATGTCATCTCAAATGGTAGGATTTCAATCTTTTTTTATGGCTACACTGCTGTATATACATATACCACATCTTCTTTGGGTAAATACTTAGCAGTGCAGTTGTTGGACCATAGGGTAGTTCTATTAATTTTTAACTCCTAACCTCCATACTGTTTTCTAGAGTGGCTGCACCAGTTTGTATTCCCACCAACAATACAAGAGGGTATTGTTGGTGGGAATGCCAACAACTGCACTGCTAAGTATTTACCCACATCCTGGAGAACACCTGTTGTTTCTTGTGTTGTTGATTTTAGCCACTCTGATAGGTATGAGGTGATATTTCATCATAGTTTTGATTTGCATTTCTCTGATGATCAGTGATTTGAGCATCTTTTCATGTGTCTGTTGGCCATCTGGATGTCTTCTTTGGAGAAATGTCTGTTCATGTCTTCTGCCCACTTATTTTTTTTAAGATTTTATTTATTTATTTGTCAGAGAGAGAGAGGGAGAGAGCGAGCACAGGCAGACAGAATGGCAGGCAGAAGCAGAGGGAGAAGCAGGCTCCCTGCTGAGCAAGGAGCACGATGTGGGACTCGATCCCAGGAGGCTGGGATCATGACCTGAGCTGAAGGCAACTGCTTAACCAACTGAACCACCCAGGTGTCCCTTCTGCCCACTTTTTAATTGAGTTATTTGCTTTTTTGGGGTGATGAGTTTATAAGTTCTTTATGTATTTTTGAGACTAAACTTTTATTAGATATGGTATTGGAAAATATCTTCTTCCATTCAGTGGGCTGCCTTTTAGTTTTGTTGATTGTTTCCTTCACTGTACAGAAGGTTTTTATTTTGATGAAATCCCAATGGTTTATTTTTTTGTTTCCCTTGCCTCAGGAGACATATCTAGAAAGACATTGCTGCACCGATGTCAAAGAAGTTACTGCCTGTGTTCTCTTCTAAGATTTTTATGGTTTCAGGTCTGACATTTAGGTTTCAAACCCATTTTGAGTTTATTTTTGTGTATGGTGTAAGAAAGTGGTCCAGTTTCATTCTTCTGCATGTTGCTGTCCAGTTTTCCCAGCACACTTGTTGAAGAGACTGTCTTTTTCCCATTGGATATTCTTTCCTACTTTGTTGAATATTAATTGACCATATAGTTGTGGGTTTATTTCTGGATTTGCTATTCTGTTCTATGTATTGATCTATGTGTTTATTTCTGTGCCCTATCAAAATACCAACAGCATTTTTAAAAAAGATTTTATTTATTTATTTGACAGAGAGAGATCACAAGTAAGCAGAGAGGCATGCAGAGAGAGAGAGAGAGAGGAGGAAACAGGTTCCCCACTGAGCAGAGAACCTGATGTGGGGCTGGATCCCAGGACCCTGAGATCATGACCTGAGCCGAAGGCAGCGGCTTAACCCACTGAGCCACCCAGGCGCCTGAAGGCAGAGGTTTTAACCCATTGAGCCACTCAGGTACCCCTACCAACAGCATTTTTACCAGAGCGAGAACAAACAATCCCAAAAATTTGTATGGAACCACAAAAGGCTCCAAAGAGGCAATGCAACTCTGAAAAAGATAAACAAAGCTCAAGGCATCATACTTCTGGAGTTCAAGTTATATGACAAAGCTGTAGTGATCAAAACAGTATGGTACTCGCACAAAAATAGACACAGAGCTCAATAGAACAGAATGAGCTTTATATTTGTTACAGATTTTCACATATACCTATCTAGAGTTTTGCTTTTTCATGTAATGATGCCAATTGGCACCCCCTAAATAAGTTTATTTTCTTGAATAAGCTTGGTTGACACTGTATACACTGAGTCAACTTTATATTCTACTGCAGCTTGATTGAGAAATGTTAGACTCTGCTGCCTTGAATTCTATTTTCAGTTCTATGAGTGTTACACAGTTTAGTATGGACAAACATCTTTATTTCCAGAAGGTTTGGTCGACCCAATTTAAAGAGAGAGAGAACTTGCCTTATACCACAAGGGGTAGTGGGACGACAGTAAGGGTTAATGAGAGACTATTGATAAACCGTTTTTAACAAATATTTTATTTATTTATTTGAGGGAGAGAGAAGAGAATGAGAGGGAGTGAGCATGAGGGGGAAGGTCGGAGGGATAAGTAGACCCTGCTGAGCAGGAAGCCCCATGCAGGACTCGATCCTGGAACTCCAGGATCATGACTTGAGCTGAAGGCAGTCACTCAAGCAACTGAGCCACCCAAGTGCCCTCAATAAACCATTTCTTAGAAAAAGGGAAAAAATGCGATGGGTGTGCTTATTGCACGTTGAAAACTGAAAGGAATAAAAGAAAGCATCTGCAAATTTCAGTATTTTCAGTCTTTCACATTCATGGACAAATTCTACCTTAGTGCCTTGCTAAGGAAAGTAAACAAACAAAACCCCCAAAAGCTTCGGCTTTAGAAACCAAAGTTCCCAAGGTCAAAGAAATATTAACAGAAGACAAGTTTACCACATTTTCCCAATATTGTTCAGCCTTATCTACTTGTTAATCACTAACATCTGGAGATCTCTCTCTCTCTCTCTCTCGTTTTACGAATGTGCACAAGCCAATTCAGTATAAAAACTGAAAAGCAGAACCACGTATTTTGGACAATGGATTGAAAATAGAAAACTCATTTAGATCAAACAGCTCTCTAATTTCTATTTAGCAAAACAAAGATTATCAGGGGCCGCTCGTCTTTATTGGTTGCAGAATCTAAAGTCAGTGCAAGGTTCTAGTATCAACTATACAATCTCATAGAAATCTGAGTATTTCCCCCAGGGAACAATTCATTCATTGTTTATAGCCCCAACTCTTAGTTTAATGCAATTTGGAATATCTACAACAATAATGACTTACTCTTTAGAATTTCTTTTTCAGCTTTGGCAGATTTACTAACCAAGCTCCCAGGAGAGGTCCAGTTGGAGTAGGATTACTTTTTTTTTTCTTTTTAAAAGGTTTTATTTATTTATTTTAGATAGATAGAGAGAGAATGAGAGAAAGAGTGAGAAAGAGCATGAAAAGGGAAAGGGTCAGAGGGAGAAACAGATTCCCCACTGACCAGGGAGCCTAATGCAGGACTTGATCCAGGGACTCCAGGACCATGACCTGAGCTGAAGGCAGTCACCCAGACAACTGAGCCCCCAGGGACCCCTGGAGTAGTGATTCTTAAAGAGGGCAAGTACAGAGTCAACCCTAACCCCTCCAGTCCTCACTCAGGGATATGTGAGACTCTCCAGTGTTTGTGAGTGGAAAAGAATTCAATATAATTTTGTCAGAAACACTGATTTTGTAATAAACTAGAAAAAATTAGGTGCATAGGTCAAAAAAGCTTGAGAAGCATGGATAAATACTGAAAACTCTTGTGAAGGAAAGAGGGCTAAAAAGAGCTGGTCATTTAGGTTGGAGCTTAAGAAAATTTTCTTGGCAAAAGAGGTGACAGAGGGATGGGGAGGATCATGCAGTACTGAATGTTCCAGTTTCCTCCCCCATCCCATGCTTGTCTAGTTCATGAGCAAGCTGTGAATTTGGAAGGCTTAATCTGTGGCTTGATTAGCTTGAAAAAAAGCTGAGTTTGGTCAAAATCTTTGGTACTGCATTTCTGAAACAAAACAGATAAAATTAACCCCTTCCAAAAGTCAGTTCCAAAAGGTTAAAGTATTTGATTGGGTCCAAAGATGATTGAGAAAATAAACAGGAGAAGATTCGGTAGTAAGAAAGGGGGAGAGAGAGAGAGAGAGAGAGAGAGGGAGGGAACAAGAGTGAGCATGCACAAGTACACTTGGGGAGAAAGGCAGAGAGAGAAAGTTAAGAAACATTTATTTGATTTTTAAGTTTAGAAAGAAGTGCAGGATCACTAACAATAAATCATCATAAAATTGAATGTATAGTATTTAAAAATGCTGTTTACTACAATGCACAATGGGATTAAACATTTAAGTCTACTACTGCCGGAAACTAAAGTTACAAATAATAATCAAAAGAAAGGGGAACCCTCTTAGACTGTTGGTGGGAATGCAAGTTGGTGCAGCCTCTTTGGAGAACAGTGTGGAGATTCCTCAAGAAATTAAAAATAGAGCTTCCCTACGACCCTGCAATTGCACTCCTGGGTATTTACCCCAAAGATACAGATGTCGTGAAAAGAAGGGCCATCTGTACCCCAATGTTTATAGCAGCAATGGCCACAGTCGCCAAACTATGGAAAGAACCAAGATGCCCTTCAACGGATGAATGGATAAGGAAGATGTGGTCCATATACACTATGGAGTATTATGCCTCCATCAGAAAGGATGAATATCCAACTTTTGTAGCAACATGGACGGGACTGGAAGAGATTATGCTGAGTGAAATCAGTCAAGCAGAGAGAGTCAATTATCATATGGTTTCACTCATTTGTGGAGCATAACCAATAGCATGGAGGACAGGGGGCGTTAGAGAGTAGTATGGAATTTGGGTAAATTGGAAGGGGAGGTGAACCATGAGAGACTATGGACTCTGAAAAACAGTCTGAGGGGTTTGAAGTGGCGGGGGGGTGGGAGGTTGGGGTACCAGGTGGTGGGTATTATAGAGGGCACAGCTTGCATGGAGCACTGGGTGTGGTGAAAAAATAATGAATACTGTTTTTCTGAAAATAAATAAATTGGGAGAAAAAAAAAAAAGCATATGTCATTTAGAGGCACATAGCATAGCAGCCACATACATTTTCCTACTTTCACCATTTACTGCACAATAATTACATTGAACCTTTAGAGAACTGCATTCCCTGGAGAACAAATAGGGTCATTGCACCTGAATTCCATTGAAGAAGACTTATTTTAAGACAAAAGCAGTAATACTCGTGTTTTTTTGTGTTTCCCATGACCTTTCTCTTCAGGCTATGTGGTATGACAGTTGGGTCATGATGCAGTGAGGTTTGTCTGGGCTGATGTGGGTTAGAATATCCAAAGTAATTCTCCTCTTGCTATCCTCCCCAAAATACTTTGCTAAGAGTGATTAGTAGGTGGGTAAAATTGCTTAACACAGGAAAAATTCTAATTCAGAAAAATTATCTGAAAAACTCAGATGAATTAAAGACTGATTTATAAAGTTCTTTTTGAGATCTCCAGCTTTGTATTTTAAAGCTCTCCTGGAATGTGAGCTAATTCCCACAAAACTTCTAAGGAGAGCTTCTTTTGAACCTGTTTTAACAAACAGATGAAAATCATTTTTCATCTGTTCATCATTCATATGCACATATCGCTGCCACGGCCCTTCAAGAATGCTTGAGAGGATTTTCTGAGGAAGGCTAATGGTTCCCTCTGGATTGTTTTTCATTAATAATTTACTTAGCAGTCACTTTCTTCAGAAAAAATAATGAACGTTGTGATCTTGCCTCACTAAAACTATCTCTCTTTTTTTTTTTTTTAAGATTTTCTTTTTATTTGAAAGAGAGAGTGGGAGGGAGAGGCAGAGAGAGTCTGAGGCTGACTCCATGTTGAGTGCAGAGCCTGGCTCGGGGCTCACACACCTGTGAGATCATAATCGAAGCTGAAACCAAGAGTCAGACCCTTAAACAACTGAGCCTACTTAGGTGCCCTGAACTATCTTGTCTTCCTGAGTGCTAGGTTTATTCAGTGAGATATAACTAGAATCCTCATCATTACTTTTAACACACAAGAATGATGATTGTGTCATACGTATAAAGCGTGTGGAAAACAAATCCGGACAGTAGTTCCTTCTGGTTTGATCTTAGCTATTTCTAGAACACTCACTTCAATATTAAACAAGATTCTTGAAAATTTTGCAGGTTTTTTGTTGACTTTGCTAATGAATACTTATCTTCATCTTTTTTCCACATAAGCAATGTGTTGGGAGATGGTGTAGACAAAGGTAAGAATACAAAACATTATTTGGAAGTGATAATGAGAATAAACTAGAGCCCACTAAGGTTGGAAGGTGAAGCAAAACTGTCCAGAAAACTCCAGGCTAAAGCAGCTACCCCAGAGACCTGATGAGTGTGCAAATTAATGTCATAGGCCACTAAACTGTGGGGTAGTATGTATGCAGCATAATCATGGCAATGGCTAATTTATTTAAGCCTTGATTATTTCATTATTAATTTACAGGGGATAAATGGGAGAAAAAGGAAAAAGACAAAAGTTAGCATAAAAGAGAAGGTGAGTGGGAAAGATCTTCATTAAGACGCAAGCAATATTGTTATTATGAATCACATGCTAGAAGAAGAGATGAATTGGGAGGAAACTTTCCAGATCCTCAAATCCACATTCTAGAGAAGGAACGATGGGATCTCAGGGAGATGGAGTTACAAGCTCACATTGTGGCAGAAGCACACAGTTGTCTTTCCCCATCTGTCACCTCTGCCATGGAAGTCCTACCCATCCTTCAAGCCTCCCCCTCTGTTATCCCTTCCTTGTTTACTTAACCAAAAACTAGTTCTTTCCAAGCACCTGAGAGGCTCAGTCAATTAAGCGCCCGACTCTTGATTTTGGCTCAGGTCATAATCTCAGTGTCCTGAGATCAAGCCCTGTGTTGGGCTCTGTGCTGGGTGTGGAGTCTGCTTAAGAATCTGTCTTTCCCCCTTCTCTGTGCCTCCCCCCACCACCCATGCTCTCTTTCCCCCACTATAGAAATAAATGAATAAAATAAAAATAAAAATGGGCTCTTTCACTTCTGCATTTCTTTTTTTTTTAAGATTTTATTTATTTATTTGACAGAGAGAGATCACAAGTAGGCAGAGAGGCAAGCAGAGAGAGAGAGGAGGCAGCAGGCTCCCTGGTGAGCAGAGAGCCCGATGCGGGACTCGATCCCAGGACCCTGAGATCATGACCTGAGCTGAAGGCAGCAGCTTAACCCACTGAGCCACCCAAGCACCCCACTTCTGCATTTCTACAGATTCCTGAACTCTAGCTGAATTTTAAAGAACAACAGTTTTGTGTGGTTTTTCTTTTATTTGTGCTGGCTCACTATCCTTTCCTGTTCTGGGCTACTTCTCAGCAAAGGCCTGAGTGAGCTTGAGGAGAAAGAGGTTTACCCAGAAGGATCCCACTGATATACATGCAGGCTGGGAAGGATGTTCTATAGAGTGTTCTTTCATCGAAGGGAAAGGAAAAGGAAAAAAAAAAAAGAATGAAATGTGGCCCAGCCTCATCCCTTTTTCCTTCTTTTCAATAAAGGACCTTCGTAAATTCTACTTATTTTGTTTCTCCCTGTTCCTATGAATCTAGGCAGTAGATGATTTAAGGTCTCTCCTCAGAGCATTCTATGAACTCCATGCTATGATTCAAAAAGAGAAGAAAGCAAGCAAGCAAGCAAGCAAGACTGATTCTAGGGACCTGTGGTAGCTAGAAGCCAGATGGTTTCAGCTTTCCTCTGCTTTCTCCTCAGGACAGAGGACAGTTCATTGGGTAGTAACAGGTACAACTGAAACCAGGGAGTGTGAAGCTGCTAAGTGTCACAGAGCCAGACAGAGAAGTCAGCAGTATGGTGACTCATTGATAATATAAAAGTTCAAAAGAGTGGATTTAGAACTTTTGCTATTATTATTATGCCAAGAGAGAACTCATTATGAAATTCTGTTAAAAGGGAAGAAGGAGTATACCTACAGCAGGAAGTAACAGCTTGGAGAAAAAGATGTTTTCTCCTGTCACTGAGCTCTTGTGAGTTAGGAACCCTGAGGGGTGAGCCAGTCGAAAATATCCCAACAGATAATATATTGTTAATCTGTCTTTTCTTCTCCCAGGAAATCAGAGGTGAGAGACTTGAATTAAAGTTCACCAGCCACCAAATATCTGGAGAAACTAATGGTAGGAAACAGTAAGAGACTAAAGTGAAATGAAGCAAAGAAGCAGATCCAATTCCAAGAAATAGGGAGAGTGTGTTGTAGTTGCTGTAAAGTTCTAGAAAGCAACATGGATGGTGAAATTATCACCTCCTTGAGAGGAGAAGCCGTGTTTTACACAGTTGTGAATTTGTGAATTCCCCGTAGCCCTTGGCGACAGAGAATAGGTGCTCAATTAATGTTTTTTCATTAAAAATGTTGAGACATTCTTGGTATAGAACAAGCAAGCATGTGTCTGTGTTCTCTCTCATATTAAGTATTTCTCAGTCTCTGCCAATCTTTTCTGTTCTTTGCACCTCACTAAATTGGTGACAAGAGAGCAGATGCCCTCAATCTTTTGTACTGTCTGTTCTAAGCCTGGGTCTCACTGTAATTTCCTTCTTTCTTTCTTTCTTTCTTTTTTCTATCTGATGAGTGAAAAACTGATGTCTTCTCTGACAAATAATCTGTGTTCCCATTGCATCTTAAGATAACAAATCAAAAGGTCCCTATTTTTCATGCCAAGGGACTAGTACTGGTTGGAATTTTGTCCTAGAGTTTAATGATTTCATTCCCAGATCTTTGGAGCATGGAGGACTGGAGGAATATCCCCCTGACTGAAATACTTGTACAACCCATTTCCTGATAGTTCTTTCTGTGTTTCACACTAGAAAGAGGAGACAGTTCTGTTTAGAGATCCTATTAGTTTTTTTAAAAATAAGGTTTTCTTGATGACAAAAGCGACAAATTTTTTGTTAAAAGTGATAGTAGAGAACTGAATGGAGTAAAAAGGAAGAACTCCAACCCTTTGCCATTTTATCATTCATCCATTCACCTCAGGTCACAACCGATATGTCTTGACCTTAAGAGATTCAGACAGATTATGTCAGTGCCCATGTTGGGGAAAAAAGAAAGATTGTGCATTCAAAATGATTCTGTCTACAAGCTTTCCAATCATTCATTTTATAGTTCTGACAAACACTGGTCAGGCAGGATGAAGGATTTTTAAAAAATTGATGCCCAGCCCAGCGCACCCTTGTGTGGTACAGACTGCCAAATGTACACCTGGTATTATTCTTCATACATCCTGGATTCCTGGGGAGAGGGTGTATGATGTGGGCGTGTTTCGTGTGCTTGATATCTATAAATACACTCAGAGGCTGCTCAAAGCTGCTCACTGTAATTTCAGCACATCCACTATTCCCCGTTTTTGCATACACCCGCACCCTCACGAAAAAGGAGTAAAACTGAATTTATTTCTGCTGTGGTGAGCATGACTCCAGACAAATCGTTACAAAAGCAGATTTCACTCTGGAGATGGTGAGTACCATCTCCCCCTAGAGATGGTGGATACCTCACCCTAGAGATGCAAAATCAACTTCTGGTTTGTTTGTGGCAACGAATGCAACATTTCGTTTTCACTCCATTCCCTTGACCTTCTTCCATGCTGACATCTGTTTATGCTGCCACCAGCCTTCTGCGGGTTGCTCCAGGGTTCATTCTCTCCCCAGCTTGTGACTCTGACTCCGTTTCTTGGTTAAAGCTTTTCTCTCTTCTTTTTTTCAGGAATCCCAACCCACAAGTCCTCTACCTGCTGCTGCCCATACCTGTTGTTACCGTCTGCATGGACCTAGAGGATAAACCCTGACAGTGTTCAAGACCCATCACATCCTCATCAACTCACCCCTCCTGTCTCTCCCATGGCTTTTCCTCATGTAGAGCTTAGTGGTTAAGGGCACAGTCCCTGAAGTCAGACTGGTTTAGATCTTAGCCTTGCCTCATACTAGGTATGGGTTACTTAATATATTTGTTAAAAAATATATATTTATTTTGAGAGAGAAAGAGAGAGAGAGAGAGAGAAAAAGTGAGTGCCTGCCAGTGGGGGAAGGGCAGAGGTAGAGAATCTCAAGCAGACTCTCTGCTGAGCAGGGAGCCCAGTGCAGGGTTGGATTCCAGGACCCTGAGATCAGAGCATGAGCCCAAACCAAGAATCAGACATTCAACCCGCTGAGCCTTCGGGATGCCCTGGGTTGTTTAACACCCTGGTGAGGCTTCAGTTTCCTCATCTAAAACACGGGGCCATTAACAGTACCTACCTCACAGAGTTTTTATAGAGACTGTGGCGGATCGTTGAAGTAACAGCAAACGCAATATGTCACGTACCTTTAAACCCAGGCTCCTGTGCTCTTGTGAAGTCTCCTCTCACATTGATTTTGAGCTTGGCCGCATGGCCTGCTTTGGCCAATGACAGAAGCGGAGGCATGATGAGTGATTGCACGTTCAGTTTTCACACGGTCTTGCTTGCTGCTTTTTTGAATCCAGACATCACCTGAAGAAGCTTGAGCTCGTCGGCTGGTGGTGAGAGAGGTGTCCCAGCAGCCCACCCCCTCAGTCAACTGTTAGACCTGTGAATGAGGCCATTTGGTGCTAGCCCACCTGGCTGACTTGCCAAATGATTGCAAACACATGAGTAATTCCAGCTGACATGGCGTGGAGCAGAGATGAACTCCCCTAGCTAAAACCAAATTGCTAATGCACAGAATCTTGGGCAAAGGGTGATGGGATCATTAAGTTTGGGGGTGGTTTGTTATGTAGCAATAGTTTGATACAAAGACAAATGATTTCTCATGTAGTATGAGAAACTGGCTTATGCAACTGTGGGGGCTAGCTAGGCAAGTTCCAAATCCACAGGGCAGGCTGTCAGGAAGGGCAGGCTGGAACTTGCCAACATGATTTAAAGTTGCAGTCCATGGGCAGAATTTTTCATTTGGTAGAGAAACCTCAGTTCTATGCTTGAGGTCATTCAACTGATCAAAACAGGCCTACCCAGATTATCCACCTAGATCAGTGTTTGATTGAATAACTAAGGACTATAGCCTAACCTAAACAAGTGGCACATAAAATTGACCATCATAGGGGCGCCTGGGTGGCTCAGTGTGTTAAGCCTCTGCCTTCGGCTCAGGTCATGATCTCAGGGTCCTGGGATCAAACCCCGAATCAGACTCTCTGCTCGGCCGGGAGCCTGCTCCCCCCACCCCACCCCGCCTGCTTTTCTGCCTAGTTATGGTCTCTGTCAAATAAACAAATAAAATCTTAAAAAAAAAAAAAGGACCATCATACCATCTAACATACTATATAATTTTCTAATTAATTATGTCTATGGTCTGTCTGTGTCCCCCCAGCAAAATATAAGTTCCATGAGGCCTAGAGGCCTGTTTTGCTTACTGATATATTCCATAGTCAATATTCAATATGTACTTGTTGAATTAAATCACTTGTTGGATTAAATAGCAACACATCCTCAGGAAGTCTTCTCCGACTACCCGCTGTCCCCACAACAGACACCCACATGCCCTGAGTCAGGTGCTGCTCTTCTCACCTACATCTTTAGGGCGCTAAATCCACCCCCTCCAATCAGATCAACCTAATCTCCTTACAGGAGACTCAACAAAGCTCCAGAAATAAACAAACATCTTGTGATTTATTTACTTAGCTCTTTGCTCACATTCATCTTGTATTTTGTATCTATTTCTTTAGCTTTCTTCTACTTTCTTCCCCTACTCTATTTTGACTAGTTGGGAAAAATAAAAGGAAGGATTGCTACAATTAAGTTTACATATAAAAAAACCGCAGAGGCCGCCTTGAGTTGTTGGAACTGTCTCCATGTGGAGAACCCGTCTTTCAGTTTAGCAGGGTGTATCTATCATTTTACCAGCAGGTTTAAAGCACCAAATATGTCAGATATTGTGTCAAATATTAAGACTTCAGAGATAAAAGTCAAGGTCTCTGCCTTCAGGTAGCTTATAGTCTAGTGCAGGATTATCAAGCGATGTCCTGGGGGACTCTAGCCTCATTAATTAGTTCAAATCACACATTGTTGGTCTATGTTGTGTTTGATATTTAAATCAGTTGTCAATATTGGAAACCAAGAAGATTTCACATTAAAAAAAAAAAAAAGGAATTCTGGCTTTCCTGGAAATACCAGAGGATCCAGTAACGTGGCCTGTATTTCTCCATGGCACAAGTGGCTCAGATCTGAGGGGTAGCTGCTCCCTCTCACTGGGTGTGAGCTTGCTTCCAGTGCCCATCTTCTCTATGTATGCTATATATTGCTTCCCCAATGTAATGGTCAGATGCTGGTTCCTATTTATCACCTTCCATCTTAAATAATGTAGTAATTTAGGTGACCTTCCTGGCCTCCCGTAGGCATTTGGTTTTTGGATCTCTAGTCTAGTGGGCTGTATTTCATAATACACTACTAAAATGCTTTTCAACTGCAAAGTAATTCTGCTTCTGTGATATAATTTGGTGTGCCTAATAAATCTAAGATGTGGGTAGGCCAAGTGTTATTAGTTCCATTTTTCACATGAGGTAATGAAAAGCTGGAGTGGCTAATTTGCTAGTTCAAGGTGTAACGGTTGTTCTAGAATGCAAATTTCCTGATAAGCCATCCACAGTCTAAAGAGTGTTGCTGAGGGATCTCACTCCCTCTCCAACGTTTCCCTCTGCAAGATCTCAGACTGAAGTAGTCAGAGATTGGGGAGGGAAGAAAAATTAGCACCAAGTGAGGTTTGGAATTTTGATGATTAAGATGGAATTGTGGTTTTTTTGGGACTTTAACTAGCTAAAGAACTTCTAGTCATCTGAAAGTGATGGGCCTCTTTCACACTTCAACTTAAGGCAGATGAACACATACTTAGAAGGACAATGGAAGATAAAAGTTGCATTTTCTTTTTTTATTGTATTTATTTGACAGAGAGAGACACAGTGAGAGAGGGAATACAAGCAGGGGGAGTGGCGGAGGGAGAGGCAGGCTTCCCGCTGAGGAGGAAGCCCAAGGCGGCCATCCTAGGACCCACGTTGATCATGACCTGAGCCAAAGGTAGATGCTCAATGACTAAGCCACCCAAGCGCCCCAAAAGTTGCATTTTCTACCCAATCAAAAGGGTCCTGTTTGCTCAACTTCCTAGTTACACACAAAGATGCTTTCTCACACTCTCTGTCACCTACACACACCTCTTTTTTCCTTTTACATACATAGGATCATACTACACACAGATTTTGTAACTTTCTTTTCCTGTCAACAGTATGTCATCTTTTTATGACATTAAGTAGTCTTTTAATGTATCACTTTTAATGGTCCCATAACAGGCCATTACGTGGTGGTATTATAATAATATTTGGCCACTCACCTATTGGTCAATTTAAGTTTCTAATTTATTGTTATAGAAATAAACTGCATTAAATATTCTGGTAGCTCACCCACATGCACACATGATTACTTCTTTATGATAAATTCCTATAAATGAAACTGTTGTGCCACAGGACATTGGTATTTTTGAAACCTTTTGGTACAAGCACAAGGCTTCCTTAATCAATGTCCTTCCTTCAAAAACCTTCCAACTTAGTCATTTCTATTTCAGCTAGATAAATCTCAGTAAAGTAATGCTTGCATATTTTACTCACTTGTTAAAAAGCCTCAGTCTTCTAGCTTATTAGACCAACTTATAAAGCACCCCGGGTCTTGGGAGGTCCCCATGGGAAAACACCTTGTCTTACTTATCTAATCTCACCTACTCTTCAGTTCTGGTTAGGGTATACCTATAATTTTTGCCAGGTCCACCGTTTTTTTTTTTTTTTCCTCCCCTATATGAGGAAACTGTTCCCTTTCCTTCTCTATTGATGTAAATCTACATGTCCCCCAAAGCCCAAATCAAATTAGACTTTTCCAAAAAGTGTTTCTGGGATAATCCAACCCATATTATCTTTACACTCATGAATCATATTCCCCTATAATTTTAGGTATGTATATCTCATTTCCTTGGGATAGTCAAGTTGTTCCCAGGCAGGTTATTTTTTTAAATCTGTCTCCAAGATAAACACAGTGCTAGGTATTAAGTCTTGAAAAGGACTGTAAACTGTGGAATGAGTTAGTGGAGAAAGTTCTGAAATATACCTTGAATGCCTGTAAGAACTGATTATACTCCCATATGAAATTGGATGAGTTACTGAAGTGGCTTCAGCCATACTTTTCTAATACTATGATTATAATTAGTTACTGATAAAGTCAAATCCTTTCCAGCTAGTGTTTTGGAATATATCTCCACTTGCAAAAGTTATTTTGCATGGAATTGAGTATAAGAAAAAAAAAATCTTGCAATGATAATTTAATCACCACAATTACCAAAGCAGTTAGAGGTGGCCAATGATATGGATTTTGAAAACAACATTAGTGAGATTTCACTGTATAAAGATATTTTTATTCAAGGCTTATAACATAAAATAGAACCAACAAATTTAAAAATTACCCTAGATACTGAACATTAAAAAATAAAAACTTTAGTTCATTTAAAAAGACATAAATTATTTTCATTCCACCCCCCCAAAGTATGGTACTTCAGTTTCCAAAAATATTACACATTCAAATAAACTGTAATTATGAACATATATAGATAGCTTCCCACAGTTAGATCTTTAAATGGATTGTGCTAAATAAAATGCATGTTGCTGCAATATTTAAATATACTTTAAAGTAAATCATTATAAGTAGGCATGTAATTACTATGGTTTTAGGAAGATTTAACCAGGAACAAAAACACAAGAGAATGAAATTTGAAATTTCAGCAGCTTTTGACCAACATATAAATGAACAGCTATCCACCATAACTCAGCTCTTCTAGATCTTCCTCATACTCTGAGTTTTAAAGAGAAATCTGTTTAGAAGTGGTAACTGGAATGAAAAATCATGGAGAGAAAAAGTGCACGTTAGAGCAAGAGATATAAAAAAAATTGAGAATCAAGAAATACTGAGGATTTCTGGTAATGTGAATCGGTTTAAAAAAATATTGCTGAACAAGTAGTGACTTAAGTCTTGTTCCTTAAGAATTAGAGTAAAAACAAGATTTCCAAAAGAGTGTGTGCATTTTGGTGAGAGTGGAGGGAAAAAAATATTGTGTATAGTGCTGAGACCCAATGGAGTTATCTATCTGGCAAGGTACTATTTAATCTAATGCATTAGCCAAGCTTCTGATGTTCAAAACTTCCCCTGAAATTAGTATCAGTTAAAATCTTGGAGGTATTGGCAACTGGCAGCCAAGCTTTCCCTGCCTGGGTTCCCCACAGCTACAGCAAATTGGCAGTAAGACTTCCTTAGCAGCTGCTAATGGGCTGATAGTACCATACTGCATGATTCCACTTGTGTAAAACAAACAAATACAAACACATGTGTTTCTATATGTACCACATATGTCTGTAACTGCATAGAAAAATGCTTGAAAGGACATTCATAAAATGGTTAATGTGTGCTACCTCTGGGAAGGGGACTGGGAGAGAGGTCAGTGGGAAGTTTCACTTTATGGTCTGAATTTTTATTTGTAGGAATGCAATCATGAGTTATCTGACTAATAAAAAAATCAACAGTTAAGAAGCTAACAAGTAACAACACAGAGATGTCAGAGATGCATAGAACAATGTGGAGAACATGCAGGAGAGTCTCCATCTTGTCAAAGTAGCTCGCCATAGAAAGTTGCATTACCTGTTTCTTCAAAGTAGAGTAACTCTCTGAGTGATTGTATCTTTGTACCAAGTGGCCTTGTCCTGGCTTATCTGTAACTTCCTGCTGGACATTTCGCTTGGATATCTTACTATTACTGCAAATTCTTAGGCTTAATGCCACACCCATTATCATTTATCCCATGTGATTTTCTTCTTTTTTATCAACTCGTCACCAGATGGGACACGTGGTGGCTCAGTCGATTGGGTGTCTGCCTTCAGCTCAGGTCAAGATCCCAGAGTCCTGGGATAGAGCCCCATGTTGGACTCCCTGCTCAGTGGAGAGTCTGTTTCTCTCTCTCCCTCTGCCTGCTGCTACCCCTGCTTGTGTGCTCGTTCTCTCTCTCTCACTCTCTCTCTGCATCAATAAATAAATAAAATCTTTTAAAAAAATCTGTCACCATATTCTCTTTTTTTATCCATATCAAAACCCCAGGGTATTTGACAACTTCATATTCCTTTGCCTCCATGTCAAATTAGTCAACAAGTCGTGCTCCCTCTTTCTGGGGCACCTGGGTGGCTCAGTTGGTTAAGTGTCGTCCTTTGGCTCAGGTCATGACCCCAGGATCCTGGGATCAAGCCCCGCATTGGGCTCCCCTCTCCCTCTCTCTGCCTGCTGCCCTGCCTACTTGTGCTCTCTATCTCTCTGTCAAGTAAAAAACTTTAAAAGAATAATTTTAAAAAATCACCCTTTCCTGTCCAGGACCATATTCTCTTTTCCTACTCTGTGCCTTTCTCTTTCTTAAGTTCTCAAGTCAGTACTCGCCTTATTTGTGAAGACCTTGTTGTCTGGTACTTTTGTTTAGTTAATTTGATTTAATGTATTGGGTTTATTTCTTGTGTCTGAAACTTGTAACAAGTTTCTTAAAGGCATAATTCTTGCCTTAAGTTTTTTTTAAAGATTTTATTTATTTATTTGTCAGAGAGAGAGAACAAACACAAGCAGGGGGAGCAGCAGAGGGAGAGGGAGAAGCAGGCTCCCTGCTCAGCAGGGAGCCCAATGAGGGACTCATCCCAGGACCCTGGGATTATGACCTGAGCTGAAGGCAGACACTTAACCAACTGAGACACACATAACCCCCAACCGCCACCCCCACCAGCTCCCAACCTATCACAGTATGTTCTTCAAATACGTCATTTAATAAATGTTGCTGGTTGACTGGAATCCAAGTAAGTTCGCCTTCCTTATTTATGGGGAGCATTGATTTTATGCTTCTAAAAGAAAAGAGAAGAAAAAATTAATATATAAATGTTGTATACAAGTGTTCAAATGCACATCACACGAGTCTGAGTTAGAATATACATTCCTGGAGGTAAATGTTTTGGTCGGTGAATATAGTAAATTGTGCCAGTATGTTCATTCAAAATATGTGTTGCATGCATACTATGTGCTAGAACTTTTCTAAGCCTGCATATGCGGGGGGGGGGACCAAACAGACTAAAATCTATGCCTTCATGGAGCTTACATTCCAAGGGGGAAGACAGATGATAAATGAAATAAACATGTAAAACACCTAGTTTGTTAAATTGTGATTTATAAATAAGTGCTTTGGGGAAAAATAAATCAGAAAAGGAGTTTAGAGAGTATTGAGAATACAACTGCAACTTAAAATAGGGTGGTCAGTGCTTTCCTTATGTGGCATTAAAAATTGATATAATACCGAAGTATAATATAATTAGCATTTGCTTGAATCAGTTTGCCTCAGAAAGTATGACTGGGAATATTTTTCTTGTGATTTAGTTTTAGTTGGCTTTTAACAAAGACTTCAAAATGGCAGATTAGGTTCATTTTTAGTTCAGTGAAGAATAGTTCTCATACATATGCAGCCTGGATTCAATTCTATTTCTTGGGTTGGATTATTACCAAGATCTTAACAAGGAAAATGAAGAAATATGGATGCCTCAGGAATTGACTAACCACTTATATCGTGCATTAAACATGCTTCTCTGCATCCAGAAGCTGACTAGAACCAGATTAAGAACTAGAAAGGATTTCTTGGCAAAGGATCCTGACTCACAAAAATAATTCCGAGACTTGGGCTGAGCTCAAATTTTAGGATTTATGTGGAAATTCATGACTTATCTTCATATTACCATGTGAACAATTTGAACAAATAATACAAATTCCCAGAGGCTTTGTTCTCAAAAAAAGTCTGGTGTTCAAGAATATTTTTCATCTCTTCTGTCAGCATTGTCCTTTATTTAAGTAAAGCATTCCTTTCCCAGTGTTATACAGTACATTAAAGAAAAAGACACATTTCAACATCATACTTTGTTATCAAAAATATTGTGATTAAAATAATATAGAAGACATTGAAATGTATTTTGGAGAAAGGAGAGTAGGGACTAGGGTATAAAATATTATTTGGCTAAAATAATACTAATAAGGAGTTACCTCATTATATTAAAGCTATTATATTAAAATGTAATCCACTAATCAATTATTCTGTTAACTCATATTAGATAATCTCTAAGTTTTATTAGGGATGAAGAAAGGACATTGGAGATGAGTAGCTGGGGACGGCCAGAGGTGATAGATAATTGATTCCAAAAGGGAAAAAAAAAGGAACAGAATGGGGAAAATGAGAATGCCAACAAAAAATTTATTTCACTGCTTGGGTTAGGGTCCACGCTATGAACAGTCAGCTGTGATGGACACACAGAAGATGTGGGTAGACATTTGTGTGTGTGTGCGCGCGCACATGCACGCATAACTTCAGATGAATGACAGCATGCTAATAATGTTTCCTGTAATTTGTCAAGAATTTTTACTTGCTCTTTCTTTCCCCCAGCTTTGCTGACTGTGTAGAAAGATGTTTTAGATAATTCTCTAATGAGGTATTACATCACTAGACTACATAAATAGATACCATATAACTCTATGCAAGTAAAAATAGATTAAGTAGATTTTCTTTTCTTAAAAAAAGCACAGAGAAACTGCTTACCTGATATACATTAGTGTGAAGTCTATTTTTGGATATTTCCTGCACCAAGTCCAACATATTTCCAATTAAACTTTGCAGCAAACAATTTGCTTTCATTTCTCCTGGAGCCTCCCATACAGGATAATGGGCAGGTGTGCTATGTGAGAAGTAGGGTGGGTATCGTAAAGACTGTGAAAACAAGGAAGCATTTGCAGGGTAAAGTGGAGTCATAAAAATGAAGGATTCCTTCCATTAAGGATTTTCTATTGGTCTGGAGCAGAAGACTTACATCACACCATTTAACACCACAAAGCATGTAATAAATACCTTTAATGTACTGACAAATCCATTTGCTAAACAGCAAAATCTTGCAAAGATATTTTGAAATGCTTCATAATATATTAGGTACACTACGCTTCTTCCAAATCAGAAGAATAAAAGCAAAAACCCTAATTTAAAACTAGAAAAGCAACTCAAGTAATGCATTTCAAACTACCTATTTAGGATAGAAAATAAGATTTTTTTTGAAGGTCTCCATCTTCTTTAAAAGTGTATTTTTGAGTAAGTGATGCTTTTCATACCTGCTATATTTACACTGAGAAGTATTACAGAAACAGGATCTTCCAGCTTTATACTCTTTGGTGAAATTAAGTCTTTTCTTTACTGGATAAGTCTCAGTTCCCAGATTTTTGCCATGTGATGTGTTTGTGCCTGCCATTGTTACTGCAATGTCCGATTTCAACTCAGTCTAAGTAATTTTTGTCACCAGTTACTGTCATGGATGTGTTCCTCTGTGTGCTTCCTCCTCCTTCTCCTCCTCCATCATCTTCTTTTCGTTCCGTCTTCTGCACAAGTGATATATTCGGGTTATTCACATTAGCTTTAGGTTGTAGTTACTAATATGGCTAAAGACTTGTTTTATTCCAACAGTATAACAAATGAACTTTTGTGTCATCCCTCTGTGGGGTGTGAAGAACTCATCTAAAGAAACATCAGGAGATGAGTGGAGCTAATAACCCACGCAGGGAGAGCTCAAACACCTTTGCATATCCAGTCAGCTCCATACCAAGGAAAGTGGAAATGAGAAGTCCTTGGTGGCCTTGGGTAGCTACTCCTAATCTTTTGTGTCCTTTAGTTGAGAAAATGGTGAAACTGACATAAAAATAAAGATGTATTAAACGTTTTTCCCCCCACAAATTGACTTGCTTTCTTCTTGTCGAGCACTGTCATTTACTTTTCTTGTGAATGGTAAAGCATGGTTGGGTCTTGGGGTTGCATCTGGCCAAGGGTCAGCTTTGTGAAGTTACTTGGCCCATGCAAAGATGAAAATGGAAACTGGTTTCATAAATTGCTACTTATCTTAGGCAGGTCTGCTTATATCTGAAAGCCAAGGATTCCACCACTGTCTTTTCAGAAAACAACAAAAGCTCAGTATGGATTAATTAACATTTTTAAATTGCTTCAAGATTCTTAGATGAGATGTTGAGTTGTGGGTTTAGTTCTTCCATTTTTTTGCAAGGAACAGCATCAGGGCAGAGACTTGGATTAGAAATATGGACTGCCTTCAAATCTACCCAGTGTCCACCATGCTAGGATACTAGAGCTTGTAGGCTGACATTTGACTCTCAGTGAGGTTGAGCTATTCTAAGGTAAAAAGACCATTTGTAAAATCTAC